>NW_026596101.1:13486834-13553493 GCF_907164565.1 Psammomys obesus
GGGGGGGGGGGGGACTTGAGCCACTTGATTCTCACACCCGAACTGCCTTTCTAGTTCCCACACTTGCTGGCTCCTGTTCCCAGCCTCCCTTTGTCACCATGCCTATTTGAACCAGAACATCCTCATCTGTAGTGTGAGGTACCTAACAGAATCAGGCCAGGCCATGCTCCAACAGGATACACATATCCCTGACAGCATCTATATGAAGGAGCTCAGGTGGGGGCGTGGAGTAGAAGGGACAGTGCAGCCTTCTGTCCCAGCTAGGTAGGACAGCGGCAGAGTGAATGACAGATGTAGAGAAGGCTGCTGTGAAAAGCTCAGTGACCCTTGGTTTAGGGACAGGTTCAGTGTGAGGCAGACAGGGAACCTGGGATGGGCCCCTCAGCCCCAACCTGTTTTGAGTGAGTGAATGAATGAATGAATGAATGAATGAATGAATGAATGAATGTTCACAAATTTTTCCTTGTTAACAGTAAAACTTCCTTTCCAAATTGTGAGCTTCTAGAAACAGTCGACAGGGCCTGCAGGTAGCGATGAGCTGTCTCCAAGGAAGAGTGGGGAAGAGCAGACCGGCTAACCTTTGGAACCTGGAGCCCTATAGACAGACAAGAACATAGAGATGTTTGCTTGAGAGTTTGGGGACATATGGGATCCTCTCAGAAGGAACTCTGACATACTCCCTTTTGGGTTGACGATCGTTTGTTTGTGTGTTGTGTGTGGGTGTTTCTCATCTGCATGTGAATATGCACGACATGCATGCAGTGTCCAAGAGGGTTAGAGCAGGGCACTAGATTCCCTTGGAACTGGTGGCAGAGACAGCTGTGAGCTGCTCTGTAGATGCTGGGAGGCTGGACCCAGATCCTCCAGAAGGGCAGCCAGTGCTCTTAGCCACTGAGCCATCTTTCCAGCCCCTCCAAATTCTTTTTGGTCTGATACAGCCGGCTTTCTTTTTCTTCTTCTAGCTGTAAAGTTAGAAGTAGAAAGCTGGGCAATGGTCGAGCATATCTTCAATCCCAGCACTTGAGGCAGGTGGAGGTCTGAGTTCGAAGCCAGCCTGATCTACAGAGTGAGTTCCAAGACAGCCAGGGCTTCGGGGAGTAGCATAACTTCATTGTTTAAAAACAGCAGATATGACAAAGCAACTGAAAAGATAAAAGAGGTACAAAGCTGTCGATATATTGGTGTACATCTTTCTGGATTTTCTCATCTTGATTTCTTTTTTACTTGCCTGTAGTTTCCAACCAAAGCTAAAATATCTACTGCATTTCGGCACTTCCTTTATGTAGATACAGTGCAAAACAGCTTGCATTTGCTGGCTCACTAAATTCCTGATCTGTAGGGGTGCACAGAAAGGTTAAGTGAATTGTCCCAGGTCACACAGCTAGTAAATGGGAGAGCTGAACTGGAGCAAGCTGACTCTAGAGCCCACATTCTTCTGGCAGTTTGTGGCTCCTAAGTAGAGTCAGCCTAGCCGGAGCAATCTCAACCTGGCGGTCTGCAGCTGACAGGTTGGGTTTTGTTGTTGTTGTTGTTTTGTTTTTGTTTTGGTTCAGGCACTGCCTTTAATTCCAGCACTTGGAAGGCGGCAGAGGCAGAGGCAGAGAGGTAGAGGCAGAGGCAGTTGGATCTCTCTGAGATTGAAGCTAACCTGGTCTACATAATGTGATCTGGGCCAGCCAGGAATACACAGTTGAAAATTGATTCCAGGAGTGGGTTGTTGCTGTGACAGGCCTTGTTGGCAGAATATGGATCTTGGGACTTTGGATTAGGAAAGCAGTTGATCTCTTTACCTGGGGCTCTAAAGGGGCCATACTGGTAGAAGCGGAGAAGACTGTGGCGCTGAGAGCAATGTATATTATGACAGCTTGTCTCAAGAAGTTTCAGAGGAAAAGAAAGTTAGTTTGTGACCTGGGGCCCATTCTCATGATATTATGGTACAGAATGTGGCTGCTTTCTGCACTTGTCATATATATATATGCCTGAGGCTGAAATTTTGGATCACTAGCATTGGCAGAGGACATTTCAAGACACTCAGTATTGACTGTGTTGCTTGGTTACCAGTGGTCACGTTTATATAGACCTAGTGGCTTACGCCTTTAATCCCAGCACTCAGGGAGGCAGAGGCAAGTGAATCTCTGTGAGTTCTAGGCCAGCCTGGTCTACAAAGTGAGTCCAGGACAGCCAAGGCTACACAGAGAAACCCTGTCTCAAAAAAAAAAAAAAAAAAAAAAAAACCCAAAAAGTAACAAAAAAACAGACCTATAATTAAAAGGAGCAAACTAAGCAAGGAAAAACACAAAATGTACAGTTTGATAAGAAAAGGAGCACCAGGAAGTATAATAGAACTAAGCTGAGGAGAGAAAAAGTTTTTTTTTTTTTTTTTTTTTTCAAAGGCCTGATCCTAAGTGGAATAAAAAGAGTGGTAGCCTCAGGGAAAGCTAAACTTCTAACTTGTAGAAAGGAATTAAAGAAAAGTTTAGGGCCTGGGTACGGTGGCACACCTTTAATCCCAGAACTCAGGACGTAGAGGCAGGCAGATCTGTGAGTTCCAGACCAAGCTGGTCCATAAAGAGAGTTCCAGAACACTCAAGCAGTGAAGGAAACCATCAAAACCAGAAAGCTGATGCAGATGCTGTTTTCCAACCCCAGCAAGCAGAAGAACTTGGCAGCTTCAGCCACATGGTTCTAGCTTTTGAGTCAAGGATACCAGAAAGGAGTTATGGAATCCCCACTGTGACTCAGAGAAACTGCTGAGGCCAGGCAGTTTGTGTGTATGTGTGTGTGTGTGTGTGTGTGTGTGTGTTCCTGCATGGAGGCTCAGAGAGTCTATTGTGTGAAGCTGTGGAGGTGCAGCCCGAATGCCTTGGAGGCCCCAAGGCATTGGAGATGCCCAGAGCTGTGGGATACCTGCCAAGGAAAGCTGCTAACAGGAAGTGGAGCCATCTCAAGAGGAAGAAGTGTGCTGCACAGTCAACAAAGCTGAAAGGAGTTGGAGATCTGAAGAGTGCTTTGACCAGACATGGAGATGCAGAGTTTAGAGTTTGCCCTGATGGTTTTAGGTCTTTCTTCGGTCCAATATTTCCTCACTATGCTCCTTTTCCTCCGTTAGAGAACAGTAATGTATATCCTGTGCCTCTGTATGTTGGAAGTATGTGAGCTGCTTTTGATTTTTATTTTGTAGGGGTTACCGTTAAGAGATTTCCATGAGTCTCTGAAGAGACTTTGACCTTTGGCTTTTAAACAGTGTTGAGACTTCAATAGATTAGGGATGGGGGCTTTTCAAATTCGACTGAATGCAGCTTTGCATTATGATATGGCTTCAAGCCTATAGGGGCCAGGAGGTAGAATGAGGTGGTTTGAATAGGAATGGCCCCTATGGGCTCACATATTTGAATGCTTGGTCATTAGTGAGTGGTGATACTTGACAGGGATTAGAAGGTGTGGCCTTGTTGGAGCAGGTGTGGCTTTGTGGGAGGAAGTATGTCACTACGAATGGGCTTCAGGGTTTCAAATACCAAAGCCAGGCCCAGTGTCTCACTCTCTTCCTGCTGACTATGGATTCGGATGTAGAATTCTCAGCTACCTACCCAGCACTAGGTCTGCCATATTTCCTGCCATGACAGTAATGGGACTAAACCTCTGCATTGTAAGCCAGCCCCAATTAAATGCTTTCCTTTATAAGAGTTGCCTTGGTCATGGTGTCTCTTCACAGCAATAGAACACTGACTAAGACAGAGACTGTCTCAAAATCGTCAGAAAGGGGTAAGGGAGCATCTTTTCAGTATCTCCATTGAGATGTGAGCACTAAGCCATAGTGCCTCCTTCTTACAGGGCCATCCTGACAGACAGTACGGTGCCCACTTCAATTTCAGACAAGCATATATCAGGCATTTGTGTGCTGAGTTGTCTGTTGGCCTTTAGGGTTTACTAGAAGACTAAGGAGGTGCTGGGGACACAGTTCATCTGGCTGACTGCGCGCTGAGCATGTGCAAAGCCCTGGGTTTAGTCCAAGATGGCCACCTACCTAATCTTAGAAGCTCATTCAAAGTCAAGGGCTAAGGACTCCTAAATTTTGACTTGAGCTTTCAGTGCAGTAAACTAGGGCGCGATGCAAATAGCTGAGAGTCATACAACATCAAGGAACTCAACAGAACAGAATTTGCACAGCAACCCTAGACGAGCATTCCATACTCCCATGTGGACTTAGACTCTGCTGTGCCCTGTTCTGAAACACATTGCCTTGGGCATGTCTTCCTTTTTTTTTTTGTAAATTCACTTCCAATAAATATTAAATACAGATAAATTTGACTCTCGAAGGAGAAAAACCACAGCTGAGCATGATGATAATTGCTAAGAATCACCTGAAACCAATAAGCCTGGGAGCTTTGGCCCCTGAGCCTAAGTGTTTCCTTTGTTATAGGCTCTTGTATATCCTAGGCTGGTTTTGAACTTTCTATGTGGCTGATGAAGACCTTGAACTACTCACCCTCCTCCTTCTCTTTGCCTTCCAAGTGCTGGGATTATAGGTGTGTCCTCCTATGTCTGCTTTTATTCAGTGCTGGGGCTTTTATTCATTCCAGGGCCTTAGACATACTAGGCAAAACTCTACCAGCTGAGCTACATCCCCAGCCCCTAAATGGTTCATTTGGGAGGTAATTTGGCAAGATGGTAGCCAGTCCACAAAGGGCATGTTAGGGATGGATTAAACCATCTGTGGACAACTGCACTCAAATTCTGGGAGCCTGTGCCCAAACTGCCCTGCAGCCATTCATGAGAAGACAGTAGACCCGAGACACTTAATGTCATCTTCCATTGGTTACTGCTGGAGTTTTGGAGGTGCTGTGGTGCTATTTTTGTTCTTTTGCTCTCAGCACTGGCACGATTGTACCCAAGGAGTCTCCAGGGTTCTCAGACACAGGACTACATGCCTTGGGGGCTTGGAAGTTCAGCTACTAGGTTTTGAAATGCCAAGGCTCTTCAACACACCAGCCTTAACCTCAGCTAAGGTATTATTTATATTAAACATATTTGCCACTTCCAAAGGGACAATGTAGCAACTGCTGATTTTTGCCAAACAAGAATGTAGGCCCAGTGGCCAGCTCTTTGGACCTCTCAGGAGAAGCCAGGCATTCCCACTTTGCTGTGGACTTTCTTTGTTTGCAAATTTTGAAAATTGTTAGGTTTTTTTTTTTTTTTCTTTCTTCCTTTTTTGTCAACTTGACACAAACTAGAGTTGTCTGGAAGGTGTGAACATGGACCAGAGAACTGTCTCTCCATCAGATTGGCCTGTGGGCAAGTCTGTGGGGGCATTTTCTTGATTAATTATTGATGTGAGAGGGCCCAGCCCACCATGGGTGGTACCACCCCTGGGTAAGTGGTCCTGGGTTTTGTAAGAAAGCAGGCTGAGCAAGCCATGGAGAGCAAGCCAGTAAGCAGCGCTCCTGCATGGCTCCTGCCTCTGCTCCTTCTTGAGTTCCTGTCCTGACTTCCCTCAGTGATGGGTTGTGGGACAGGTAAGCCAACTAACCCCTTTCCTTTCACAAGCTGCTTCAAGTCCCAGTGTTTGCCACAGCAACTGAAGGAAAACTAGAAAAACTCCTAATTTGACACCCCTGCCCCATCGCCATCTGAGATGACCAAAGCTACGCCTAGTTTATGAGTGGCCACGTTCTGAAAACCGATCTATGCTGAAAAGCTGACTGATCTTGGTTCCTGAAGGTTCTTGCTAAAGGCAAACTCTGGAGGGGAATTCTGATAAGGGGAAAGTGAATGGAGTAGTGAGAAGTGGGCTGAATTTATGTGTTGATGAGTTCATGAAACCCCCAAACAGAGCTTTGGTAACCAGAGAGAAAGAGCTTCATCCCCTGCGGTTGTCTAAAGGTGGTGGGTGCAAAGTCTGGGGTAACTCCATGCAGAGTCCTTTAGGGATCTGGCATCCCTCTGCCTTGCTGCTCAGTGCTGTCTCCACTCCTGGGTCAAATCCGGCTTCTGGGTTCACTGCCTACATTCTAGTCAGCAAGGGAGAAGCTCAGTTCACATCCCTTGGTGAGAACTTAGTCCCGGGGTCAGACCTCGCTGAAAGACATGCTGGAAAAGACTCACGTGTCCTTCCCCGAAATTCATACCTGGCAGTCGTGCACAGAGTTAGTAAAGGGTGGGTCAGCACTGTTAGAAGCAGAAGCTTCCTAGCGGAAGGGCTGAAAAGGAAGACGATGGCCAGCTCACCCCGCCTGAGAGATTTGTTTCTTGGAGCAAAGAAAGCTTGGCTTTGCTCAGGGGTTCTCTTCATTGACTTGGTCCATCACAACGCTCTGGTGCCAATGGTGAAGAAATAAACACAGTGGACCCCTACTGGGCCCAAGATACTTTCCACATCTATTCCCGGGTGCTCTCTATGTTGTATAATAAGGACAGATTTACTAATTCCCATTTTTTAGAAGGAAAAAAAAAATGAAGGTCAGTAGTTCAGACTAGACAGTGGATTTGGTATGTATGTGTGTGCAGGACATGTGTGCCAGGACTCATGTGCAGGAGTCTGTGCATGTGGAGGCCACAGGACAACCTTGGGTATGTCTTTGGCACTTTTCATAACCTCCCCCCCCCTTTTTTATTTTGGTTTTCTCATTATGCTGGCTGGTCAGGAAGCGCCAGGAATCTGCCTGTCTTACCTCCTCACCACTGGGATCACGAGTTTGCACCAGCACACCTGGCTTTCTGTGTAGCGTCTGAGGTTCAAACGGAAGAAACACCCTGGTGCTAGTGTAGTCACTAGCTCATCTCCCTCACACCCTCATCCCATTTTTTTAGAGAAGAGCTCATGTGTTACCCTCAAGCACTAGCTTTGAACTTCTGGGTTTGAGTAATCCCCCTGCCTCAGCCTGTCAGCCTCTGAAGACCACACGTGAATGCCTGGCAGCTCCAGGCTCTTAATTAGGGGGATAGCCTGGGTCCCCGTGCATCAGAGCTGCCGTACAGGTTCAACACATCGGAGAAGTCAAGAACCCGGGCTGGGATTTGAAGGGGGGCCTACATGGCTGCAAAGCTCACATTCTTTTCACCACAATCTGATTTCTGTACACCCGCCGCTTCCCTGGGGACAGCGACAGCAAATCTACCGGGTTGTTGAGAGGGTAAACAAACCGTGATGAATGAACCTCCTCTCCTAATATGAATGCCTTATTGTTGCTATTCTTCACGCCCTGACAGCATGCACAGCCTCTGCCGCCGCTTGCCTGTCTGGTGGGCTAAGGCATCGGAGCTCTTAGCTCTGATGGAAAGTCACGGCTGAGACCAGAGGAGGGGACTCATTCGGTGGCACATGCTCACTACTAACCTGGACAGGGTCATTAGCTCTCCTGTGGTTAACTGGACTGTTCCATCCCATGGCTGTTCTCCCTTCTGGGTGTATCCCACATTAAACAAACCCACTCTATGGAAACAGGGACCTGTTGAAAAGACAAATGAGGGATAATTATTTAATTAACCGCAAGAGACTTTGTTTTGCAAAACAGAATTGCAGTAAGTTGCGAAATAACAGTGAAGTTTTCATTGTAGAAGAAAGCTGGGGTGTGCAAGTTCCCTTCTCGTCCACTTAGGAATGTTTTGGAACAGATGGGCAAACCCTTATCCCAGCTTATCCCAGAGCACAGACGCTGTTGCAAGATGCCAATGTAAGCTGCCATGCTTGGGCTGTTTGACCCCACATTCCTGTTCACCATTAGTCCCTGAGCTACGCAGATGCCTCCTCCCCTTGCCAAGGACTGCACATAGGGCCTCACACAGGCCGGGCAAGCACTCTGCTAGTGAGCTTTTTCATTTTGAGGTAAGGCCTAAGTCGTCTAAGCTATCCTTGAATCTCTTCTCTGTAGCCCAGGCTGTCTGGGGCTTTTGTTCCTCCTGCCTCAGCCTCCAGAGTAGCTGAGATTTACAGGCATGAGCCACCTTCCCAGCTGAGCTTCCATCTTTCAAACAAGAGAAATAAGACTTGGCTAGTGCTTGGCAGTGGAACTGAAGGATAATGTCACACCAGGCTCCAACCTCAGTGTTGTGTGCATTCTTAAGAAGGCAGAGACTATATCTTCCAGTTTGCAAAAGGACCAGGGCAAGGACCATACAGTGAAGACAGTGGTGGGACCTGGTGCGCTTCATTTCCCAGTGTTGGGTGTTCTTGGAATGAATACGCCCGAGATCTCCTCGGCAGCAGCTTCTAGCCTGTTCCCCTCTATCCACCTCTGACAGGAATGAGATCTGAGCCCTGGGTTGTTGGCCATTCACATTGGGAACAGTGGTCTCAGAGAGACCTTTTAGTCTCGGCCCTTGGACAAGGTAAAGGTGTTGTCTGTGGGAACATATTCCAGCAGACTAAGCAGTGGTGGTCCTTGCTGGGCAACATACCTGCTTTGGTGCTGGTTCGAGTGATGCTGGGTCCCCGGGGCTGCCATCCTGTTTTCTACCTGCGCTGCCCTTGAGGTCAGACATTTGTTTCCCTGGAGAGCAACTGGCCAAATTATCACTGAGTATGTTGGAGGTGAGGGTGCCGGAGAGAGAGATCCTCAAGATATGACAGAGAAATTTGGTGAGGGCAAGAGGGCAGAGTGAGCCTTGCACAAAGCCTGCCATGACCTCACCACAGAAGCTTGGACACGTTTTCCTGCTTTGCAACCAAACTGCGAACAGCAAGCCAATAGGCTTCCCCTCTCGGGCCTCCTTTCCCTCTCAAGTTTCACCAGGAAGGAGAAACCCTATTTGGCTACCTGAGAGTCTTGGATACCAATATATCATATCCAGATTTACTCTAGAGTCCTATGGAGATGCGTCATGGCCAGGTATTAAGGAATTAATTGTGCTTGGTTCATTCCAAGGCCATTCATATAAACAACCAGCTTGCATTCTGATATCGTGAGAGTTCTCATAAAAGGGATTGGCTGTCTCCCTGACCTCTTCACCTAATCCCCTGCTCCTCCTTAATGCCGTCTGGCTTGGCCATCTTCCTGCCAAGCACCTTGCTGTGGGTTAATAGCATCCCTGTGTGGGGGCTTCATGGTGCCTCTGGATGCCAGCCTTTATACTGAGTACTTCACGTGAAGCATGCTGTGTGACTCTGTCACTCACATAGTCTCCATCTGACTATGTGACTCTCCCCATTTCACAGACAGGGAAATAGAGAGGCTAGGTCATGCACCTGACCCGACAGCAAGAGATTTGGACCACTCTGCTTTCCCAGGACTCTGGCTTCCATGCATCTCCCCATCCCCCCCCCCACATACCACCCTCAGCGCCTGGAGGAGAGAAGGCTCAGGTGGCCCACCTGGCAGGAAGGCCCCCCCGGAACTTGGCTTTTCTCTCTCCTCCTCCATGAGCACAGTTGCCAATCTGGAACATGGCCCTTCCTAAGAAAGCCGAGGACAGAAGCCAAATGTTGACTCACCTGCCAGACTTAGCCCAGCCCCTGCCAAGATGCCTCAGGCCTGAGCAGGCGGCCTGGCAGGGCTGGCCCATCGAGGGGCCCGTGGCAGCTCTCTGGGAGCAGCTTCAAAGGGCCAGGCCTTCTCTCTTTATGCTTCAGGTTCCAGGGGCTAAAAAGATCCAGATGGAGCCCTCCTGCTCCTGCCTCCTCCCATCCTTCAGCCTGGAAGTTGCTCAAGGAGACTGTTTCCTCTGTGTTGCTCTGTGTGTGGCAGGCAATTTTCTGAGACTCCTCCTGATGTCTGCCCTCCTGCCTACCCCAGCACACACACACACACACACACACACACACACACACACACACACACACATACACACACCATTTCCAGGACTGTAGATATCATAGATGTTGTCTGTCACAGAGGACCCTAAGCAAAGGAGGTGATTCCAGAGGATGGAAGTGTGCTAAGAAGGAGGACAATTTTCCAAGCAGAGTCTGTCTTAGTCGCTACACGCACACACTTCCAGCCCAGCTAGCAATGTGAATTCAGCCTTCTGAGATCCCAGCAGGGGTGAAACAGCACACTGCTTTATGCTGAAGTGTGATGTGATCAGCAGGAACAGAAACTGAACAGGCTTTGAATAGCTGGTAATAGGTCCACTTTCTCCCCAACATGTCCCTCCCAGTCTACTCCACAGGGTCAAGGCAGCAACGGTTCTTCTTGCCTCAGGCCAAATATGTCAAAGTCAGCCTTGAGGCTCCTCTTTCTTGTAGATACTTCCTGAATCTACCAGCAAATTCTTTCAACTCTACATTCATTAGATAGCCGAGTCCTTAACAGCTTCCTCTCCTGTGGTGGACCCATCCTTTCTTCTCTTTGCTCTGACAGCTGTGTGGTCCACTGTAGTGATGCTTTAAGTCCTGGTAGCTCCCAGGCATGAGGAGAGAGTCCTGTGGGCACTGGGGGGAAGGGGAGGCACTGCTGACCTACTTAGCTTTAAACACACATACAGGTCAGAAACGAGAGGAAGGGTTTCCATTGGGAGGCCGCAGAGGGAAAGGAAGGGCCACTTTACAGTGGGTCTCTCATGGGCCTGGCAGACTCTCAGAGCCAGATGGAACCCAGTTGTCTCACAGAGGCGCTCCCAAGGCTGCTTCAGAATCAATTATGCTCAGAAGTCATGCTGCGAAATCCTTCCTGAAGAACAGGATTTTATTTATCGTTCAAAGTTTTGAGCCAAGAGTGAGAAATGGTCGATGCTGATGACTGAGGAATTCCCAGGAGGTCTCCAAGGACTTATAGGCAACCAGCCACTGGATCAGTTAAAATGGATAGTTCTCCAGGCAACCGCAACTTCAGAGCCGGCTCACAACTTCCTCAAAGGCTTTTCCAGGGCCTTGGCTTCTTCCCCGAGGATTAAGTGAGGTAACTTTGCTATTTTGGTCACTCAGCACAGTATCAGATATACCAGGAGATCTCAGTAAATGCTGGCTATTATGGTAGATATGTTGTCTGTAATTTACTTCTCAGATGGAAACATATGGTTTTTTTTTTTTTTTTTGTGTGTGTGTGTGTGTCCGTGTGTGCGAGCACAATGCACTCACATTCATCTTCATTGTAGGAGCAGTTAACGTTTGAAAGATCGCAGCCCCACACTCCAGAGGAAGTTGCCTAAGTGCTCCAATTATCTGCCTTGGCTCAGCACCCACCGGCGTGTTAATTAGCATAATGGATTTCTAAAATGGTTTTTCATTGATGAAAAAAAAATGGCGTTTAAGAAAGGTAGCTGGTTAGAAGTGTTTCGAAGGTTGCCTTGTCTGAACACTGCAAGCGAGCAATCAAGTCGGGCCAGTCACTTCTCATCGAAAGGCACAGACCTGGAAGTCCGACCAGTCCTGAGTCTAGACACAAGCCCATTTGATCACCTAGCTTAGCTCACTTTGATCACCAGCTTAGCTCAATAGGAACAGTGTTGTCCCATCTACCTCCAGTGGAAGGGGCTGTCAAAATATGTGGAAGAAACGTGAGTGAAGGGCTGGGAGATGCAGCCTTGTGGAGTATTTGCCTCCCATGCTCGAGGCTGTGGGTTTGATCCCAAGCACTTCAGAAACTTGGCATGGTGGTGCTTTCCTGTCATCTCAGTACTAGGGAGGTAGAGGCAGGAGAATCAGAAGTTAGGGATGTCCTCCCCCACATAGAGAGTTCCAGGCCAGTTTGGTCTATGTGAGACCCTGTCTCAAAAAGAGTGAGTGAGCTAAGGTGGCGGTCCAGTTGATGTGTCTGTACATGCACTCATCCCACTGTGTTGGAGATTGCTCTGAGAGAGGCCATCTTAGTGCTATGCCATCAAATAAAGTAGTGAGGAGAGGAAACCTCTCACCTTCACAGGGTTCTTACCACTGCTAGGTAAAAAAGCCACTGGAAAGCATATTTAGAAGGTGTGTTTGTGCATGCATGCATGTGTGTGTGTAGGTGTGTGTGTGCATGTTTGCATGTTTCACAGTGCTTGTATAGAAGTCTGAGAACAACCTTCAGGAGAAGGTTTTCTCCTTCCACCTGGTTGAGGCAGGGTCTCTTCGGTCTCTTTGCAGTGCTGTGTACTCCAGGCTTGCTGGTGGGCAAGGTTCCAACTAATTTTCCTGTCTCTGCCTCCCATCTCCCATGGGAGTCCTGGATTACAAATGAGTGCCACTGTATTTGGCTTCTTATGGTGTTCTTACAATCCAGCTCAAGCCATCAGTCTTATGCAGTGAGCACTCTTACCCAATGAGCAATCTCCCTGGTTCCAGGTAGAGAATTTAGATTTCATTTTCTCCTAGTGAGAGAAACCTGAAGCCATGGATCTTTCTAGAAGTAGCGTGGCTGAGTACGACGAGCTGGAGTAAGAAACTTAGACCGGGATTTGAATGTTGGTCCTTTTTCTTCACTGCTAAGTGACCTTGATTGAGTTTCTTCACTTCTCTAAGACAGTTCCATCATATACAAAATCAGTCTAAGGATACTTTCCTGTAAGTTATGACTCAAGCAAACAGGCTTGAAGACGCTTAACAAAATGCCCCACCCAGAGTGAACCTTCAGTTCATCCTAGTTACCTCAAGGATTTCATGCAGATCATCAGAGACTCTGTTGGAGCAGCCAACAAGCCGTGTAGGTTTCCTAGTGCACAACCTAGCAATGACCATGAGCTTGCAAGGAGATACATGAGAACCCTTGAGAGTTTAAGAACACACCTCCTAGCTCCCAGCTCAGGCCTCTTGTAGGACAGTGGGTAGTACCAGGAGCACATGCTCACTATGCTCACCATTTGGTCTGACTCTCAGCAAGCCAAGGAACCTCTGCTTGTAGGGCTCTGTACAGCCTCAGGCTTGATACATGTGGCTCTCACCTCGATTCTGCATCTCAGCCAATAGCACCCACCTATGTGGGGGGCACTGGTTTCTCGAACCTTGAGCCATTTCACCACAGTGAGGAGGAAGGGTCACCCCCGTCTTGCTGGTGTTCCAGACAAGTCTCCCACCTTGTGATCAAAAACAAGAGAGACTTGGCTGAGCACTGAACTGATGATAGGCCAGGGCTTGAGCAGTGAGCTGAGAGCCCATTCCTTGATTTCCCAAGTCTCCCACGGCTGACTCCTCTCACCCCAAGAAATGCCCAAGCTTCAGTTGCTTGCCTAACTGATATGACAAAATACCTTGATAGAAGCTGTTTATGGGAATAAAGGTTTATTTCCTCTCACAGCCTCAGAATTTTCAGTCCATCATGGTGGAGACAACAGAGGAGAGTTCACAGCATTTGGGAATGTGAGGCCCAGATCCTCACATCCCCTGACAGCCAGGAAGCAAGTACAGCTAGCCCTCCAATGGGTCACCACTAGTGACCTATTTTATTGGTGAGGCCCCCACATCCAAAGGGTCCCCAACCTCCCAAACAGCATCACTAGCCAGGGACCAAATGTTCGCATACACGGGCCAGCAGAGGTCATTTCACATTCTGGCCCCGTACCTCCACAGTCTCAGAAAAATGAACGGGTAGACCAGATGTCGCTGCTGCCTGCTCCAGGCTCTGGGAGCTGTTCTTTTCATTTCCTAATGAGTTTAAAGTTAAAGTAACAAGTAGAAAGTTAAAAAAGATGAACACGGCAGTTCATGCCTGTAATCCCAGTTATTTGAGATTGGAGGCAGAGAGAAAAGTTCAGGTCATCCTTGCCCGCTGCAGCAAGTTGGGGTCCAGACTGGGATGCATCAGACCCTGTCTCCAAAGAGAGAAAGAAAAGGAAAGAGTTAATGTTTCCATGTTATTAAATATTTCTCTACATGAAGAGTTCCACACAGTGTTGGATGAAATACTCTCTTGGGATGCCTGATGGTTTTATTACCAGTCAGCTGGCTGGGGTTCTTTTGTTCTGTCTGAATAGAAGTCACTCAAGGCAAAGCATGGTTTCCTCAGTGTTCCCAGTTCCAGGCCCCTGGGTGTCCAGGCCTCGTGGACTGACAGCCCCAGCGATGGCGCCAAGCTCTCCATGCCAGAGACTGGCAGCTTTAGGTGAGAGCTATGCTACTCTGGACCCTGGCTGGCATTTGCCCTGCACTTGGTAACTAGAAATTCATGACTCATAGCAGCAGCTCACACAGTGGTGGCGACAGGTAATGGCCAGTGTGACAGCTCTCTGGAGCTCTCTGACCTTAATATTGACTCTTGTATCACAGCTCCTTACCTTTGGCTCTGTATGACCTGCCTCCACCCCATTAGTTCTCAGCCTTCGCTATCCACTTCCGAAGTCCTTCCTCATGTGCCTTCTGGATCTCGTCAGTCGCTGCCTCCTCTGATTACCAGGGACAAGTAGATAAAAGGCCACTACTCAGAAAAGCCTTTTATGGGGCCTAACGTTGCTTCGCAGAGGTCAGCATAGGTGAGTGTCTCCCCAGTAACTCCAAGAGCGAGTTGAACAGCATAGCTGAATAGCCTTAGGCAAGGGAGCATACAAAGATGATATTAACGCTCACATATCGCAGCACAACATCCTGTTTTATAAGGACCAATCACAGCCGGTGTGGGTACAATTTTCCCACCTGATGATCACAAACAGAGTCATTAGGAGAGTGGGCTTCGTCTTCCAGACCTGATTGAGGACAGCTTCTGCAAGCTTCCAGAGCATAAGAGGTGGGCTCTGGAGTAGTGAGGAAGTCACTGGGGTCTTCTCATGCTCACCAGGGCTTGCCTTCCTGGGATGGAGGCTTCTTGGTACAAGCTGTGAACTAGATTGCCTTCCTGGGATGGAGGCTTCTTGGTACAAGCTGTGAACTAGAATGAGGTCTCATGAAGCTAGGTCATGTCTCTCTCCAGTAGCCATGGTGACAGTGTCCCTCCCAGCTAGAGTGCAGTTGTCTCTGGGTAGTTCCTTGCTCCAGGTTGCCAGGCATGAAGGGGAGAGTCTGTCAAATGGCCCATTCCCAACAGCTTTGTTTATTCACAGAAAGACATCCAAGGTCAAAGGGCACCTGTAGGAAAGAGCTTACCAAAGGCTGGGTTAACATGATCAACAACATACAGAGTTCAGCAGAACACAGCAGGGCTCAGTCCTTTTCCCAGCAGCCTAGAAAGAGCTGGGTGCTTCTGAATGTCCTTGGTGGTAAAGACATAAAAGAAGAGGCTGGAGAGGAAGCTAGGTAGATGGGGTGCCAGGTCTCCGAGCTCTGCTTCCGTCACAGCCATTCCTCTTCCGGAGCTGTCTGGAGATAACTGGGGTCACCTGGCCTTCTAGCAAGGTGGAATCCGAGGCTTACACACCGAAAACCACACCATCCTAAACTGTCATTTAAAAACTTTTAAACCTAGTATCTTTCATTTTTAAACAAATCTTAGTTGGAATGACACTTGGTGATGTGACATTCTGAAAGAAATACTTTCTGTTTTTTTTAAGTCCAAGTTTTACTGTGTGTATTTAAAAAAAAAAAAGATGAATGGCATATATTCTTTGTTTTTGCTTAATTCCATACAGGTTAAGGGAAAACTCCTCCCTCTCACCTCAAATACTTAAGGAGCCCAGTCAGAGGAGAGGGCTTAATTCCCTAACCAGTTAGTTACTAACCAAACAGTTCCTACCGTCTGTCCAGACTCTTCTCTGCGACTGTTCTGGCCCTGGCTGAGTTTTCCCAGAAAATTGTGCTGTGCTGTGAGGCTGGGCTTTGGGTGGGAGATAAGATGGCCAAGAGTTTTTTAAGCCAGCCTGCGGCTGGAGGTATTCCAGAATACACTGGTCACACACATTAAAATAAAGAGAAAAGGGATTTGGGAGAGGGAAAGAGGGGGGAGGGAGAGAAGAAGGGGAGAGGAAAAGGAGGGGGAAACAGAGGAGAGAGGGAGGAAGGGAGAAAAAAAGGAGGGTACTGTTGCTGCTTCAACTTGGTCCCACTTATGACCTCTAGGGGGCACTCTAGGATGCCCCACCCAAGGAGCACTTTTCTTTTTTTTTTTTTTTCCTCTCTTTTAATTTAATTTACACCCAGACCACAATTTTCTCTCCCTTTTTTCCTCTCTGTCCCTCCTTGCCCCCACCTCCCTGCTCCTCTCACCCTGACCTCACTCACTCCTCTGTTTCTCTTCAGAAAAGGGCCAGCCTTGATGGATATCAACCAGCCAAAGGCATATCAAGTCGCAGTTAAGACTAGGAACCATCTCTTCTATTAAGGCTAGACAAAGCAACTGAGGAGCAGGAAAAGGGTCCCAAAGACAAGCAACAGAGTCAGAGACAGCCCCTGCTCCCACTGTTAGGAATCCCACAAGAAGACCAAGCTACACAACTGTAACACATTCAGAGGTCCTAGGTCAGGCCTGTGGCCAAGGAGCACTTTCTAAGGTGGCCCCTGCCTGGTTGAGAGCTGCTATGGGCATGGACACAGAACCAAAAAGGTCACGTGGATAGGTCAGAGCACCAGCAGCATTTCCTATGAGGATGTGTGTGTGTGTGTGTGTGTGTGTGTGTGTGTGTGTGTGTGTAATGCATGCATATGTTTTATTTGGGGTGAATGTTGTCACTGGGAATTGGATAAAAATTGGTATTTTATGCTAGACCAGGCTGTTGTACTGGCCCATATCCCTGCCCTCCTTTTTATTTTAGGACAGGTTTCATTGTTACCTAAGCTAGCCTTGCACTTCATCTGAAGCCCAGGCCTTTAAAATTTTGTTTGTTTTTGGTTTGGGCTGGATTGGAACGTAACCTAGGTTGGCCTCCAACCCCTGGTGTTCTTCCTGTCTCAGCTCTCCACGAAGCTGGGAGTCAAAGGCCTGCACCTCTGAACTCTAATTATTTTTTATTATCTTACTATTATTATTATTATTAAATATTTTTGAGACACTATTATTGTCTGTAGCCCCCATTGTCCTGGAACTCACTCTGTAGACCATGCTGGCATTTGAACTCAGAGATCCATCTGCCTTTACCTCCTTAGCGATGGGGTTAAAGGCACATGCCATTACGCCTGGCCGATTTTTGTTATTTTTAGTCTGGGCAAGTGTGTGTCTGTTTGGGCACAAATGTACATGTGGACATCAGAGGACAACTTGCAGGAGTGAGTTCTCTTCCTCCCGCTGTCATCTTCCCAGGGATCCAAACTCAGGGTTGTCTGGCCTGCTGGAAAGCATCTGTGCTGAGCCATCTTATTGACTCAGACCCAGTTCTTTTTAAACGGGGGACCCCTCCATTCTTGAGTCTCCGGTGCCTTGAGTGTCTAACTGAAGAGCCTACCTTTTTAGACCACAAATTCAATACTGCGTTCACATCAGGGGAGCAGGCTCAGGATCGGCCTGGGGTTTGTCAAATCACAGGGCTCATCATGTAAATGACCAGGGTTGTAACCGGGTGAAATAGCGCTAGAGCTAACAAAGCACGCTTCAGATGCGTTCTCTGTTGAAGTCATCCTAAAGCTGTCTGCTGAGCCAATGCAGACAACAACTAGGAAGGAAAGCTTGGCTCTCGAGTTGTCTTGGCCCTGCGGCCAGCCCAGCTCCCGGCACAAGCCCACGTGCTAATCCCGGGCGCTGACAACCAAGAGCCCTGCGTGGGCGGCCGTCAGGTGTGTGCGGCCCAGGCCGCCTGCTTCCCTTTCCTCACAGTGGCTGCAGGATTGCTCTGTCTAAACAGCAGGAATAAGTTCCCTTTGTCACCGCGTCTCCATGGTAATCGGACACGTGGTCGTCTTTTTGGAGTTCTTGGCAAACCCGTGGCTGTTGGGTTTGGTTTTTACATTCCAGACTGTGAAGGAAACCGGAGGGAAGGAATTACTCTTTCCCCGGAGCCTGGGGCTGTTTCCTAAAACAATTTGGGAGGGGCATCCCACCCTAGTGGTTTGGGGAGCCCCAACCCTGACTTTTCAGAATGCATGCTGAGGAAAATGGGAATTGCTGTGGCTTTCAGCCAGGGACGATTTTATGGAAAGACCCAGGTTTGCAGAAAGTTGGGATAAAGGTTTGTGTTTTGTAAACAGTGCTGCAGATGCGCTCTGAGGTGCACACAGGAAGTTGTGGATAAGGATGGTCAGGAAGCTGGACCACCCGCTGGCTGCTACGTGAGTATCCATAGTCCTACTCAGTTGGGTTTTGTAATTTTGAAAAGTTTCCCACAAGACTGAAAAACTGTTGTTAAAAAAAAAAAAAGTCCTTCCCCAAGAGGCATTACAGGTGTGGCTGCTGTGTCACACGGGTGTCAGTAGGTGACCTCAAGGAGAGAGGCTATATCTATGCTCAGTTTTTTTGACCTATGAACAGCTGAAATAGTAGCCTAACATTCCCTGACTAAAGCAAGCCTGAGGTGACCACCAGTCCAGCGCCAGGAAGCCCAGAGAGAGAGCTAACCTAAGTGACCATCAGTCAGGTGCCACGCAGGTCTGGGTGGGGGCACACCATGCTTGACCCCTGGCACACAAAGCACTCCCAAGACCACTCCTGAGATGAACCCAGATGCTCAGAGGCCCTGGGTACCACTAAGAGGAACAAGTAAGTGATGGAGAGATGGGAGAGAAAAAGAAAAAGAAGGATGTGGACACAATGAAGACAGGTAGAACTGGAGGGGAGTGAGGCACAACCTGATGAGAGTAGCCAGATGGCATCTGGGTGGGGTCTTGATGTGCTGCCAATGGGGGCCACATCTGGGTCTGTGGCCCTGTAGCAGCAGGAATCTGTGGCTACCAGAGACCAGGCAGATGTCTGGGTTACTGCCTAGAGACCACGATGATGTCTGAGGGCTGTGCAGAACTGGCTCTACCCCTCACCTGGGCCTCTGGGAGAGCTTGGCCCTGGAAACATGAAAGCAGGAGAGCTGACCCTGCCCTTAGCCAGCTGCAGTACTCCGGGGAGCAGGGACCCCACATAATGTGGGAGCTGCAGGTGAGAAAGCCCTAAAAATATGAGTGTGGGAAAGATGGTCCTATCATTCATCTCATGTGGTACATGGAAGACAGAGAGATAGTCTTCTTCCCCTACCCCTTCACTGCTTGTGGCAGCCAGGAGACCTGGTCCTGGGGCCATGAAAGCAGGAAAGCTGGCCCCACCCCTTACCAGCTGCAGCACTCAGGAAGCCAGCCCTGCACCTTGCCTGAGCAACAGAGTAGAGCTGACCCTCGTGGCAGGGGCCTGCGTGAGCTGCCCCAAGAGTGTGAGTGTGGAAGAGCTGACCCTACCGCTTGTCTGCCCTACAGTGACATGGGCGAAGGAAAGATGCTCCCACCCACCCCTTGACACCAATGGGCAGGCAGAAGATCTGGCCCTGAGGTCATAGAGCAGGAGAGCTGTCCCTGCCCCTCACCAGCTGCAGCCCTTGGGAGAGCAGGCCCTGCATCTTACCTGGGCAGCAGAGTAGAGCTGGCCCTAGTTTCAGGGTTTGCTGGTGAGCCAGCCCCAAGAGCATGAGAATGAAAGTACTAGCAGGCTGGCCAGCTTAGATACCACTCAGGACCAGATACAGGGCTTTGAATCGGCCCACTCCGTTGATGAGCTTCTGGAGTACATGAAGGGACCCGTCTTACAGACCCAAAACTACAAGAGCTGCATGACACAGGGTAACAACGGGATATCTGAGAGGAGTTCTAGTGAGGTTTCAGTATCAATAGAGTGGCAGAAGCCAGAGGCCTCATACCAGACCAGTGAGTCCTTGCAACAAACACTTGCAAGCAAAGAAGTGTGGACAAAAAAAAGGTATACTGTGGGACACACTGTGATACACTGTAGCTTCTACAACAAGATTTTTTTTTTCTCTGTTGAGAGAGGTGGTTGCAAAAAGTGGAATATAGGTATGAGGAAAGGGGGAAATGAGTGGGATTGGGGTGCATAATATGAAATTCACAAAGAACCAGTAAGAAGTTTAAAGAAAAGGCATGGTGACTCTATGAATGAATGTGGCTTTAGGGTAAGCCGAGCCAGGAAGTTCTGACCTGTAGGCAGAGATGATGCAGGTTTAGGTGTGGGATTCGTGGGAGGGGCACTCCTGCAGCTCAGCAACTAGGGCCTCAAACAAGAACCCCCCCCCCATGTCTGTGGAGGGTAGACTTCTGAGAGCTTAACCACACCCCAGTCCAGAACTCCCTGAACTGTCCAGTCAGGTTGCTCGTACTCTGTGGAGGAACAAGGCATAACAAAATCCAGGCGTGGGAGAGGTTGAATTTTTGATGCTCTCAATCCCAGTAAGGGAGGATCTATGGAATAAAACTTGGCACAGAGGTGCACACCTGGGATCCCAGCACTGGGAAGGTGGAGGCAGGAGGTTCAGAAGTTGAGGTTCATCCATGACTACATCCTAACTTCCAGGCAAGCCGGGGCTACATGAGACTCCAGAATGATAAAGGGTGTTTGTCTTTCTTTAATGTGAATAACTTCAGGTGCAGCAAACACTCCAAGCTTCAGGAGAACTGTGATTTCTTTCACTCCTGGGCTCAGGTACCCAGAATTTTAATTCAGCCTGGGAGGATGGTCAGGGAAACCCCTAGAGAAAAGCAATTTTGTTCCCGCCATCCCAGGGACCCAGGACTTGTCTTAGTCATCATAAACAATGGAGGTGTTCAATTTCGGAGGAGCACGGGGGTGTGGCTTCTGCGGCTTTCGGAAGGACTGAGTCCTGGGCAAGGTCTGGATTCCTAAAACTCGGCCATTTTGTTCCTATGTGGCACTGGTGGGTGCCTTCATTTCTAATCAGGGTTGAGTGCCTGCCTAACAGATGGCACAGGGGTGAGGTGAAGCCGCCTGTACTAAATGCCCAGTGCAGCACCAGGAACAGGTGACGGTAAAGTGGTCTGCCCTGTCCATCCAACAGTCTCAGTTCACCTGCGGGATAAACAGTAGCGGCTCATTGGCTCTCATAATCACCATCCTCCCAGCTCACTGGCACAGGATTAGTGGCCATTCAGGCAGACTCTGTCACTTAACCAGTGACTTTACCAAAAACTATAACTTTGATCTCTGTGGCCCGTTTTTCTATTTATTACTTTTTTTTACTTTAAGATGTATTATTTTGTAAGTCATTTGAGAATTTTACACGATGTGTTTGGATCATTTTTACTCAGTTCTTTCTCACAGCCCCTTCCGGGTCCACTCCCACCTCAACACCCCTCCCCCCTTCTTTTTTAATAAGTCCAACTCGTGCTTCGGATGTGGAGAGTGTGCTGTCCTGGACTGGCAGGGTTGCCGTTTTCTATCTTGTCTGAGTGGCTCTGTGGGATTCCCGTATGCCTTATTTTTCAGGGAAAAAAAAAAAAAAAAAGGTGTGTGTTTCTGTGAGTACCACACATGGTTGTGTGGAACACGCCTGTGCACGTTTGCCCATGCCAGGTGGTCAGAAGATGACCTCAGGTGTTCTCAGAAAACAGGGTCTCTCATTGACTTGAAACTTAACCACTAAGCTAGCCTAGCCGGCCAGCAATCTCCAAGGTCCTGCCTGTCTCTGCCTCACTGTTGCTGAGACAGCAGATGTGTGTCATTCCATCCCGCTCCTCTAGTCGTCCTGCTTTCCTGGCAAGCACTCTATTGGCTGAACTACCTCCTCACACCATTTTCCAGCACGCTTCTGGGCATCACTGGTCCTTTCCCAGATCCTGTAAGAGTGAAGGTCCTTTCTTTTATACTTTCCGTGGTCTCCTCCGTGGGCCCACTGGACGTGGATAAGTCCCATTGGGTTCTATGTCCATAACATAGCATCAGTCAGCTCCATGATCCTCTCCTGCTACCACCCAGGCCTGACGCACCATAATTTCTTTTTCTGTCCCTCCACATCCCACAATCTACTCCCCATATGACAGCAAAGGTCCCTTTAAAATGTAGAAGTCATCTAGTCATGTCTGTGTCAGTGTGAGTAGGAATGACCCCATAGATTCATGTGTTTGAATGCTTGGCCCATAGAGAGTGGCATTTTTAGGAGGTGTGGCCTTGTTGGAGACAGTGTATCACTGTGGTGTCAGGCTCCACAGTGTCAGATGCTCAAGCTATGCCCGGTGTGGTACAGAGTTCCCTTCTACTGCCTGTGGCTCAAGATGTAGAACTCGCAGCTCCTTCTCCAGTGCCATGTCTACCTGAAGGCTGCTAAATTCCCACCATGATGGTAATCCTCTGGAATTGTAAGCCAGCCCCAATTAAATGTTTTCCTTTATATGAGTTGCGTCATGGTGTCTCTTCACACTGACAAAACCCTAACTGAGACAATATTACATCCCTGTTTCTAAACAGCCTGGGAATGAAACCCACCATTTCCCCTGTGTCCCAGGCCCCCCCCCAGACCCAGTCCTTGCCGGCCACCCAGCTTAATCCTCTCCTGGTCTGTCTAGCTCCACAGAACTCTGGCCACAGTGGTTGATTTAAATATCTGCAAACATATTGAAGCTTCATCCTCCCCACTATCCCCCATGGTTTTGTAGACAGGTGAGGCTTATCTGGGAAATCCTTTCTCTTCCTTTCCATATGATGGCTCATGCTGGTTAGCAACTTGATTGGTTTAGGAATACCTTGCCGGTCCCAGGGCTTTAGGGAGGAGCACCTTTGGATATATCTGTACAGGTATTTACAGAGTGGATTAATTGATGAGGGAACGCCTACCCTGAATGAAGCTAGCACCATCCCACTGGCCAGGGCCCCACACTGGTTAGAGTAGCTTAGCAAGAGAGAGCCAGGTAAGTATTCCCCTTTCTCAGCTCCCTGACCCACTGATATGTAACAGTCCTGCCACCATGGAGCCGCCTGCCTTCAGGGACAGCATCCCTTCCTCTTTTAAGTTGCTGCTGGCTGGATATTTGTTCCCAGTGATGAGACAGGCAGCTTAACAATGGGCATTGTGCACTGTGATTCCAGCTGGGGTTCCTTTGGCTGTGTGGTTGTGTTGGGCTGGGACTTCCCTTGCACTTGGGTGTCCTCTCCCATATGGGGTCCACTGGGCATCTCTTGCTCTTTGGTCTCTTCAACAGGACAGTCTGAACCCTGTGCCTGTTGGCCCAGAACTCCAGTGATAGATCTCTTGCAAAACACTGCCATGTCACCTGAATTCTGTGGGGCAGAGCAAGCCGAAAGTCATACCCTTGCAGTGATGAAAACGTGCCTCCATGCCTGGCTTTCTGGATGGGTGCCAGGCATGGAGGCACGTTTTCATCGCTGCAAGGGTTGGGTGGAAAAAGGGGGATCCCTGGGGCTTGCTGGCTAGCTAGCATAGCCTAACAGATGAGCCCCAGGTCCCAGCGCTCCACTCCTGAGGAATGACAACTAACACAGGCCTCTAGCTTCCATGCATACATGCACACAGATGAACATGCAGTCACATACAGGTGCACCTGCAGACACATGAACACACACAGGTTGCCCCATATTCCTGGGATCAGGGTATGACTTCATGCTTACATGTCAAGTACCCTAACCCCTGCATCACGCACCAGGCAGGATTTGGGCCATGTTGATCCAGACGCGTGTCTTTTTCTTCTACATACACAGAGGCTCATTTCCTTTTACAGGGCCTCTGTACCTACTACTCCTCTGCACTGACTATCCTCCTTGCTGGCCTCAGTGTTTCTGACACCTTGTCTTTCAGACCTCAGCTCACGTGCCATTTCTTCAGAGGTAATCGGCCAATGGAGAGGCAGCTAGTTACTCTCACCTTCAAGTGTGTCTTTGCAGGACATGCACTGGGGGCCACCGCCTTCTGTGTCCCCCAAGATCTAGGATCTAAGGAAACAAGGTAATAAAACAAACAGGAGCTAGGTTCCTGCCCAGGCTTTCACTCCGATAAAAAGGACTGGCAAATAAATCCACACAGCATGGTGCTGAGGCTCATGCTTCAGATGGGTTTCTCACTGGGCCACTCCACCTACGAGGTAAACCATCACTCCAGTCCGCTTTTGTTCCTTACTCACTCTGTGATCCTAGCGGAAGTCTCTTTAATCATCTGTACTTCAATGAGACTCAAGAGCGCCTAATGGGGAAGTTGTAAAGACCAGTGATAGTGATTAGGATCTAACTTATCAAAGGACGATGAGTAAGCCCTCGTTATTTTCATTAATTACATTATTTTAATGCAAACTCTGATTCACTCTTTTGCCTTTTCTCCCCCCTACTTTTAAAACCAAGAGAGGAAATTACATCAGAAGGTTGCACTTGAATTTCCCTGCCATGCTTACAGAGGTTTCACATCCTTATTTTATTCCAGGGGTGATGGAGGGAAGATAAGGCAAGGTCTAGACCCCAGTGCATTTTTCACAATATATTTCTGCTGATATTACTTCAGGCTCACATCTTGCCAGAGACTCTTCAATGAAGAATTTGTCCCTAAGAGGCTGAGACAGGAGGATGGCTATGAGTTGAAAGCCAGCCGGGGTGACATAGTGACTTTTAGGCCGACCTCGACTACATAGTGAGACTTCATTTAAGCCAGAAAGTAGATGTCTGCTTGGTACATCTCTGTTGAGCTTGGTGAAGCCACCTTGCTCAGTTTACCTCCAAATCACTCCAGCTCATGTTTTCAAGTTCAATGATGCTTAAGTAATGATTCTGGTGATCTTACTAAACCTTGGGTGGGGATTTTACTTTTCAGATATGACTTGTGATTTTGATATTAACATTTTATAAACTTGGGTTCTTAGTCACAACGTCATAAGGGGCTTAACTGATTTGAAACTAATCGTTCCCTGTAGCATGAACTTGTCAGCTCGATTCAAATTGATCTGGGGGCTTAGGCAGGGCTCAGGCCAGAGAATGCTAAGACACCTGAGAGAATTTCCTGAAGCTCTTGACTTGGGTGACTCAATTATGCTGCTGCAAATTATCGGGTGCCTCCTTACCCCCTTTTACCACAGGCTGAAGAGATAGGACAATTCAAAGGTAGGCAAAAGCCGTCCGGAAAATTAGGCAAGTGTGACAGTCTCTAGAATTCTTCCTTCAGCACTTGGGTCTTGAGGACAGGCTGCTTTTCAATGCCCACATTTACAAGTCGTGATCCAGAAACACAGCATTCTAAGCTCAGAATGAAATGGCTGGAAGTTAATCATGTGCTGATAATAGAAAGTGCTGGAAAACATAAGACTTGTTTGGAAAAGTTTTGTTATGAAATCTCTCTGTCTCGTGTCTCTCTGTCTCTGTCTCTCTCGTGTGTGGAAGTGTGAGGACAGCTTGCAGGATTTGGCTCTCTCCTTCCCCGTAGTAGGGCCTGAGTATTCCACTCAGATCATTAGGATTGGCACCTACAAACTTTACCTACTGAGCCATTTTGGCACCTTAGCTTTTCTTTCTTTCCTCCTCCTCCTCCTCTTTAAACTTCAGGAGTGACCAATACAAGTATTTTCCCATGGAGTTCATTATCTAAGCAGATGAACTCATGAGTGACATGCTCAGTTTCATGGGACACGGAAGTTCCATTATCTACTGCTGCCAAATGATGGGTGAATTTGGTTTTAATTGGCCCTAATTGGTACCTGGCCCTCCGAGACACAGCATTTATCACCTGCCTCACAAAAGTGTGACATTCCTTTTCTCCTTTTGAAAAATATCATTCCTGATGTCAGACACAGCAAATGAACTGCCAGCTGGGCAAAGAGCAGCCTCTGAGCTCCAGGAAAGTTGCAATTCCCAGGACACCAGGGCTGCTGAGGGTCAGCATGCAGGAGTCACTTGTAATTCTCTTCAAAACCATTGCTCTCTGTTAGCAGTCCTACCCACTCTGGACTGGCTTTCATATCTCTAGATACCGTTTCTCTGAAGTCAGCTTTGTGTTTTCTGCAGTCCAGGCTGGCTTTGAGTTCCTTATGTGGCTAAGGTTGACCTTGAACTTCTACTTCTACTGCTTTTGCCTCCTGAGTGCTGGGACTATAGGCATGCATCACCATGCTTGGCTTGTATGTATTGTGCATATATATGGTTTATACGTGCATGTGTGTGGTCCTGTGTCTACATGTATGTGGTGGTGTACTTGTCTGTGCATGCCTGTGTGGAGGTTAGAAGCTGCTGTCAGATGTCTTTCTCTATCATTATCCACCTTGGTTTTTCAGACAAGGCCTCTCATTATACTCAGAGTATACTGCCCAGGCTAGACTGGCTGTCCAGTTAACCTCCCAAACCCAATTTTCTCTTTCCCCTAGTGCTGGGGTTACAAACATAGCCACAGAATCCAGCTTTTACATACATGCTGGGATCCGAGCTCAGGTCCTCATGCTTACACACCAAGTACTTCGCCTACTGAGCCATCTCTCCAGCCCCATCATTCCAGCTCCCATTGCTCCTGGTTTACGTAGTGCTGGGAACTGAAGATCTTAGTGCATGCATGCCAACTTATTTCATTTTACTCTTTTTTAAAAGACTTATTCATTTATGTATTTTTTGTATATGTAATTTATCTGCATGTATGCATGCACTCCAGAAGAGGGCGTCAGGCAGTTGTGAGCTCCCATGTGGGTACTGGGAATTGGACTTAGGACCTTCAGAAGAGCAGTGAGTGCTTTCCACCGCGGAGTCATCTCTCTAGCGCCTAGTTTTACTCTTTTAAAACATCTTTTTAGCATTTCTTTATTCTCTTTCTCTCCCCTTCTCTCTGGCCCCCCAGCATGTGTGTGTGTGTGTGTGTGTGTGTGTGTGTGTGTGTGTGTGTGTGTCTGTCACAGCAGTAGTACTAAGGTCATATAAGAATTGATTCTCCTTCAAGTGTGTGGGTACTGGGCATCAAACACAGGTCACTAGGCTTGGTGGCCAGCACCTTCTATAGCCCTTTGTTTTGCTCGCTAAGAGTGGTTTAGGGAAGGCCTCTTAGACTTGATCTTCTGCAGAAGCGTCCCTGTACCCTCACGGTATTGTATGGCTGTTGTGGCTTCTGAATGGACCTCCTTGCCTTGGGCTGCACTTGGTGCTTCTGTCACACCGTGTGCCCAGCAATGGGGTCCACACCTATGCAGCATTTGTTTTTGTCATTTTCATTTTTCATGTTTTCTATGGAGCCTCAAGGTGTGCCAAACTGAGGTGACACCTGGGAAGATTTTCTGGGTTGTTATCACCTGCAGCAAAGCACGGTGCCGGACTGTTCTGGGGACATGTGGGCCTCCTGTTTGGGCAACTGGACTAAGGATGTCTCATTGGGCTGGCAGACCTTTCTTGTAGCTGTACTACGGACTCTGGCATATCCATCTTCCACTTCATGTCTTCCACAGCAGCAGAGCCACATCATAGTTTGTAATTTGACAGGACCCACCTGTCCTGTCCACCCCTCCTCTCCTTCCCAGGCATTGTTTTCAGTGCTTCTCTTATGTGTGTTTTCTTGGAATCAGCTCCTTGGAGAACTCAGACCAACAGAGTACAATCAAGTAAAATGTGGTAGTATATTAGTGACCTCAGAACTCGAGAGACCTCAGGAACTGAAGCAAGAGGATCATGGGACAGCTTGGGCTAAATAGCAAGCTCCTGCCTTCGAATAAATAAATCTAGTCCACTAGATTGCAATTTAGTGCAAAGTCTTCTAGGGAAGGGCTTTGACTGAGCCCTTCATCCTTCCTGGGCCTCAGTTTTTTCTCCAGTGACAGAGGATATTATGAGTTCCTGTCCCCCACATAGCAAGCTCTCAGTCACCGTAGCTTGCTCTTCTTCCCTCTGAGCCTTGCATCCCCAACTCTCTCTTCCATACACTCAGCAAAAGGCCTAATCCAATCAGTGACTCTTGCATTTCCTGGGAGAATCAGGTAAAGGCACTCCAGCAAGTGCCCCAGAACCAGATCACAGAAGCTAACACAAACCCACATGTCTACTTGCATGGGATTGTCTTATCCTTCCCATGTCTGCAGGACTCTGTGGTTTGTGAAAGTATAGCGTCCCAGCAGGCAATGAAACTGAGGTGTGTTTCATTTAAATCTGGGCCCCAATCATTAAAGTGTGGCAGGACAAGACAGTGCAGAGTTTCCTCCATCTTGTATTCTTGCTGAGGCCATTTCAGGTTTAACTAGAATTTGATCTCCTTCATGGAGAATCCCATGGAAAATTACCCAACTCTGTTCTAGGGACCTAAAGTCAATAAGTCCCTGCTGGTTTATCTTAGCTTCTGTTAGACTGATTGCTTGCTCAAAACCTGCAGCTGCCAATAGCACTAGACTTGGGTCCCAAATACCTGAGTGTAGTCCCAGTGAGCTGGAATAAAGACTTTCAGTTGGCTATAAATTGTGTGTGGGTGGTCATCTTTGGTGGGCTCCCCGTAACAGAAGTCACTTTTATAACGGAAAGTAGCTGAATAGCCTCTGGAGAGAAGCAAAGTATTCTGCCTAGCTGACCTGGGAGTTTCTAAAAAGCCTTCATGAAGGCTTAGAGATGCAACAGCATGGGAGAGCACTTGCTTACTGTGTGCAAGGCCCTGAGTTCCAGTCTAGCACCAGACCCAACCAATCAATCACGGACCTTACAGACCCAAGGAACTTAGTTTGGAGAGTGCAGAAGATTTTTGTCAGGTGGTAGGAGTGAAACAGACAAGAATTGTTCAGCTCTGCCTGGGACATTGGAGGAGGGGATGAAGGCCATCAAACATTGTAGAATGCTTTTAAGCACCCTTCAGTACTGTAACGGCACTGATGATATTACTGACGGGCCTTTATTATAACTCTTTTACTGCTGTTTTGTTTTTGTTTTTTTAAGTTGGGATGTTAGAGACTGCCTTGAGAAGCATAAATGTATGCTAGGACATTCATTTAATTCCAGCAGTTGGAAGGCAGAGGCAGGTGGATCTTTGCGAGTTTAAGGTCAGCCTGGGCTATGGAAAAGGGAAAAAAAGGAGGAGGAAGGTGGCCGCAGAAGTAGTAGCTGCTGAGTTGAGTTGACTCTG
This sequence comes from Psammomys obesus, assembly GCF_907164565.1. NCBI lineage: Eukaryota > Metazoa > Chordata > Mammalia > Rodentia > Muridae > Psammomys > Psammomys obesus. The sequence goes on from NW_026596101.1 coordinate 13,515,542, forward strand.
TAACAGTGGTGTTAGACTCTTCCCTGCTGCTTACTGCCTTGAGTAGAGAATGGTCAGCCAAGTAGTCTGGTCACTCTGAGCACTCTAGGGACTGACTCCCCAAAGGAGTAATCACTGGTACTTGCTGGAGGTCAGCAAGCTTCAGAAGGGGCTGTCTCAGGGGCCAGTTTAGTTACATATAGCAGTATAGACAACTTAAAATCAACTATATCACTGAAAACACAATCTCTCTCTCTCCTCTCTCTCTCTCCCTCTCTCTCTCTTTCTCTCTCTCTAGGGAGCCCCTTTCCCAGCAACCAACCATATTCTGTCAACATATCTAGAAGAGGGGCCAAGTTACTGTTGCCTATCTGTGAATCCTTGTGAAGGTTCAGGAACCCATAAGTACCTCTTCACCTCCATAATGGAAGGCTAATGGGCCCAGTGTTATGTAGGTCTCCTTGGGTGATCACAGCCAACGTCAGTTCAAGAGAGCAACAGCTGCATCAGGCCAGAAGGACGTCACTCCTCACCAAGAGCCAAAGCACATGACGTCTTTGAGGCTGTAATGGATGGGGTTACATCTGGCGATGGTAAAATACTTGGTCCAAATCCCAGATCTGTCAGCTACTAGCTGGGGAGCCTGTGTTTAAGTTGCAGAATCCTTGTGTGCCTTGGTTTACTTGTTTGTAGGGAAAGCATAGCAGCACTTGCCCTTGTGAGGTGTGCTGGGAGGGTGAAGTGGCATATAGCCTCACAGGTTGAATTGTAGTCTGCATTCAGTACTAAGCAAGCAGTTAGCATGGTCCTTGATCCGGAGGTCAGGATGAGAATAGAGGAAACAGCCTTGGGTTTTCTCTGGTCTTAGGTAAGAAAGCTGTGCTGGTGCCTGGTGGCACTCTGTTCCCAGCAGTGACAGCATGAATCATGCTTGATGCAAGGTCTCGGAGTCTGAGCCTGCCTGCATCAGCGAAATTGAGATAGGAACGAGGCCATAAAAAGAATCAGCACACTCACCTAAGTACCTGATTGCAAATATTTGGCTTCAGCAGATCCTTCTGGAGTTTCCTCCAGGGAGAAACTTGGAGGTTGCTTTCTGGGATAAATCATACAGATGGAACCACAGCCCACTACCCTTTCCAGTCACTAATAAGACCCCGAAGCTTGGCCCCCTGGGGTAGGGGAAGTCGGGAGAAAGGAAGCAGTCATTTTTTTTTTTTTAAGTGCATGCTTCCCCTGCGGTTGAGCCAGCTGGAATATGGTCAACAGCCGCTGTCAGGACCTGAGATAGCTCAGCCCTCCCTCTGTGTACCCACTGCATATTCCTAAGGGGTGGTGCAAAAACGTTGCTGCCTGTGCCTGCCGAGCCCCCACTCCCGGCTGGCCCTCATCTCCCCCAGGAGATCTAAGGAGAACTTAATCCATATGTTTGGATTCTCTCACTCATCAAAATGCAATTTTCCAAGAGTCATTTGATCTCCAAGATGTTATGTGAGTGTCTTTTTTATATTTTATATTTTCCTTTAGAAAGGAAAAAAAAAAAAAAAGCTGATGGTTTGCCAAAAGAAAATGAACTCCAAACCCTCGGGGTCTGAATTGGGTTCAAACATCGGGTCCCAGGCAGCCAGGCAGAAGATGTTGCTTAGTTCGGCCTTGAATGTTCTGCCCAGAAGCCAGGTGAATCCAGGCAAAGTGAAGACAATTCTTCTACCTCTCTCTTCCCTTCCTCCTAGTAACTGAGAACTACTCAGACAGCAATTAGGCACTCCATACTTTGTGTAAGAGCTGTGTGCCTTTCCAAATGTTCCAGAGTACTTAGGAGGAGTGTTTTTCTCTTTGAAGACAAGGTCTTATTACCACAGGCTGGTCTTGAACTCATTATATAGCTGAGGATGACCTTGAACCCCTGATCCTCTTACAGTGCACCTTCAGTGTGCTGGGGTTGCGAGCATTTTCCACCACACCCTGTTTATACAGTGCTGGGCACTGAATTCAGGGCTCCCCTGAATTTGTGCATAGATAAACACTCTCACAACTGAGCTATATCCCTGCACTCATGGTTCCTCTATATACAGTTACCCTTTGACTGGAATGCTGAGTCCTTGTCCTTCCTCTCACCTCTACTCCTTCCTCCTCTCCTTCTTTCTTTCATTCACCAAACACTGAGTGGCTCTAATGCAGCTGGCATTGATGTCCGGTTGGGGAGACACACTGGAGGGAGGAGATAACACTGTACCTGCTTTGTGATGCTTTTAGATTTGAGCATTCATGTCCTTAAGCTCACAAATCAGAGTTCCAGCTGTCAATGATCAGCATCAAGACAGTAGGCAACAGGAAGCTAGGGTTCTGTTTAACATTAGGTAGAAGTCAGGGAGAGCCTCCCAGGCTAAAACCTAAAAGTCATCAGGAAATGCATTGCAAAGACTCAAGGGTGGACTGTGCTGCTCCAGGAATAGGTGGGGGCCCGGTCTCAAGATAGGAATTCCCATGGCCCTTAGAGAAACAAGAGACCAGTCTGCTGCCGAGGGTGGATGGGTGGGGCTGCAGATTAGGCTAGGAGGTCAGGGCCAGATTCTGAGTTTACTGTGCTCTGGGTATAGGTAGAGGATATGGGGGGGGGGGGGAATGTCAAAGACCAGGAAACAAAAGTACAAAACTAATGTAGAAGCAGGTACCAGCCTCAAGACCCAAGGGACTCCAGTCACCAAGGGAGGCTTTGATGTCTCCCTATTACTGAATGAGATAATTGAAAGACAAAGTTATAGTATATAAATGCAGGTTTATTGGGAGCAGGGGAGGGGCAGAGAGGAAGAGAGAAATGTGCATGGGGGTGAGAAGAAGAGGAGGAGAGATGCAGAGAGTGAAGAGAAGAGAAGAGAAGAGAAGAGAAGAGAAGAGAAGAGAAGAGAAGAGAAGAGAAGAGAAGAGAAGAGAAGAGAAGAAAAAAAGAGGGAAGGAGGCAGAGAGCATGGAACCAAAATGTCTGTGTTATATAGTGAAATGGGAGGGAAAGCTCCTGCCCCTGGGCTGGAGAGTTCAGGGTAGGGAGTGGTAGGAGGTGGGATATGCCAGTCATGCTCTGCAGCAGGCAAGGACCGAAGGATGTCTGAAGCCAAACACCTAATATCATTCATTCATTCACTGTCACTGAGTTCCTACCCCAGGTGGACTCTTTATGGTAGGATCTCAGAGATGAACACGAATACAGGCAACCTCAGACAGCTTCTTGTCTGGTAAGGTGTGAATGATAGAGGTTAAGGGTGGGTAAGGGATTGATGTGAAAGTAAGTCATGTCAGGCTGTGTATGTACAACTTACTGAGCATCCACAAAGTTGGGGAGGTGTGGATTTTAGCAGAGATGGCTTCTAGGAGAAGGCCACATTCAAGCTATGTAGCAAACTGAATGAAATACTGAAGGCAGCTGAGTCAGGACTTAGTGCATGCCTTCCACCTTTGGGAACCCTTAAGGGAACATGAAAGAGGGTCTCTCTCAAAGAGGGTCTCTCTCACTGTACCATGGGGAGCTTGGAAACTCCGGGAAACAGGCTTCTAACTGCAGAAGCCTTATGGTCTGTCTTGCAGCCTGAAGAGATTCCTTTTAGTGACCTCCATTTAGCTAAAGCTGGAATCTTGACTTTATGAAAGTAGGAAAGAATTTGAGGATCAGCTAATAAATAGAAATAGAGGCACTTGGGGGGCAGGGAGAAGAGCCCCAAGTGGGCACGGGATTTTCAAGGAGAGCTATGTGTGTGTATGCGCGTGCGTGCACACTCTCGTGTGTGTGTGTGTGTGTGTGTGTGTGTGTGTAATGTATATGGTATGTACATTCTCTGTATGTACATCTGCAGAAGCCATCAAACAGTTGTGAGCTGCCACGTGGGTGTGGGAGTTGAACTCAGGACCTTTGGAGGAGCTCTTAACCACTCAGCCACCTCTGCAACCCTGTTAGCGTCTTTATAGTACCTACAAATGTTGGTTTTGAAGTTCCTGAAGTCACACCTCAAAACCTAAATGAGAGCATAGGGCAGTTCCTGAGGAATGCCGATAGGACCACAGCTGATAAGGTAAAATCCCAGGTCTCAAGGGTTGCAGGGCTGGGCAATGTGTGGGGTGAGGTGGCTATTAGCAAGCCATAAGGAACAAGCCAGTAACCAGCATTGGAAACTTCATATCTTCTCCATCAGCTTCTGCCTCTGGGTTCTTTTGTAGTTTCAGTTCCTGCCTTGGCTTCCCTCAATGGACTATGACTCAGGATATGTAAGCCAAATAAACCTTTTCCTTTCTAAGTTGCTTTTGCTCATGGTGTTTCATCACAGCAATCATAACCCAAACTAAGCAGGTTTTTGTTTTGTTTTTACTGTTTGTGACATTTTCAGGAAATAGAGTCAGGCCATCCCTGAAGGTCACATAAGCTTAAGTCTTAAGCACAGTTCATTGCTATTTTAACATGCTCTATCTTAAAGGAATATTGTGTCAGCAACCTTCGGAGCTAACGTTCCTGCACTGAAATTCCTGCTCTCTGCTGGTGAGAGGCTTAGCCAGACTCCAGAGTGAAGGGTTCCCCACCTCCAACTGATCAGCATAGACTCTGCTTCCTCCTGTCCTGCCCCAGTGAGCACTGCTGAAGAACTGGAGTTCTGCCATGACACTGGATCTGCCCTAAGCAGAATGCATTGCCCAAGGGCTGTGCAGCCCCCATGCCAACAGGTAAAGCTGAGGTTGGCACCAGAGTCAGCCAAATGGAGTCAAGACAGAGAGGGAAGCTGCATGTGGTGGTGACATCCTTTGGGTCTGAGCCAATTGGTACCTGAAGCCAGATTTTCTCTGGGACTTGGCCTAACCGTTGCTTTTTGGCTTTTAGCCAACCAAACCTGGATTTCCTGTGGCTTGTTCCAACAGAATACCCACAATCTCATGGCCTATGGCAACTAGAAGACACCATGGCTCCTTGAGAGACACCATGGCTCCTGAATGCCTTTTCCTTTCTCCCTAGGAAACTCTCATCAACACAAAGGCAGGACAAAGTTGGGATTTTTCAGGTGTGCTGATGGAGAATGTGACTGCGAGAAGCCCAAATGGGGAGCCCTGATTTATGTATGTATGTATGTATGTATGTATGTATGTATGTATGTATGTATGTATGTTTTTATTTATTTATTTATGGTGTGTGCTTTTCTTGCCAATGTCAACCACCTTGGTATCACCTCAGTGGAGAGTTCCCGATGTGGTTTAGTTCAGTGGAAAGAGTTTTGTTATTTCAACACACATTTTCATTGTAGGCGGTGGGGACATTTTCTGGTTTTGTTTTGACAAATCAAAAGTAGTGATTTAAGTCAACACTAAATTAGACCATAGCTGCACACTCACTCCCTCACTATGTATGTTTCAGCCAACAAGGGCCCAGACATACAGGCCTCAGTCCACCCTACAGCCTCAGTGTGCAGGAGGCTGTATCATCCAGGTCTGTAGAGTCCGTAATATTTGCATGCTGGCAAAATTGCCTGAGAACATTTGTCTTCAAGATTAAGTGGTGCGTGACTGCTTTGGGTCTCCCTATCTCCTCAAGTGGAGACACTGACTTGATTTTTGAAAGCAGGTTGACCAGTTGTCTTTTTTAAAACACACACACACACACACACACACACACACACACACACACATACACACACACAGTCTATTCTCTATTTCAATAACATAAGAAGAGAGGAGGTCAGAACCTGACTAGCTCAGCTTCACCAATACTCTGTTTCTGCCACAGTAAAATAATAAGGGCCATTGAAGTGTGCACCTCCCATGGTCCAGCGCTGGCCTGACATGGGCCAGAGCTCTCATGGAGAGTTGCACTCAAGATTCATTAGAAATTGTTTGTCTGGGGCTCAGTGGTATATGCTAGTTGGTAGAGTACTTGTCTAGCATGCACGAAGCCCTGGGTTCAGTCTCAGAGACCACATGAATCATGGGTGATGGCACATAACTAATCTTCACACTTGAGAGGTGGGGGTAGAAAGATCAGAAGTACATGGTCATCTTTGGTTACACAGGAATTTCAAAGCCAGCCTACGCTTCATGAGACTCAGTCTTAGAAGAAACAAAACAATTAGAAATTTCTTGTCAGAACAGCTCTGGCCAAAAAACAACAGACAAACAAACTTCAAGTGTGGTCTCTTTACAAAATGATGTATTTCCAGTATATAAGTGGTCAGTCTCTCTCCCTCAGTTTCCTCATTTGTAAACATGGGGATTATAACAATAGAAGCTACTCCCCAAAAAAGATTTCAAAGATGAACCTAGGAAAGCCCAAAGCCCTAAGTCCCTGCAGAGTCACTGTCTGCCCTTACTGCCTTGCTCTCTGGAAGGCTGGCAGTAATGAGCCACAACCCTGGCCTTAATGGACTTTGGTTAGCCACAGAAGCTTGGAAACAGAGTAGAAACTGGTTCCCTCTCTTGGGGTCACCATGAGTATTGTTGGTGGAGGTTCCAACTCCTGTTGCAGTCTTTCCACAGGCCTAGGTGATGGCTTTCACCTGGGGTTGGCAGCTAGTGTGGAGCCAAGGAGCTGTGCTTGCCCATTGTGTCCCTAACACCCTCCCTCCATCTTCCATACCTTCCCAAGCTCTACTCAGGGAAAATGGGCTGGCATCTTGATCTTGGGTGTCCAGAGCTATGAGGCATAAGTGGCTGCTATTTGTGCTAGTCTCTAAAAGCTATGACAGCTGCCATAGTGATGAAACAATAGAAATACCTTCTGTGTGAGGGCAGTGGAAAGACCCTGCCCAGAAGCTCTACAGGCCAGGTGCTGAGCTGAGACCAATACAGGAATAACCTCATTTATTCAAGGAGCCCCTGGATGTCCAAAACCAAGATGCAAGCCAATTTGGCTTCGAAGCAAGAGCTCTTGTTTTGGTTTGCTGATGGCCAGGTTCTCACCATGTCCTTCCATGGCAGAAAGAAAGACAAGAAAAGAAAGTCAGGAAGTCAGGTCTTAAAGTGCAACCTTGATAATTGCTCCTTTATTCACGTTCTTAGAAACCTGAAGCAATCACTTTGCTTACATCTCATTGGCCAGACACTGAACTCATGACTGAACCTAGCCACAGCGGAGATGCTCAGAGTCTTTTGTTCATCAAGCTCTGTATGGCTATTAGAACTGCCTGGCTTGGAAAAGGAAGGAACAGTGGCTGTTTGGGGTCGGGGTGGGGGTTGGAGGGGTACTGTTTTTGTCATTTTACCAGTGAGGAAACCCACACTTCGAGAGTCAGGGGCTCAGGCATCTTGCCTAAGATGACATCAATGGCAAAGACTCGGCCAGCGCTTGGGTGAGGTCTGCTGATTCTGGCATGCATGTTCCTGGCAGGTTTGCTGAGAAGAAAAGCAGGGAGTGAAGGAAGCCAGGATGACCTATCCTGGCTGATGTTTTCCTCTTCCTATCGAGTGAGTCCAGGATTGTGTGAATCGAAGTACCACCAAGCTATGCTTGGACAGGTCCTGGGAAGCATCTCCAGGAGTTGGCCTTAAATGAACAAATAAGGCAGGTGAGTGTATATACTTGAGCATGGCTGAGCATCCCTGAAGCAAGCCAAGGGATGCTTCCCAGACAGTATCTACCCTCAGCTGAAAGACCATTGAAGCCAACTTTTTTGGCACAATGTTTCCCTGAGATAAGTACACATAACCATTTATAGGTCTCCAGAATAACATCTGCGGCCCCCATAGGAATCTCATTTTTTTTTTCTAGTAAATTTTCTGAATACACTTTTAAACCAGTTAGGCATGGTGGTACATGCCTGTAATCCTAGCACTCAGGAGGCAGAGAGAGGAGGATTTTAAGTTCAAGGATAACCTGGGCTACACAGCAAGGCCAGGTGTCATATCCCCTCCCACCAAAAATAGAGCCTCCCCCCCCCTTTCCTAATTGGCCTTTCAAAGGCTCTGAGTAATTATGCTAAACTAACACTGAAACATCTCTAACTCGGCCTCTGTGAGAGACAGATATTTTTCAAAAGCAAAATCAAGTTCTAATTCTATGTCTCCTTGACATGTTCCCTTTTAAGCCTGTGGAGGCTGCTCTGAGAATTGAAGGCTGGGGACCAGACCGTGTCACAGACCTGCACTTCACGCCTGCGTGGAGTTGCTCAGCACGCGGGCTTTCAATTAGAAGTAAATAGACAGCACTGCTGAGCGTTCTGCGCTGGGAAAGATCAGCCCGGGCCTTGGGGCTGTGGCACTTTCTTCACAGCCTTAATGTACCAGGGTTAACCTTTAAGACCTCCCACCTGGTTATGGGCTTGGTACCAGCCTGGAGCTACCTGGAGGTGTCAGGAAAGAGTCTTCTTTCCACACAGGTGGTTCTGAACTGGATTCTCCAGGGGAAGGTAAGACCCTCTGGGAACCAAGTACTGAAGTATTTGGTTTTCCTCCCTCTGTGATTATAGTTCCATTCAGAAGGAGAGTGTGTGGGAACGTGTCTTCCCTCTGACCGCCACGTTCCGAGGCGCAGGTGAAGTGGTTGAGGAGTGTGAGCTGAAGGACAGCTGCATTAGTTAAAGCCTTTCTGCCTGGACGTTGTGACTGTGTTGAGTCAGAATGTTGCAGGCTGGAGCAAAATTATCTCAGGCTATTTTTAGTTCCTTTGAAAGCCATTCATTGCCCATTCCTGCGTCTGACCTAACAGCGTGTGACTGTCAAAGCCTTTAAGATATAGTCTTGGCAGACTCCTAGCATCTATCAGTGTAAATGCTAAGAATGCCATCAGATAGCTTCTGAAACCTACAGCACAGTTAGTTGCAGTACTCTACAGCCTACCTATGGGTCCATCAACAGACTTGGTAAGTACCTTCATTTATAACTTCCATTTTTCTGTAGCTAAGGCAGTCTCATATGACCACTTGGGCTGGTTGTCCTGGGTTCTATAAGAAAGCAGGCTGTGCAAGCCACAGGAAGCAAGCCAGTAAGCAGCACCCCTCCATGGCCTCTGCATCAGCTCCTGTCTCCAAGTTCCAGGCCTTGCTTGGGTTCCTGTCCTGACTTCCTTTGGTGATGAGCAGCAATGTGGAAGTGTAAGCTGAATAAGCCCTATCCTTCTCAATTTGCCTTTTGGCCATGGTATTTCATGACAGCTATAGTAACCCTAACTAAGACAGTCTCTTATTCCCTTTGAGGTGACAGCTGTGTTTTTGCACCAATGGGATGGTGCATATCCTGAGAAGGATGTCTCCCTGTGTCATTTCTCTACATCTTGCCACCTGAAGGGATGGTCACGGCGTCACATAGATTCTTTTCCTGAGGGAGTATCTCATTGAATTGTTGCTGCGTAATATGAACTAAGGAGGAGAGCCTCATCTGTTACACCTTTTCCTGTGCTGCTGGCTGCTCAGAACTTCCATGACTGTGCAGAGCCTTCGGAGTATCATGGGTTGAGAGCCAGACTGTCTTGACTTATCTTTAGCTCCTGTAACGATCATCTATTCTCCTTGGTGTTTAAACTAAGATAATCCTATTGGCTACCTTTAAGATCCTTTAGGGGAAGTACATATTGACCTTGTGGTGGTTTGAATGATATGGCCCCTGGGCTCATATAGTTGAATGTTTGGTTCCTGGTTGGTGGAACTATTTGTGAAGGTTTGGGAGGCATGGCTTTGTTGGAGGACCTTTGTCACTGGTCACTGGTTGGAATCTGAGGTTTTACAAGCCCATACCATTTCAATTAGCCCTCTCCCTACTTCGTGCTTTCAGATCAGAGCTAAACTCTCAGCTGCTGTTCCAGCGTCACGATCCCCATCATTATGGTCATGAACTCACCTTCTGGAACCGTGAGCCCAAGTTAAATGCTTTGTATACGTTACTTTGGTCATGGTGTTTTGTCACAGCAATAGAAAAGTAACAAAGACTGCCCTGTCTCCAAAAGGTAAAATTTCACCACTGATGTTTTATTCCTTCGGCTAAATACATTACAGTGCTCCAGTTGATTGGCACTTAGTGTGAAACAGTTCATTGGATCCTTCTGTGTGTATCAAGTTGATCCCTAGGCACAGGAAAATGTGGGTTTTGTGGAAAGCTTTTAAGATGGGGGAAAGATAATGTGTATGTGAGAAGAGGGGAGGGGACAGGCTTGGGCTAGCCATGGCCAATAGGAAGAGGGGAGAAGTGAGCAGGCTAGGTCTGGACAAAAGGAAGGGCTCAGCCTATTGGGTGGTGAGAGTTGAGCCAACAGCCCTGTGACCTGTGTCTGGCACAGGGGGAAGGGCAGGGTACTTTCTGGCTCCCTTCATTATGCTGTTCACATGATTTGACTCCCCTGCCCACTGCAGGAATACTAACATCATTCAGTCTTGGGGAACAAGGATTTACCTCTCCTGGACCATGGACTTTCAGTGCCTTGCAACCTGCTCTGCCCCAAAAGTTGACAAGGGTGGGTTACCCATCATGTTTTCCTTGTCTAAGCTAAGAACATGCCCACTCCATGGTGTGATTAAGAGAACAGTTTTTATTGTAGATAGGAGAGAGAGAGAGAGAGAGAGAGAGAGAGAGAACAGCCAGAGGCACCTGAAAGAGGCTGGAGTAGAGAGAAAGAAAGAAATGAATAGACTGAACATGGCCAGCAGACTGGACCTGGCCATGAGAGAACCAGGCGATCAGAGAAAGAGGGAGACTGAGAAGAAGACAAACAGGGAGTGGACCAAAGAGCATGCAAGGGGAGGGGAGCATAGCTGAAACTGAAGGGTTATGAGAAGAATGAATAGCTGAGGGGAGGGACGGAAGCCAGTGAGCTGGAGAAGTTTAGGTTAGGGGAAAGTGAGAAGAGCTAGGATGTCAACATGAACCCTGGAATGTGTAGCAGTACTTTCTATACTGAGGGAGCATGAAGGCAAGCATGAATTTTTTATGCTAATAGGTACCATAGACAACTATTTGTCCCTTATGCCAGTGATAAGGGGAATGGCTCCCTTTGGTAGAGGGCATCCAGCTTCTCAAATTCCTGAGGAGTGCTGGTTTTTGTGTAACAGCCAGGATCTGGGAAATGAAGTCTCCTTTGGACCTGATAGCCCTGTCCAGCATGGTGCCACACTTTCCCAGTAGAGATGACCCTTCTCCCAGGAGGCTTTGGCGGACAGGCCCAGCTTGTCCCAAGAGATAAGACACAGAGCCCTGACCTGTTAGAACCTGCATCCTGACAGGATGCATTAAGTGGGACACCTCATTTGGTGGCCAGGAGAGTGACTCGGGGGCAAATGCCTTGCTCTCTCAGATAGCAGAACTTTGGCTACAAATCAACTGTCTACACAGAAATGTCCCACAGCCCCCTTAAAATGGTACATAGCTACACTTTGAGAGGCTGAGGCAAGAGAATTTAGGGTCATCCTTGGCTACATAGAGAGTTCAAGGCCACCTGGGCTACATGAGACCCTGACTAAAAAAAAAAAAGAAAAGTTATTTTTGTACCAATAAACTAGTCAGCCATGTAGCCTTTATTGAAGGGCTTTTGTGTTTTCAGGGGGGTTTTACCTTTGAGTTCCTATATCTAATACCTAAGCTCCATTTTTTGCTTCTGAGAACTGTAATTTTTAATAAACAATCTGTGCCCACCATGGAAGAAAAAGTCTGAGGTGGGGAGGTGAAGACTTTGCAGGCCATGAAAACTTGCTTATAAATAATTCTGCTAGGTGCCCTTTGTCCATCTGTCTGTCTGTCAGTGTTCCACAAATCTATTTCTGATGAGCTGCTCATGGTTTCTGTTGAGGACAGAACCTATAACTCATTTATGAAATCCCTCTTCTTGGACATGCAGGGTGTGGCTTTACAGGCACCAGAGAAGATCTCTATGGGATGAATGCCAGTTGTTTGCAGGGGCGTGGCTGGTAACTCACCCTCCTGAGCCCCTGTGCCTGTGCCTGTGGCCTGTCTTGTCTCTCTGCTTACTCATGCAGGGTTCTGTCACCTCCCAAATGAACCGTTTGCTTGCCTTCCTTCTCCATCTCTCCCTCTCTCCCACCACCCTCTATTCCCCTTCCCTCCCTCCCAGCCCCTTTTCTTCCATTTATCTCTCCTTCCCTCTCTTTCCCTTCTCCCTCCCCTGACCCTTTCCTCCCTCCTCCTCTTCCCATGAAGACCATAGTAGGATCGGCTCTAGCCTGGTGGATTTATGATCCTTAACCTTTCAGGGTCTATGTCTCTACCTAGGAAGTGGAGATGTGCTAGGGTCACCTCATGGGGGTTTGTGAGAACTGGATGAATTTGTTAATACCTGTGCAGTATTTAAGAGGACCCTTGGCTCAGAGTAACCTTTTAAAACTGGTTTGCTTGGGGCTGGAGAGAGAGCTGAGTGGTTAAAACACTGTTGCTCTTGCAGAAGCCCCTGGTTTGGCTCCCAGCACCTGCTCAGCAGCTCATAATCCTTTGTAATTCCAGTTCCAGGAGACCCACCCTCTTCTGATTTCTGCGGGTACCACAGAAATAGGTAAATAAGTAGATTTTTAAACCAAACAAAAGCAAACAAACAAGATCAAAAAAACCAAACCTCTCTTTGCTCTTACCACGAATTCGCTTAGGAATAAACAAAGACCCCTTGCATGCAAGTCCATGAGACAGAGACAGCTGAGGCTGCATCTGGACACCTGCCTCCAGGTGGAAGCCACAGGGTCTACCACTTTCTTTAGGTATTGAAAAGGGACTCCATGTCAGGCAAGAAAAGGGTACACCACAAGAAGCTGCCATGGTCAAAGGAAGGACGTGCTGTCTCCACCTAAGGCATGGAACAGGGGATGAAAGAGGCAGCTTCTGGTGGCTGAGGACCTGGCCATCTAGGTGTGATGAGGCAAGAGCTATAGGTGACACAGGTGTCAGGATGGCCTGGGCTCTGTGTGGGTATCTGTGGAAGGTTCTGGTCATGTGGTATGGACAGGGGAGGAGCCGAAAGGGGCACCAGGTAGGTTCTGGGTGTTGGCAGGCCACAGGCCTCACTACCAGCTGCCTTCCTTCCCCATAGCAATGCCATTACTCGTCTCAGAGTCTGGGCTCCAGAGCCACAGGCCTTCCTTGCCACCAGCCAGCACTGCCACTTGGATTGTTTGGAGGTGTCATAGCCCTTCGTCTATTCTTTTCAGTGTGGCTGGTGCTCCTCTGCTCATCCAGTGGGTGTCTTAGGTCCCTCTCTTTGAGTCCAAATGGTGTTTGCCATGGCTCAGACCAAAGGACCATGGCTGAGTGATGGTATGGGTCCCAAGGTTTGTCATAGGAAGAGTTGGGTCTGTTGAGGGCACCTGCCTTGGGGAAGCCAGGTGCTGTGTTAGAAGGAAGCTGAGGCTTATGGAGAAGAGTATATATTGACTTTTAGCTCTTAGCTTCTACCAGGCTCTAAGACATGACTCACCTGATGTCTGAGAGAGGTTACCTAGATCACAAGAGTGAGCCAATAAGCATGGAGAAAAGCTCAGAAACTTAGGACTCTACTTGACTAGGGCCATGTACATACCCCTCACTGAACAATGTACCTAACAACCTGTTAGCAGCCTAAGACTCCTACCAGCTTCAAGCCCCCGTACACCTGCTTTAAATGATGGAAATAGTTGCCCTCCTTAGCATACCCATGATAGAGCCCCACTTCTATCCAAACACACCCTGGAGCACCATCCAGAAACTGTGGGCAAGGGGGGGTTTGGTGCATACACAATAAAGCAAAACCGCATCTGCAAGTAAACATTTAAGGAGAATTCCGTATTTACCGTATTTACCATCTTACACCTGTGCATACTTGGGCATGCATATGATTAAAATCAGATGCATTATGGGAAGGGACATGTCCAGAGTAACGATTATATGGCTTAATCTGTTAATCAAAATAGAGAACCACCCAGATTCCATCCCTTAGTAATCTGGGCCCCTGCCAACCTGCACCATTTCTTTGCTTCAAATATAGCTTCCTTGCTACTTTTACAAACCTGTGTGGCTTTTACTTGATTCTGAATAAAACACCAAGAACTGGGAAACACTAGGTCTAGACAGTGACCCCAACCACTTACTACTGGTGACAATAGCTCTGAGTGAGTGCTGTGTAGCAGTAAATCTCTTTTGTCTTTTTACTACAAGTGTGTGGGCAAAGCTGTAGGTGTTCCAGTCACAAAAGCCTTACCCAGGATTGACAACTGTCTTAGCTACTTCGCTATTGCTCTTCTAAGGCAACTTATAGGAAAAAAAACAAAACAAAACAAAAAAAAAAAAAACAAAAAACAAAAAACAAAAAAAAGAACACAAAACTTTATTTGGAACTTACAGGTTTTTTAGAATTCATGATAACCATGGTGGGGATTATGGCAGCAGGCAGGCATGACACTGGAGTGGTAGGCGAGAGTTCACATCTTGATCCACATGAAAAGAGAAAAAGTCAAAGAGAAAGCTAATTGAGAATGCCATGGGGTTTTGAAATGTCAAAGCACAACCCCAGCGATGCACCTCCTAATCTGACGATGCCACGCCTCCTAATCCTTCCCAAACAGTTCTACCACCTAGAGACCAGACATTCAAATATATGATTCTATGGGGGTCACTATCATCCAAATTACTCCACATTTCGTTGGCTAGTGACACAGATCTGACCCGTTGGAAGGACACAGGTGAGCGTGGCACTACTGTGCTTCAGGTCACCCAGAGCCACAGGGGATCTCTCCGTGTTGAGCAGAGAACATGGAGTGTGAGGGCTGGTATGTGGCGTCTTGTGCCTTCGCTGCAGTATCAGCATATGGTAGGCTCCTGCCTCAGACAGGAGGCATAGTACAATCTGATGGGCAGGCGTGTGCACTGAGACGGGGTGCTGGGCATCCCCAAGACAGGCTTTCAGCGAAGCCTCAGGGTGTCAGAAGAGGGTGGCTGGGAAGGCAGGTCCAAGAGGAGGGGGCTATGCAAAGGGAAGCTGCAGGGAAACAGCACATCCTTTCTGGGGACTCGGATCTGAGGGCAGGGAGAACACAGAATGCAGAGTTCAAGGAATCCAGTGAACTTTGGGTCTGTGCTTTTCAAAATATCACCACTGCAAAAGAAACTGTTGCAAAGAAGAAGAGACAGCAAAAGTGCTCACTTAAATAAACTCTTGATGTGGGCTGGCCCTCCTTCAAAAAGCCTTGGGCCAGGTGGCAACATTTGAATGTGGACTGGGTATTACGAGTAATGTGTAATGTATTGTACATGGTTCTAGTTTCTCTCATGTTAGAAAACATCCTTTAATGAAATTCATAATGAGCTATAAGCAACAAAGTGCTCTGACTTTCATCATGACCTGCCAAAAGTTTTGGGTAAAGGCGGGCTTTGTTTAGACATCAACAAAACAAAGAGAGCAGAATGCGAATTGGTGAGTTCTCCTGAAAGACCATCTTAGGACCCTTCTCTGCAGCTAAAACTGTTTCATAAATATTTAATAAAAGTTTTTTTTGTTTTTTTAATGAACAGAAATAAGAAAGTGTAGTCTAAGAGAGGCAGGGAGGGGTGAAAGGAGATCTAGAATTTTTTGTTTTGTTGGAAGAGTCAAGGAGTTGTAGAGAGGCTAAGTGGCCAGGCAAAGGTTGGTGAGGAGCATGGGCTCTGTGCCCCGACTGTGGCTGTTCAAGTTGATGGTGCTACCGGAAGGGAATGTGTGGGTTGATGGATGGCCTCTAAAGAGAAGCTCCCGCTGCCCTGAAGGCTGTGTCCACAGAGCGCCTGTGATCTCACGCTGCCTTTAATGTGAGCTATGCCTCAAAGTCCTGAAATATGCCCCAAGTGTTTGTAAAGGTTGATAGCATCTTTGGGACCTCTTCCTACCGTGAACAGAAGCTGTAAAGTTTCAATTGTGCAGCTCGTGAGACCCAAGTGTCTTTTCTGAAGTGCCATAAAAAGGCTACATCTGATGTCTGACGTCAAACAAGCCTCCGCTAAGGATCTGTGGATGTCCGTGACAGAAATGCCGCTGTTTCTTAGATGGGTGGTTAGAAGCAAAGCTTTCTCCTTCTGAGAGAGAGTGACACATTAAAATCAGAGAGATGGGGGCCACCTGCGGGACCCACACTTAGAGAGGGGCCAAGGCTGAGGAAGGAGCTCAGTGTTAGAGCATTTACCCCGAATACGTGTGGCCCTGGATTCTATCCCCAGCACGGGTGTACACACACATACACAGAGAGAGAAAGAGGGGAGGGAGGGAGAAGGGGAAAGACAGGGGGAGAGAGAGAGAGAGAGAGAGGCTCCAAGGTATCACATATGGTGGCACATTCCTGCTATCCCATCACTTGGGAGGCTGAGACAGGAGGACTACAAGTCCAAGGCCAGCCTGAGCTCCATGGGCGGGAAGTACTTGTGAAAGCTGATGGAGGTAGATAAAGCATGTCTGTGCTGGAATATTCCATTTCAGAGAAATAAGCGCGCATGTCCCCCCAAGTTCGTGCCTGATTTCACATCAGCTTTAGGAAGAGCAAAAAAAACAGAGGCAATCCACACGCCTGTCCACCTAGAACAGACAAATGGATTATACACACATGTAAAGTACCTCTGAGCAATAGAAAAAAAAAAGCACAAAACTCTAGAAACCTGGGAGTGACAGTGAACACCTGAAAAATCAGGACTCAGAGAATGATGCGTTCAAGATAAGCCCGAGCTACAGAAAGAGACCTTATTTCAAATATCAGTCAATCAGGCCCGGCACAGTCTTTAATCACAGTATTTAGGAGACAGAGGCAGGTTAGGATTACATGAGGACAATCTGAGCATTAAGCAGCATGTGGATTAGACATTAATAGAAAACTGGAAGAGGCCAGGCAGATGTCCTCTTGTGCCCAAGAAGGGACAGCTTGGCTACGGGGATGTTTCCCCAGCTCTGCTCCATTTTCTGGTTTGGGGGCTTCTTGGAGACTGGAGGTGAAGGCAGGCCTAGGCAGCTACTTCCTTCAGACTGCCCAAACCTCTGGTCTGGCTTCTGCAGGAAGGCACGTCCCTCAGGCTGTGGGGCTGAGGAGGTACTTTCTGCAAGAACTAAATTGACTCACCATAGAGGGGGAAATGCGTATTTGGTTTTGTGTTGTTTGCAGGGTAACTAGCCTGGTCCAGGTACAGGGTAGGGTGGGTTATGGGGAGCTCATGAGTTTGGGGATGCAAAAGCCTTTCGATTGGAGTCGAGTCGAGCCTGGGCTGTCCAAACCCCAAGTCTTGTTTGATTCAGTTCTAAAATGGGATGTTTGTGTTGAGCAGGTGCCAGGCACCAGACAATGTAGTAATGGCTCAAAAATAACCACACTGGGGAGTAAAGGCCTTGCCATGAGCAGATAGGGAAGAGATGCTGAGAGGGATACCCTATAGACGCTGGGCTGGAGTAGAGGAAGAGGGAGGATGAAATGGGGGCAGGCAGGAAAGAGAAACAAGAGGAAGGACCTTGGACAGGCCACAAAGGAAGTCCTCCAAAGGGTGTATCATGAGGTTGAGCCATAACCTTCACATACATGTGCACTTATGAGCACACACAAGCATGCGCTTGTACACACACACACACACACACACACACACACACACACACGCACACACACACACACCTTCTTGGGCCCAGAGCAGAGACACTGCTCTGCCTGTATGGAAGAGATCGGTCAGTGTCTCCACTAGAATTGCATAAAAGTGACCCACCATGATACAAGAGCTGTCAGCGAGCATGAGCTGGGTGAGCCCATGCTGGGAGGACACTCAGCACCTTTCAAAGTCACCACCAGGAGATGAGCAGTGACAGCTTTCAAGCCACTTCCCCACCGTGTCAGCTGGCTGCGGGCAGGTCTGCAGGTCCTGGGCTGAGCTCTCAGGGCAAAACAAAAACAGAGAAGAGCAAACACTCCCCCACCCCCCACCCCTGTAGCTCTCACTTTAAAGGGACTGAGGTAGTTTGTTCTGGAGCCATTTTGGGTTACCAATGCCTGAGAACATGGGTTTAGGTTACCCCAAATTCCATCTTCCAATGTGGAGGCAACTGCATGAAGTTTTATGGAAGGAAGAAAGTCATAAATCAAGGCAGGTTTAAAATACATGGGTGGCTACATCAGAGAGACTGCTGCAGTGAAATGGAGGCAGCTTTTCTACAGGGACAGGATGCTATCTGATGGCATTATTAAGTTTCCAGGTGAGTGGAAGCTAGTGGTCTGCTAAGTAAACAGATTCCACAAGGCTTATTTATCTACCAGTCACAGGATGTTAGTTCAGACACAGAGATGTGCAGGGAATGGCTTTTCAGAAAGATAAAGGCAGCCCAAGATAAGACGATTAGCCTCTGGACCCAAAATGTTCCAGGTTCTCCTCTGGACCTGCAACATTCCAACCTCTCCACACCACTTTGTTTTAACCAGCCGATCAGTCTTTGCAGACCCAGCAAAGACGTTCTTTCCAAAACATCTCCGTGACACGACCAAGAGATAAGCAGAGCCCAACAAGCCACTTACCCAAGCCTTCTCAGCTGGCCACAGGCAGGTACGTGCAGAGCCCTGTGTCCTGCCTGGTAACTGCGAGCATGGACATGTCTCCCTCGGGAAGCCCCTCATCAGCCCACAGCCCTACCTAATGGCAGGCAGTCGTCACTTGTTGCCCTTTCAGCTCTTGCACGTGGGGCAGTCTGAGATGGATAGGAAACTGATGGGGGAGTGGAAAAGCAGGCTGCCGTTGGGGAGGGGCGCACCATGGAGAGAGGCAGCTTGGACAACTATGTAGAAGAGAAAAGCAGAATGCTGGTAACTGAGAGCCTGGGAGCAGTTAAATATTAATAGAGAACAGAAGGCCAGTAGTAAGGAGAGCTGGGAAGAGAGGGTGGGGCCAGAACTTAAAAGCCTGCAGGAGGGCAGGAAGGCTTCGGTCTGAGCTTGGTAGAGATGTGACCTTGCCTTGGAAATCTGTTCTGGTTGCAGCTACTGTCCTAAGCACCAAACACAAATGCCAATCCAATCACCAAAGCCTGTGTGAAGGCAAAGGCAAAATGGCCTCAGGGGCTTGGGGAAGAGAGAAGAGGAGTCCCTGAGCTCTTCAGCTGTTCTCTTCAAGTCTGAGGTGTCCTAGCTGTCTATACCCCTGCAGCATCCAAAACCTGCCTCCCTAGAGTTGGGGATGAGCCACTGAAAACTTGCTGGCAAAGCTGGGACATGTGTCCAGGTTTCTCTCATGCTCCCAACTCCCAAAGGGGGCGCCCCAGCATGACTGTTCCCCTTCTCCCATCCCTCTATAGCTTCTGCCATGGCTCAGATATTGCAAGCTTAATACCACATACATTCATGGTGTCTGGAGGTGGAGCCCGTAGGAGATATTTGAGATTCGAGGAGGTTATCAGGATGGGGTCCTCACATATATTAGTGGCATTTTAAGAAGAGGGCCAGGGTTCCAAGTTGGCATGTTTGGTCTGTCTCCATGCGACATTCACCTCCATATTATGATGTAGCGTGAGGCTTTCACCAGATGCTGTCTTCACGCCCTTGGGCTGTCTGGCCTCTAGAATCATGGACTCCAAACCCTCTGTTGTTTATAAGCTACTCAGTTTCAGAGGTTTTCTTACAGCAACAAAAAAGAGATTCAGACAGCCTCCGGGATCTCTTTTGTAACCTGGGAAGAGTGAAGTTGACCTTTACTGCTGACTTGAGACAATCAAATGAAATTTCATGAGTCAAGTATCAGGGAGGAAGTTGATCCATAGAGCACACTCAGCTAATGTAGACTGAGGTTAATTATCATGCTTGCTGTTCTGGGAGGGTGGCTCAGTGGTAGAGCACTTGCCTGGCATATACGAAGCCTTGAGTTCAATCCCCAGCACTACAAAAAAATTAGAAGTCTCATGTTTGTTTCAGTGTGCTCACCCCATCCTGAGCCTTCTCTTGGAGTAGTAGATACAGGATGAATGAGCTCTTGGTGTCAAGCATCTAATGATCAGGTCATTCTGCCCAGTGTGCACACTCAGCCCCATAATCTCTGGCAGCCAGTGATATTAATTAATAGCTAGCATTTCTTGAGGTCTCACCAGGCTGCAAATGAGATTTCTCCTCTAACCCTCATAAAGGCCCTGGGTGCCGGAACATTTCACATTTGAGGAAATGGAGACTCGGGGCCAGTAATGTGGCCAAGCTAAGAAGCCAGGAAGGGCACAGGCTCAAAACTGAACATTTCAGAATGCTTTCCGAGACTACTGCCTGGCACTGCCTCGTGAAAGGTGGGTCCTAGCAAGGGAAAGGATGGAAACATGCAACACTGCCCATGTTCCTCAGATCAACCTTCCCTTGTCTTTGCTCAGGCAATGTCCCTTCCATTAGAAGGCTGGTGGTTTTCTTCTCCTACTAAATCCTAGTGTGAAAGAAACAAAGAAAGGATCCTTTGATTCCCAAAAGTCCTTGTATAATCCAGCACCTTGTTCCATGGCTTTAAAAGGCTCTTGAGCTCACAGTACAAAATGAGCTCAGTGAGGACAGGGCCTGCTTCCTCCCTCCACTTCTGTGCTTACCACAGCACTCAAGCATAGCAAACGCTCAATAAATATTTATTAAGTGTCTGGGTGCAGGCCCCACTTCACACAGTCACTAGGGCCCAGAGTCTGTCAGGGGATGTGATAATGCTGTGTCTCTAATTTTTCCTAAAAACAGCAAAACAGCCAAAGGAAAATGGAAAATACGTAGTTGTGAATCCAGACTATCATACTGATATAGTCATAAGATGTAAATTTATTCAGCTGAGAAGTGGCCCATGGGAATTCTAACAGTCCTGAATGAGAGGGGATTACATGGAGAGGCCTGGAGTCTGGGGAAGGGTGGACTTAGTCAAGGTCGTTTCCTTCCATCTGTGCTGTAGGAATGCAAGCGCAGAGGCTGGGGAGCCAGCTCAGTGGATAAGTCAGTGCTTGCCAGAAAGCACTAGTACCAGAGTTGGATCCATGGCACCTACACCAAAATCCAGGTGTGCATGGTGGGCCTGTGATCCCAACACTTAGGAGCTAGAGGCAGGAGATCCCCAAAGCAAACTGGCTAGCTAGGTTACCTAACCCATGAGCTCTGGATTGAGGAGAGACCATGGAAAGGGATTAGACATCCAGTGTAAACCTCTGGCCTCCACACATACGCATACACATTTGCATACAGCCATGGTTACTGAACTTGAGGGTCACAGTTGTACCCCAAGCCAGGAACAGCCACCAGTCCTCAATGAGCCAAATAAAAGAACCAAACTGAAAGAAGAAAGCAGAAAAAGATTTATCCAATGTAGCCACATTGGGAAGAGGGACAAAGAGATCCACTGAACTCCCAAGACCCTCTTCCAGGTATGAGGCAAGGTTAAATTTTAAATAGAAAGTCAAGGGTTTGTGCGTCTAAGTAGTTCCAGAAAGGTGTGGTCCTGCCCACTGTGGACCTACTCCTGTCTGGGCTTCAGTATCTTCCTATTAGGTGATCTGAAAAGTTGTTAGAACCATGTGGAATCTCCTTCAGGAAGACAAGTTTTCTCCTCTGTCTGGGGCCTTCTCTTTCTCCCATCACAAGATTTCTGGAGAAATTTCCATTCCTCTGGAGCCCATTGCTTCATTAGTCTGACAGACAAATGTCCCTTTAGAATATCTTCCTTTTTGCCAGGCCTGTTACAAGAATGAGGGGGCTAGAGTGGTGGCTCAGTGGTTAAGAACACTAATGTTCTTTCATAGAACACACACATTCCTTCGTAACCGCAGTTCTAGAATGTCAGACGCCCTCTTCTGGCCTCTGTAGGAACTGCATGCACATGGTGCACATACATGCATGCAAACAAAACACCCATACACATAAACAAATTTATTTATAAAAAAATAATATAAATATAATACACACATAGATAAAAAAAAACTGTCTCAAAAAAAAAAAAAGAACAGAACAGAAGTGCAAATAACTGGAAAAAGATGAACATTCCCATAATTTGTGTCACCACATGACACAGCAACCCCACCTTTCATGTCATCACTCTGTCAAGCACCAAGGACCTTCCTGGTATGGCTACATCGAGGACAGCCAATAGGAAGGAGCTCCTTGGGGCACATGGTTGTTGGGCAGAAATAGCTGTGTCCAAGGTATGCAAGCACCAAGGTATGAGAAGTGGCCAACTGGCTGGATTATAGGAAAGAATGGGCGGATCACACAGAGAGGAGGAGACATAGAAGACAGGCATGGGCAGATTTCTGAGTTGTGGGAAACCCAAGATGGAGCTCGTGGCCCAGTGTGGTGGGGACACTTTGGATCCTGCAATCACTAACCTCTAGCCCCACCTGTGCTCCTCCATAAGCAGCACCTGCTGTTTGAAAGCCCTGGGGAAGTGGTTTATATGAGGTTCCTCACTTGCCCCCTCAGCTGCCTCCAAGAGGTGGTGAGATCTGCGTCCTTTTCCCCAAATAGGAAATGTCACTCTTGGGGTCCCACAGCTTGTGAGTGGGAGAGGCAGATCTCACACCTAACCTGGACTCCAAAAATCTGCATTTTATCAAGAAAGCCATCCTGCCTTGCTAGGTCCTAAATCGCCCCACCCCCCCCACCCCTCGCAGACTCGAGGTCCCGAGATCAGTTTCTTGGGCTTCCCCCAAGATCCTCAACTTCCAGTAGAGCACATGCTATTGCACCCTGTGCTGACCTTCCCCATGACTGGTGGTCCTCTGAGTGTCCCCTTTTTGTCTGCAAGGCCACCAATAACCATGAGGAAACCAAGGACAATGTAAGGCAGCCAGCAGGAACAGGAGATGCGCAGAGAGGCCCGAGAAAGCTGTGTTTGCCACGGCTCATCACCAGCTCATGAGAAAGAGCTATGAGCAGGGGAAGTCTGTGACCAAGGTGGCCCTTCCTTTCCCCCAGAGGCCAAGAGCCTCAGCAGGAAGCAGCCACAGGAAGGCAGAAGTGAAGATGCTTTCTCTGAGGGCTTCCCCAGCACTGGCCTCGGAGACAAAGGAGGCTGTTTCTACGACCACAGAAAGAAGTTGGACTTTGGGAATAGACACGGTAGATTGGGAGTGGAAACACTAGAAAGCCTATTTTAGGAGATTAGATCCCCTCAGAGGGGACTTGAGGGGTTGGGGACCCCTTCATGATTCTGCTCAGACGAGCACCCTGAATGCCTGGGTGACCAAATGACAAAGCAGAATGGCTTCTCTCTGTCCCATGTTCTCAAATAGAAAAGCTCACAGCTATCTCCCAGCTGCCCAGATCGGTGCTGCATTAGGCAGGCTCCCTTGCAGTTGGAGTGTGCTGCTGAGCCCATTTCCTACACTGGGGACCCTGCTGGGCTCAATTATTGGCTGAGGGCAGCCATGGTCACAGGATGCTGGCGGATGTGGTCCGTTAGCCACTTAGCTCCCCAAGGCAGGCTATTTGGAGTGGCTGGTTTTCAAAGCTGCTGTGTGGTTGCTCCCCATGTCCCCCTCCTGTCCACACAACCTCTCCCCTAGGCCCAGGTCCAGGGCCTCACCCCACTGGGGAAATGCTGGGAGAAGCATTTCCATTT
This sequence comes from Psammomys obesus, assembly GCF_907164565.1. Classification (NCBI taxonomy): domain Eukaryota; kingdom Metazoa; phylum Chordata; class Mammalia; order Rodentia; family Muridae; genus Psammomys; species Psammomys obesus. The sequence goes on from NW_026596101.1 coordinate 13,538,984, forward strand.
TTCTATCATGCCCTTTAATGTGCCTCACTGGTTCTTGTTTTGTTCGAGACAGGGTTTCAGTATGTAGATATGACTAGTCCAGAATTTTGCTTTGTAAACCAGGCTGGCCTCATACTCGTGCAGAGATCTGCCTGCCTCTGCCTCCTGAGTGCTAGAATTAAAGGCATGCATCACCATGCTCGGCCTCTGGTTCTGCCTAGATCTCTTGCTCCCTCCAAACCAACCATTGTGAGGAAGCAAGCAAAAACATTGTTGGTTGAGGCACAGACCATAATCTCCAGTCCTAGACGGGTGGGTGGTACAGCCAGACTCCAGAATGGGCGATGGGGAGTCCCTAGAGAAGAGGGTATCTGTGCTAAGGTGACAGAAATGTACATCGATGCTGTGGTCCAGGTATCTCCCCCATTTCCTCCCACAGCCCTGTTTCCAGAAAGCATTTTACTTAGAGTATATATGAAGCACATATTGAGACATGCGGGAGGGCAGAGACATGAGAAATGTCACGTACCTATGAAGGTGGCTCAGTCAGGAAATGCCTTTCTTGCAAGCATGAGGAACTGAGTTCGAGCCCCGCTACCCAAGTAAATAGGTAGGTGTGGCAGCACTGGGGAAGCAAAGACAAGAGGATCTGTGAGGTTGCAGGCTAGCCAGTCTGGCTGTTGATGAGCTCTGTCTCAAAATCTAAGGAGGAGCGCTTTGAGGAAGACACCTAGGGTACACCTCTGGCCTCCACACTTAATGTGTAAGTGCTCCCATGCACACACACACACACACACACACACACACACACACACACACGAACAGGGAGGGTTTGGGAATGAAAAAAGTATGGGGTTGCCAGCCACGAGAAAACTGCCTGCAACTTCAGTGGGGCCTGTGGTTCACCAAAGCAGCTGCTTGCTCTTCTTGACGTCGTATGTTCTCTTACAGATGTTACTCCAAGACAAATGGATAACGGGCCAAGTTTTATTTTTAAGAGGAAAGAGAATGAGACCCTATACGCTGCCCCCACCCAAGCCTCCTAGTGGTCTCTCCAGAGCATTCAAGTACCCCAGGAAAGCCTCTTTGGTAAAAATCAATGGTGGGGTCGTCATTCTTCTCTTGACTCTAATAGTCCCCAAGAGAGAAAGGGCATTCCCCCTCTCCTTCCACCTGCTTTGGAAATTAACACCAAGATTCCAACCTAGAAGCTATTTGGCTCTAGCAAGTGTGAGCCGAAGGCTACAGGACTCTTATTTTAAAAATACTACTGCCCCGGGCCTGTATGTGAGCATGTCCATGTTAATTCTAAAAAATGACAGTGTGGATGCAGGGAGTGGAATGGGGTGAGGGGAACGGGGAGAACACATCTGGAAAGTGCACGTGAGCACACAAACAGTAGGACCTGAGTTAACTCCCCAAACCACATGGTAAAATATGGGTGAGGGGGTGGTAAGGAGATGGCCCAGCTGGCACACACTATCCGTGCAAGCGAGGATTAGTCCCCAGAACACACATAGAAAGTCGGATTTGCTGGTGTGCATCTGTAACACCAATACCCCAACAGCAAGATGGGAGGTGAAAACAGAAAGATCACCCCTAAGGCTCCATGGCCTTCGGTGACTGGTAGTTGCACTGCTAAAATGGAAGAGGCCACCTTCCCATTGCTTTTGCTTCTGGGTGTCTTTTCCTTTAAAAAAAAATAAATAAAGTGTGTGTGTTGTATAAATGTTTGTGCAGTGTGAGTGCAGTTGTGTGAGAGCCAGGGTGTGTGAAATGTAAAGGTCAAAGGAAAGCCTCGGGTCACCGGTAGTCGCCTTCCACCTGATTGTAAGGTGAGGTCTCTTGGTCATCACTGTGTCTGCCAGCCTGACTGGCTTGTGAGTTTGGGTTCTGGGGGGAGAGAGGGGCTAGGCTCTGGCACATGGGCTTGTCTGACTGGTGTTTTACCCACCCAGCCACATCTGCAGCTCTCTTCCCTTTCTTCTAATGACACCAGCCATCAAATTTAGGGGCCACCCAATTCATTAAGATGCTATTTTCAAATACAGTTACGTGCTCAGGTTCCAGATGGACACCAATTTGGGGGTGGGGCTTTCTTCAATGTGCTACAGCTGATTGGATTTCAAACGAGAATCTAATGAACTCTGCACCCTACTGCACCCACATCTAATCTTTCTTTTCTTTCTCTTTTTTTTTTTTTTTTTTTTTTTTTTTTTGGTATGCTGGCTGCATGGAAGGAATGGAAGGTAAGAATTGCAGTCACATCCCGATCTTTTCACGCATGGCAACCCTGCTATCTAAAACTAACCAGATCGGTGTGGCTTGGTGGCAAAGAACCAGGAGCCGTGGTGAGGTAGCCAAGGTTCATTTCCTGGTTTTAGCGGCTGATAACGCATCGGACTCCCTTTGTGCCCCAACTCCTGCATCCACCCGTAGAACTAAGTTGATGATAAAAGTGCCATTTCACTTTAGGAATGAACCAGAAATGAGAACCTGGAACCACACAGGCACTGACGAGATGCGGCTTTTAATAGCTTGGAACCTCCCAAGGGCGTGGGGGTGGGAATGAAGGCTTGAAATGACCCTTCCGTAAGAAGGCTCTACAGTATTACATCACCACCTCCTCCTTCTCCTTCCCAGCCTATTAACAGGGTGGATATAGGAACCTCAGGACGGGACTCATGGCCATGGCAGGGACTACAGCTGCAGCAGACCACGGCTGTGCACTGAACAGCTTCACCTGGATTTCTACAGTGGTTCACAAAGAAAATCCAATCCACTGAGCTTACATCCTGCCACACTGCCTCGCTTGAGCGGGGAGAGGCAATGCTGTCCCCTTGAGTTCTGTCTTGGGGCTTGATCAACAGGACTTTACCAATGGCTGTCACACTAGTGAGTCTCAGCCTAGTTAATGGACAGCCAGGCCGCATACAGAGCCTCAGGACAGAGCTCAGGACATAACTCCTGTAACAGTCAAACCTTCGTGACTGTCCAGCGGGCTTCTTTTTCTTTGAGGATAGGTCACCCCCAGAGGCCCTGTGAGCCATCCCCTGCATTAACCAGACACACCCAGACAGCCTAGGGTACGAGTGGGGCTCACTGCTATGACAGTTGTCTCGTCAGTAAGACAGAGAGCTCAGTCAGCTGAAGACATTCTGCCGGGCATCCAAGGCAGAGTTGATCCCTGAGGCTGTAGTAAGGGTGGAGTCTTCCTTAGAGGGGGGGCCCAGGTGCTCTGGCTTTTCGTCAGAGGGATGGCAAACCAGACTAGCTTCTCCACGGTGGCGCGGCGTGAGGCTGGCCAGCAGCCAAATTGCTATTGATTTTCGTTACTGAGACAAGAGACTGCTGCTTGCTTCAGCTGTGTGAGCCATTTCAGGGAGGGAGAGGGAGGAGCTGTGTTGAAAGAGCTCCTCCCACCCCACCCCCTCCGATGTAGAAGGAAGGGAGGGCACTTGTCACAAACAGGATGACAACTTTCTGCGGCCTGTCCTGTGTCACCCAGGGGTGACTATGAGGAAGCAGCCTTATTTGGACCCCAGCTAAGGATCCCAGGAGGTTTTGCTTTTTAATCATTGGTAGAAACCTCTCACAGTGTCCGATTCCACAGTGGGGAGAGTCTGACACCTCCACCTGCCTTTCCTGTTCCTGCCAGGATGATGGAAGCTGAGCAGAGCAGAACACAGGGTCATGTTCAGGCCAGGCCCAGCCATTGTAGTCTTCGGCAGGAGTTGAAGCGGATGCCTGCCTCAGCTGTGTTTTTTAAAACGACCCACAGCACTAACAATACGTTCTGACAATGTTCTGCCTACCAGCCTTGACCAATGTGCCTTCCTCATGGTCTGTGGTGCCAGGGCTGAGCTTTAGTTTCTAAGGCTTCTTCATATTCTATCCAGGGATGTAGTAAGAGACTGCGGGATGTGGCAGTCTCTTCCCCTGTCCCTTTCTGGGTGGCTGCCTCCCTTCCTGTTGAACTATCTGCACCCGCTCCTCCTCCCACCTCCTGGCCTATGGCTGTTCATTGGTCAATTTTTCAGACTCGGATACACAATAGATACCCATACGTCCTGAAAACAGGCCAGTTAGCCACAAGACAGGGAGTTAGGAATTCCAGATACCCAAGGTCCAGAGTCCAGAAGAAGGAGAGGAAGTGGCCATGTGGGTGCAACCCCTTTGTCTCATGGCCTCCTGAGAGGCCTGCCCTCAGAGAGGCACAAAATCAGAAGAGCACCAGTGGGGGCCCATGGAAACAGGAGGTCAGGACAAGACCTTTCCACCACAGTCAGAGGCAATTCCAGCATTATAAGAATCCTCCGTGAGTCCCAAACAAGGGGAAGTTGGGCTTTTTTGGTTTGTTTGTTTGTTTCTTTTTTTTTTTTTAAGACAAAGTTTCTCTGTGTCCCTGAATGTCCTGGAACTCACTTTGTAAACCAGGCTAGTCTCAAACTCAGTAATCCACATGCCTAGTGCTGGGATTGAAGAAGTGTGCTGCCCTGCCCCCTCCCCTGCCCTGCCCCCCACTGTCATGTTGCCGTTCTTAAGTGTCGTTATCTTAGTTAGGGTTTCACTGCTGTGAAGAGACACCATGACCATGGCAATCCTTATAAAAGAATTTAGGCATTCTTTTCTAATTCTATCTTACTTCGGGTTCCTTATGCCTCTACCTCCCTTCCAACCCCCAAACCCTAGGTAGGAGAAAAAGAAGGTTAGAAGGGACAGGGAATGTAGACCTCGTTAGTTCCTTGGGGCAGCTAACCAGCAAACACAGCAAATGTAGCAGCAGGACAAACCAGCAGGAGCTTTCTCTCTTCTCCGACCCTCTCTTTGAAGCCTGCTTCTCCTCCTCTCTGTGATCTGGTATTTATACCTTCTCAGAGTCCTCGGAATTAAACTGTCTCCAGCCAGCAAAGCAGCCCCTCTCTGAGCCCCACAAGGTTGTTATCAGCTGGCAAAGACAATCATCTGCAGTGGATTAACTAGAAGCAACTCCATATCCCACACTTGGGATTCAAACAAAAACCTGTTTGCATAACATGACTGAATTTTAAAAGAAACCAAAACTTCTACTACAAAAAATATGTATGTTTATTTTGTTTTTGTAGATTTTTATATAATTTAATTTTTATTTTATGTGCATTACTGTGAGGGTGTCAGATCCCTTGGAATTGGAATTATAGACAGTTGTGAGCTGCCATGTGGGTGCATGGGAATTGAACCCAGGTCTATTTAGGAAGAGCAGACAGTGCTCTTAACCACTGAGCCATCTCTCCAGCCCCCTATTTTGTTTTTTTAAGAGAGAGTTTCTCTGTGTAGCCTTGGCTGTCCTGGTTCTCACTTTTGGACCAAGCTGGCCTTGAACTCACAGAGACCTGCCTCTGCCTCCTGATTAAAGGGATTAAATATGCTTGGATTAAAGGCATATGCCACCCTTCCCAACAAAAAGAGGGGCTGGAGAGGTGGCTCGGCAGTTAAGATTACTGGCTGCTCTTTCAAAAGACCCGGGTTCAATTCCCAGCACTCACATGACAGCTCACAACTGTCTGTGTCTGCAGTTCCTAGAGGTTTGGCGCCCTCACACAGACATACATACATACATACATACATACATACATACAGGAAAAGCATCCGTGCACATAAAAAAGTCAATAAAGCTTCTTTTAAAAAATGAAGAAGAAAGAAAAGAAGACATTAAGTTGGGGCCGGCTTACAGTTTTAGAGGTTTAGCCCATTATCATCATGGCAGGAACCATGGCAGCAGGCAGACATGGTGCTGGAGGAGCTAAGAGTTGTACATCTTGATCCACAGGCAGCAGGAATAGACTGTATTTATTTCACACTGGGCAGAGCTTGAGACCTCAAAGTCTGCCTCCAGAGTGACATACTTCCTCCAACAAGAACACACCTAATCCCGCCACTCCTTATGGACCGAGCATTAAACACACAAGTCTATGGGGGCCAAACCTAGTCAAACCACCACAGGCAGTCTGGGAGACATGGGTCTTGGACTTCCTTTCCATCACGGAAAAGGTTTCCCAGCCTTGAAGAGACTGCCTGCAAATCAAAGAGATAGGAGTCTGGCCCTAGTTTCGGGCTTTTGGCTTCCCACTTCCTTTGTGGATCCTCCCATCCAAAGACAGCTAGAAGTCTGCGTTTCCTCGACCGAGGCCTGTAGCCCCACCCTGAGAGGTGTGTCAGTATTTTCATCTGCTTTTTTTCTGATGACTCTTCCCGTGTTCCCGAGCCAACAGCACCGAGCCTGGGAGATGAAGCTCCCTCCAGTTCACAGAAAGATTCATCACGTTCTTTGGAAACGTTTCTGCAGCCTTCATTTGCCTCTCCGTGACCTGCCATCTCCTTTTCCTTTGGGTCCTAGGGCATATTTTTTCCCGAAGTTTTAGTGCTCCCCGCACTTTTTTTTTTTAAGCCTGAAGAAGTGATGGTTATGTAATAGTCTCACAAACCTGTCCCCAGGAGCAAAGGAGTGTGTTGCTATAACTACAGCAGCCCTCCAGGTTAGCCGTTTTCAAGACTCCACCAGTGGAGACTCGAGGGTCAGGCTAACTGGGTTTTTAACCATAATCTTTGTTTATGAGATTTGGGATCTCCCCCAAATCTGTTCTGTTGACATATGAAATGTTTCTGACGGGACCTGGGTCTCAGTTCATTTCTGTAGATTCTAAAGGTGATTTTATTATCTTATTTTCGATTAGGTGTATGTTCAGTGGTCAGTTTCAGACTCGGGTTAGCAAAGGACACCCACACATCCCAGAAACAGGAGAGAAGCCATGGAATCACACTGTCTAAGAACCCGTGTAAAGCCAGATGTGCTAGCTTCTGTGTGGGAATATGCTTCTGCATTTAGGCATCCTTGGGAGCCAGAGGTGTCTGATCATTTTAGATGTGGAGTTACAGGCAGTTCTGAACTTCCTGACATGAATTCTGGGAAGCGAACTGGGGTTCTCTGCAAGAGCAGTATGTGTCCCTAACCACTGAACCATCTCTTTAGCCCCTAACCAGAGAATTTCATTTCCGCATTTGGCTGCTCTCAACTCCTCAGGAAAGAGACTTTGCTCTATTAAGACACTTGATCCTACAAGAAGTAAGATCAAGAGAGTGGGAAGAGTAATTTCAAACTGGCCAGGGACTAGCTTATTTGTCCCATCTGTCTTCCCTGCTCTGTGTTGGGCTTCTGGTTTGGCCTCTTGCCCTAGATTTCAGCCATGTAGGAGACTGGCTTAGTTGACCTTGCAGATTGGTAATCACTAATTATCACTAAGTTCTTAAAAAACAAAACAAAAAGTCTAGCTATTGCTGCTTCAGGAACTGGCACTCTGGCTCCTCTGTTTGCATCCTGGCTAGTTTTTGTCAGCTTGACACAACAGAGAATCACTTGGGAAAGAGGAACCTTAACTAAAGAATTGATTCAATCATGCTTGCCCATGGCCAGGTCTATTAGAGATTATCTTGGTTGATGTGGGAGGGTCCAGCCCACCGTGGGCGGCACCACCCCTACACAACTGGGCCCGGGTTGTATGAGAAAGCTGTCTGCGTGTGAAAAGATAAGCCAGTAAGCATCCAAGGCTTCTGTATCAGTCCCTGCCTTAAGTTCCTGCCCTGACTTCCCTCAGTGAGGGACTGAGGTGTAAGCTGAAATAAACCCTTTCTCCTCCCATGCTGCTTTTGTTCGTGGCATTTATCACAGCAAAAGAAAGCAGATTCAGACCAGCAGCATGGGCTAAGAGAGTCCTATAGCCTCTGTTATATCCCATCCGAGGTGGTGGTTGTTTTTATTTGTTCTTTGTTTTAAAAGGATCTCACAGCATAGCCCAGACTGTCTTCCAACTTAATATCCCCTACCTCTCACTCTCAAACGTAAGAATTACAGGCATGTGCTACCATATACGTGAGAAGCTAGCTTATCCTCCCACTGTGGATTGCGTTCCTGGACTCAGGCATGCTAACCATCCCTCAATCCCTGCGCTTTTCAGTGACACAAGACAATAACTATCTCCCCCATTTTTAACTTAAGCCTACTTCCGCTGAGTTTTTCCATCCCTTGAAACCAAAAGAGAATATTCTAATATAGTAGGCTTCTATAAATATTTGATGAGTGGATTCAAAAGAAGTGCTGAAGAATTGATAGGCAATTTTAGAACTCTGAATGTGCAGAAGCCCAGAAATAACACCCATGGGTTGGCAAAGATTTTTCTGTAAACAGCCGGCTAGTAAATATTTTAGGCTCTACAGACCACACAGTCTCTGTTGCAGCTAACCGACTCTGCTAGTTTGAGAGTGGCCATAGACAACACAGCAGTGAGCGTGGCTGTGTACCAATAAAACTTTATCAACAAGGCCAGTGATTTGGCCTACAGATCATGGCTTGCTGGTCTCTGCTCTAGGGTACTGGTTATGTGGGTAGGATTGTTTTCCGTTTTCACATGTTTCAAACAGATGAGCAGACAGGAGGATTTGTGGGTGTCACTTCGAGGTCAGGTTGGGTTTCCTCGGTGCGGTTTTCCTGGCTCATCAGGAGCTTTTGGAAAAGCGAGTGCTCATCGGATTCTCAATGCCCTCACCTCCTCCCACCCTCTGCTGGTGAGTTGGTCCCTTCCATGCTGGTTGCTCTTCTGTCACTCTCAACTTCTCTTTCCATCCTGTTCTCTTTTATAAAATGTGCATGCATGCGTGCCATGGCATGTGTATAGTGGTTGGAAGAGAACCTTGCGTAGTCCTCTCCTTCCATCTTGTTTGAGGCAGGGCCTGTTGTTCACCACTGTCCATACCAGGCTAGCTGGCCTGTGGACTTCTGGGCACTCTACTGTCTTCAGCTCCCATTCCACTGATCCCAGCCTACAGTGGAATTAGCACCTGTAATCCCACCTATGCTACCCTATCTGGGTTTGCATGTGTTCTGAGGATCTCCGGTCCTCATACTTATATCCTGTTGTCTTTACTTATATTTTATTCCATTTTCTCCTTTCCTTTCTCCCATGGATGTAGAAGGGACAGAGCTTAGAAGGAGGAAAGAAAGGGGACGGTTAGTTATTCAGACATTGACATGACCATAATTCCTGATAGAGGCACTTAAGAGAGGAAAGCTTTATGTTGGCTTGTGGTTGCAGGGGGCTCAGTCCATCAGGGTGAGGAAGGCATGGTGGAACAGCTGTGCTTGGCTTGTGGTTGCAGGGGGCCTCAGTCCATCATGATGGGGAAGACAATGGAACATCTGTGTTTGTGGCAAAGGAAGCATGTGGCAGAGGCTGTTCACATCACTGCAGACTACGAAGCAGAGAGCAAAGCAGGAACCAGTCTGGATATAACTTTCCAAGGTCCACATGAGACCAGTGACTCATTTCTTCCAGCTATGTTCCACCTCCTAAAGGCTCCAGAACTGCCCCAAGTAGCATCGCTGGTTGGGGAATAAGTGTTCAAGACATGAGCCTGTGGAAGACAGAGTCAAACCTTAACAGGAACCAGAGAAAAAAAACGAAGGGAAACAGAAAGGCTCCCTTCCCTGCAAAGAGGTGTCTATGCTGCCCTTCAGGGTACCCCACTTTAGGGAGAAGCACTCAACAAGCTGGGGGGTTCCTGGTAGGAGGAGGCTTTCTCCAATCGTGTGAGATTCAAGAGGAGCATCATTGACCAGGTCTGCCCCAGGACCCTGTGCAGCACCACCCAGCAGGAGACATTCATCTCCCGGCACCTCCACAGCTCACTGCATCTTCAGGCTGCTCACAGTTCTGCTTCCTTTGCTAGTGACAGAACTGGAGGCAGGAGGGGCCTGAGCTCCCCTCTGGATCCGTTGGCTGTCTTAAGCATCTTTTCAAAGCAGAGCCAGGCAGCCACTGCCAACAGGCTGGGTGGAAGGCAGATAAGGCTTGTCTCCCTTCTGAGGCTGCTACAGCTCTCTCTGGAGGATGACTCTCAGAGTGCCCCTTCTCTCTGCCAGGCCCTGTATAGCCTTTCATTTGGAAGTACTGTTCTGGTGGCTGCATGGCCTGGGGTCATACTCCTGTTGTCTTCTCCAATTAGCTATGCGACCTTGATGGAGCTATAGCCCCTCTCTGTGCCTATGTATTGAAATGCTGAGACTATATAGCAGATTGACTTTTTCTTTTCTTTTCTTTTCTTTTCTTTTCTTTTCTTTTCTTTTCTTTTTCTCTCTCTTTTTTTCTTTTCTTTTTAGAGATAGAGTCTTCTGTAACTATGGCTGGCGTAGAACTCACAAATATCCTCCTGCTTCTGCCGCATGAATGCTGGAATTAAAGTGTGTGCCCCATGCCCAACTACAAACTAACTTTTAATTTTTTTATTTTATTATGTTTTTGTGTATGTGAGCCACTGGCATGGGTGCTGGGAACTGAATTCGGATCCTCTGGAAGAGTAGGATGTGCTCTTAACTCCAAACCCTAGATTTACTTTTTAACACAAGGTTGGATTCTAAAATCAGCTACAACTCATGTATAGTTCAAAATATCCTTTAAAGGGCCTCGAATAACTACAAATTTTTGTAGTGAGATTTTGTCCTTTATATGTACTATAAAAATATTTTAGATGGGAATCTCATGTAGTCAATAGGTGCTGTCCAAAAATTCACTGTGTAGCCAAGGATGATCTGAGTACTAGAATTATTGGTGGGTACATCCATGCCTGATCTCACACAAGGTGGACAAGCCAACAAACCAGCTTAATGTATCTCTAACTGAGATATATCCCAGCCCAGCTGCATGGAGCTTTTCAGGTCCCCCAAAAGACCTGATGATGGGATGTCTGGGGATAAAAAAGACTCTGGAAGATCCCATCTGTCTACCTTCCAGGCAGTGAATAGCGGGTCCCCCGTGTGTTCTTTTCCTGGGGCTCTTTTCCCATTCTGCACTCATGGCTCCCATAACCACACAAATTAACAATCGCTTTACCTATAATTGGAAAGATCAAAGAAATATTCGTGTTGCACGGTCTGGGGCTCTGAGGAGTTAGGAGAGCATGGAGTGTCGCAGTCCCCAGTAGGTTAAGCGAGCTGCATTCCAGTCGATCTGCCGGGCGGTGCTTGGCGTGAAGAGCTCCGTAAAGCATAGGTGTCGGTCCAACGTTATTACTGTTATTATGTCTCACGAGCCTCCATTCAGTCTGGATGCTGTCAGCTCTCTGCCCTCGTCACCTGCACTCCTTTGTCCCTGAGTCTCTGTCAGGGGCTGTTGTCCTCATGCTGTGGGAGCCAGCTGGATGTGCCCAGGAAATCACAGCTCTCGGCTCCCACACTGATTGTCTGGCAGGTAGGCGTGGCTGTGAGGCTGAACCCACCAACTTCTATCACACCACTGCAGGAGAAGGTCAAGGGGACCCTCTTCTTGCCACTTTGCCCCCCAGCACCCTACTCACCAGTTCCTCAGAAGTTGCTTTCACGTGACTTCTCGTTTCCTCATCTGTTCCAGGGAACATGGTCCAGAATCAGATTTCTCCGTATTTTTTTTAATGCAGAGGAGATGGGGCCAGAGGTGGAACAGAATGCGCAGAAGAACAGGGAAGGAAGAAAGCCCCCCCCCCCAAGAAAGAAAAGAGGGGAGTGGCCAGAAACCACCTGCACTGGAGGCTGCTTCCAGAACTACACAAGTGAACCAGACTGGAAAACGCAGGCACTGGGGACCGAGAGAGAAGGAGGCTTGTGCATGGGCTCATGACATTTTAAGGGTGGAATTTGGAACAGTGTCTGGACCATACAAATGCCCAAAATAGATTGGAGAAGTTGAGAGGGTAAGTGACTGGGCCTTACGCCAGCAGGCTTGTCCGTGGCTTCTGGGACAGTTGATCCTGCAGTATCTGCCCTAAGCGTGTTGGACACACCCTTCAGATCAACTTCTTGTCCTCTGCTCCCCACACATCTGGGGCTTCTGATTCTAGACTGTCCCCTAACAAGGTTCCAGTGCAGGCATACCTTTAGGCCCTTGTCATGGGCCCAAATAAATAGCAAAGTTGTCTCTCTCTTGCCCTCCTTCCTTTGCTAGAAGATTCTTTTCTTTTTTTTTTAATTAATTTATGGGGCTAGAGAGATGGCTCAGCACTTAAGAGAACTCGAGGCTCCTCCTGAGCACTGAGTTTGGTTCCTAGCACTCACCTTAGACGGATCACGACCTGTAACTCCAGCTCCAGCGAATCTAACGTCCTCTTCTGGCCTCCACAAGCAACGGCATGCATGTGTGCATACATGTTCAGCTACATACAAATAAATTTAAACACTGGTTGTCTTTTTCAACCAGTTCTTGGCTTTTTTTTTTTTTTTTTTTTTTTTTGAGGCTGGGTCTCTCACTGAACCTGGAGCTCACTGATTGCCTAGACTGCATGGCCAGTAAGCCAGGGATCTCTTTCCCTGTTGCTTTTGTGTAAGCGCTGGAGACCCAAATTCAGGTGTTCGTGCTGGCATAGCAAGCACTTTGCCAATGAGCCATCTCCCCCAGCATCTGCAGAAAGGCTTTCTTCAATCGAAGATCCTCCATCCCAAGTGCCTCCACCTTTGATCATCTATGAATTTCCTGGTGATTCAATACAGATGCTGGTCTGCAGCCAGGCTGCAGTTTGAACCAGTTTCCAGGTGAAAAATGTAACTTGATCACCAACCACTCTGGGTGCAGCAAAGGTGCCAACGGTGTGCCTTTGTCTGCCCTGTACCCTCTTTCCAACAAGACTCTTTGTCCTTACCCATCCTTTAAGGCTTAGCTCAAATGTCACTCAAAGCCTGCCACCCCCAAGTCTCCCACAGTCTTTCCCTGGGAAGAAAGCATTCCGATTCTTTCTGTTTTCCTGTTTCTTCCAGAACATTTCATGAATGCCCCTCCGTGCTGTGGTTGCTTACATTCTTATGAGGCTGTGTGGTTGCTTTGCAAAGCCCTGTGGCATGTCTGCTGCTGTCTGGCATACAGGACAAACACTTTCGAGTACTGGCCAGGCTCTGGGCTCAGTCTCTACTGGGCAATGTTTTAATTATCCTTAGATAGTCTTGAGTGGCAGGTGTAAGTATCCAGAGGCTCAGAGAGGGGAGGGGGACCGCGTGCAGTCACATAGCTAGTAAATGGCCAAAGCCGCTGAATCTGTCAGCTCGAAGCTGTCAAAACCCAAGCTCGCTCTCATTTTGCAGTGACTGAATAAGTGACTAAGTAAATGGATGGGTGGGTGGGTGGGTGGGTGGGTGGATGGATGGATGGGTGGGTGGGTGGTTGGCTAAGTATGTTGAATGAAAGAGCTGATTCTGTCTGAAACACTTTTACCTTAAGCTCGGGGATTCCCATGCTTTGATTTGGGGGTGAGATTGAGTCTCTGCAAATCTCTCTCATTCCAGTCCCAAGATTTTTATGAAATCTTTCTTCACAGCCGAGACCCCACCCATCAAGAACAGGGGACTGACACACTCAGCCCCAGCCACTGCACTTTTCATCCTTCCGCCCTCAGGTTCAGTCCCCAGAATCTCATCTGTCACTGAAGAGGATATCCTCCCCCCCACCCCCGCCCCGGAGAGTGGGGGAGCTCCCTCCTCCTGGGTTACTGATGGGGAGGGAGGTGAACCGCAGAGCAGCCTGTACCGCTGCTCTGACGTGGAAGCAACAGCTGTTGGCCTTTTTTCACCGGAGCAGCTTATCTCAGATCATCTCCTCAATCACGGGCCCTTAAACAGCTCCTGACAATCAATTCATATAGTGCGGGCTGCTCCTGTTGCTGCTGTTGCTGGAGGTGGTGGGAGAGAATTACCGTATGTACCTGTGTAGAAGCCCCAAATCTCATAGCCTCTGTTTCCTGAGGTGAACCAGCTTTCTGCCCCTCCCCCCCAGTCAGCCTAGTATCTCAGCTCCCTTAAGCTTACCACGGTTTCTCCCATTCTCTCCACTCAGCACATTCTAGCCCCACCAGCCTTTCTGTACCCACAATGCACTTTTTCAGCCACTTTCCTGGGGCTTCTAGCCATTTTCTTCCTATTGGCTGCAAAATCCTTTCCCTCCTGACGGGATAGGAGCTGCTGAGATACCTCTTCAGAGAGCTCTCCTTGAACAACTCATCACATGCAGCTCTCCCCTCCCTACCCCACTGCCCTGTCTTACTTTATTTATCCTGCTTATCCTATTTGGAAGCTTGACGGTGCATGAGTGTGTGCAAAAGTGCACATTGGTGTGCAAAAGTGCACATTGGTGTGCATTTGCCCGCCAGAATATATTCAAGTCCACTGGGCTTGTCTGCTTGTCTGCTTATATCCCCGTCTCCTCACACTAGGCCTGGCAAACAGCAGGCGTTCAGTATGCTTGCTGAATCAGTCGCTTCGGGCCACCCTTCGTGGTCTCTGTGCTGAAGCTAAGAGGCATGCCTCAAGTCACTCAGCAGGAGAGGGAGGCTTCAGCCAAACTCCCCATCTGTGAAGAAAGATTTGCCCAGAGGCCCTGAGAGACCTGAGCTTGAGTCTGTTTTCTTTTTAAATTTTTAATATACATATATGCATACATACATATTTACATACATATATGTAAATTTTAATATACATATATGCATAC
>NW_026596101.1:13553503-13566405 GCF_907164565.1 Psammomys obesus
CATATTTACATACATATATGTAAATTTTAATATACATATATGCATACATACATATATGCATACATATTTACATACATATATGTAAATTTTAATATACATCTATTTCTTTTTAAATTTTTAATATACATATGAGTGTTTTGCCTGCATGTGTGGACCATGTGTGTGTGTGATTGCCTGTGGAAGTCAGAAGACAGTATCAGATCCCCTGGAACTAGCGCTAACAGAGGGCTGAGAACGGGACCCTCTAGAAGAGCAGCTCCTATTCTTTGTCTCTCATCTTCTCAAACAGAAGGTGACATCCATGTATTTGTTTAGTGTAGACTTGCACCCTGTGTCTGCCTTGTGCTAATGGCTTCCTGTGTATTTAGTTCTAGTTAGTGTTCCTAGGTACCCGAAGCAGAGTGCTCTATGCAGAGCAACAGACAGGGAGAGGGAGCCAGGTCATTTACCATTGTCATGCATCATGCAGCGGCCAGGAGCAGGCGGGCAAGACCTGGTCCTACAAGCCCTGTGGTTTCAGGGTGTGGTGGGAAGGATAGACCATCAAGCCCAGGCCAGGCCTTCTGTTGTGGTTAGTGTGGGGACATGTGGGCTAGCAGGGGATGGGGATGGAAAAGTGCAGTGGTGCCCAGTGACCAGAATGCCAACTCTGCTAGGAACTCCCCCTCTGAGCTGCAGTTTCTACACAGATGCTCCATGCAAGGCAGTGGCAGGACAGAAGAGATGGTCACAGAAGGGGTGACCATTGCCCAGCACCCAGAAAGCACTGAGCAAATGGGGCTTTTGCTCGGGCAACATAGAGTACATCCAGACTGACAGCCCCAGGCTGGATGACAGCTCGGCAGGGGGACTCCCCTAGATCCCCACAGCTCCTTCTGTCTTCCAGGAGTCTTCCTCTTAGCAGTTCTAGCTGAGTGATAGCCTGTCTATCTCTGTCAGAGTGTCTCTATCAGGTAGTTCATAGCCTCATAGTCTCTCCCTGCTCCCACACCAAAGACACCCTCTGAGGTATATCAGAGCCCCACATATATTTGGTCAAATAGTATCAGATAGAGGGAAGAGTTTGAGCAAGGACAGAGAAGCAGGAAGAAGCATATAGCATATACATTATTCAAGCAAGTGGTGAGGGGAAGGGGGAGAGGAAGGGGGAGGGGAGGGGAGGGCTGCAGTTTAAAGAGGTCTGGACTTGGGGAGGAATTAGGATTTGATGTGGCCAGGATGGCAGTCAGTGAGGAGGTCAGAGTTAGAGAAAGCGGACTCCGATGCTAAATGAAGGATGGGTGGTCAGGGCCAGGCCAGTGTGGCTGGAAACTGAAAGGAAGCTACCCTAGCATCAGGGTGACATTCAAAGGATCAGTGAAGCAAGGCGGAATTCAGGAGCATCACCCTGTCAGCAGAGGCTGGACTCATCTGAGGCTCCTGCTGTGCTCAGCACTGAGCTCCAGACCAGGGGGTCTGGGCCCCGAGGAACAAGAGACGGTGAGAGTGATGGAAAGGATAAAAGGACGGGGAAGGTAGAAAGCCATGTGGCTGATGTCTGTGGCTGCCTCACTCGCGTGAGCCCGGTGCATTACCTGACCGGCTCTTTCTCAGCCCTTCCAAGGAACCTATCTTTGGGAATTAAGGTTTTATTTTTCCCCCCACCTCCTTCCCAACAAGTGATTTCTGACAAACTAGTATAACAGCTGATTCTATTACAGAGAGTTAAAAAAAAACAAAACAAAAAGAGACAGAGAGTAAGAATAGCAGCTGAGATAATGTCATGGAAGATGGGAGGGCATGACCCAGATGTTGTGCCTTTGCACGTAGCTGTAGCCTGCTACAAGCACAGGCCAACGCTGAGCAACGGAGTCCTACGGTCCTCCCTGCACGGGTGTTCAGAAGGCCCCAGCTAGCACCTGGTCTGGAGAATAAAGGCTCTAACCCGCGTGCCCACCGTGGGCTTTCTTGAAGCTGCTGTCTTCTGTTGGGGGAGCTCTCCCCGCTGCCTTCTCACCATCTGCATCCATCAGTCACAGCACATTCCCAGCCTCCCCCAGACATGACTCGCTTCCTCTTTCCTTCCCTACTCATACAATGAAGACCTGGCTGCCTCTGTTCTAAATTCTCACTGAAGAAGTCTCAAGGAGCCCACCCTAGGTCAGACTGATAAATCCTTAGGGCCAGGCACTGTCGTTTCCCACCTGGCTTCCAGCCAGATTGTTCGCAGCCAAAAGCCTTCTTAACTGCAACACTTCCTGCCCCTGCTGTTCATTCTTCTTTGGGCAAAGTTCAGACATTTACATAGGTGACAAACATTTGCCTGCTGGGACATGGTGGTGACCACCTACAATCCCAGCCCTTGAGAGGTGGAGGCAGGAAGATCCCAAGTTCAAGGTGATCCTGGGCTGTATAAAGCATTGAAAGTCAGCCTGACCTATGTACCCAGCCCCATCCCTTTTCAGTTTTACCCTTCACCTGGACTCCCCTTCCCCACCTCCCACCCTGTTCTCTCAATTCCAGTTATGGGAAACTCTCTGCTTGCTAGGCTGGCCCTCAGTCCAGCCTGAGCTATTCTGTATCATTGTATTCTGAGTTTCTCTAAAAACGAACTCTGCCTCCCTGACTTGAGTCGTAGGGAGGAATTGCCTTCCACAGCCCCGCCCTCCTTGTGTCCACAGCACTTTGTTCCTACCCCATCTCACTCTGAGGCACTTCCGTTCAGTCAGCTGCTCTCACGTCTGGGGCTGTGTTTTTCGTCCCTAGGAACCTTTCTTGCATCTGGCCAGTCACGTCTGAATCTCTGGGGTTGAGGCCCAGGTTTCTGCACATGCTAAGCAAGCGCACTGCTGCAGAACCGCACTCCTTGACCCTCTTCTTTGGAAGAGGGATATGTGTGTGTTCGCAGCGTGTGTGGGAGTGCAGGCGTGTAGCTATGGAGGCCAGAGGCCAGAAGTTGGCATTCCGGTGTCGTTCTCAATCACCTCTACTTTTTTTTATTTTATTTTATTCTATTTTATATTTTATTTTATTTCATTTTATGTGTGTGTGTAAGTGCCTACATGTGCCTGGGGACCATGAGCATGCCTGGTGCCCACTGAAGTCAGAACTGGGCTCCAGGGTAACTGTGAACCACCATGTGGGGTACCGGGAACCAGACCCAGGCCCTCCGCTAGAGCAGCAAGTACTATTTGAGCTATCAGAACTAGCCCCACCTTATTTTTTGAGACAAGGTGTGCTCATCGCTCAGGTGAAACTGGCTGACCAGCAAGCCCCCAGCGTCCTCCTGTCCTGTCCGCACAGTGCTGGGGTCTTAGGTGCATGCACAATGCCCTTTTGATGGCTCCCTGAGCCATTCTGAAGGGCAGCCCTGGAAAGGCTCGTTCTGGCAGTGTTCGAATGCTGGGGGTGCAGGGGCTGCGTCTCAGCTGTTCTGCAGGCACCCACATGAAGAAGTGAGTCTCTGATAAATGCTCACTGTAAAGATGAATGACAGCCACTCACAAGCCGTCCTCTTCCAGGATCCATTCCGGGGCATGAAAAAAAAAAGAGATGAATGAATGAATGAATGAATGAATGAATGAATGAATGAATGGCTCCCCATGTGCAGGTGGGAACCGGGACTCTAATGAAGTCATCCCCTTGAGGTATGTGAAGAGGCTGAGCATCCGGGTGACAGCAGGTCACCTCAGAATCAGCCACAGTTAAAAAACCTGAAGGAGCTGGACTGTGTGGACAAGGTGCTTCTCATTTATAAGTGAAGAGGAGAGCTTTAAACACTCATTTCTGCAGTCTCCCAGGAGTGTGGAGTTGAAGGGCGTGGGGGCGGGGTGGGGGTGGGTGGTGTCATTGGAACCTGCAGGTTCTGACTGCACAGACTTTCTAGTGTTGGAGATTCCAACAAGGAACTCTTAAAATCCTCCCCCCAGTGCCTCTGGCAAGAATGAAAATGCATGGTTTAATGACAATGGCTGATTAAATTTTCAAACAAGTGGCTCCTACCCACTTCCAACAAGCTGCTGTGTGAACCCAGATTCCAGGTCTCCTTTTGAAAAGGCCAATCTTGTGGGGGAGGGGAAACTGGTCTTTGATGAGACCTAGGCTCAGTCTGAGGGTTTTGAATGGACTCAGGACAAGGTCTTGATGCTACTTTAAATGTCTCCCCTACGTGGCATTAGTTATTATGAGCAGCCCCAGGGATCTGAGTTAGGAGCCTGGGGTGTGGGAGTTGGGGGTGGGGGGGCGGTTACAGAGTCCCCTACAGGATCGGTCCCACCAGCCACCGTCCTGACCTGGATAGCTCTGCCCACCCTTGTTCTGCCCCCAGGGCCAGATCTGCCTGGGGCCAGCGAGCAGGGAGGTCAGAGCTGGCTCAGCCCCAGCTGCCAGCTCCCTTGCTATCTGAATTGAAGAGGTCAGAGGTTAAGTGAGAGATCAGAGTACCCGGGTCAGAGAAAGAAAAACAAATCCCCAGGGCCTTCGCCTGTGCTTTCCAAGCGTGTAGGCCATGCCCTCTGCCTCAGATGGGGGGATAGTTTATATGCAGCCCTGTCCCTTCCTGTTACCATGTAAATTGATTGATTTTTTTGTACCGTCTTTAATTGAGTTAGGGGAATTTCATGGAGCAGGAAAAAAAGGATTGGAGGGGCCTTTGGATTTTGTTGAAGGGTTTACAGTTGGAAATACAGCTGTGGCCTCAGCTTTGTGAGAAGCTATGACCCAGTATCTGGCTTAGTATCACTGTGTTCAAAATGGCCAAGAGACGAAGGCTCTTGGTTGAAGGCTCTGGGTGCTTTACATGACTCTTGTGCCGGACAAGAGAGACTCAGATTGAGCAAAGAGGCCGACTTCAGAGCTGGGTATTTTGGGTTTTGCTGAGCTTTGTATTTTTTAAACAAGGTCTCATGTAGTCCAAGCTGGCCTTAAATTTGCTGTGTAGCCAAGAGTGAGCCTGAACTTCTAATCTTTCTGCCTCTGCTTCCTGAGTGCCAGCACTACAGGCTTGTGACACCATGCCCTGTTTACAGAGCGCTACGGATGGAACCCAGGGGTCTGTGCATGCTAGGCAGGTGCTCTACCAACTGTGCTTACTTCCTAGCCCAGTGTTCTACGATTCTAACACACCACTTGTTTGTTCATTTTAAACAGGCTCTCAGGCAGCCCAGGGTGGCCTTGAACTCCTGAATCATCTGTCTGCAACCTCCAGACCTCCTCAGATAGGAGACTCTTGCCACGTACGTCTCTGTAGGTTCTTTACCTTGTGTGGTTTCGTGAGGGAAATAGGGCAATGAGGCATCAGTTGGACAGTCTGTGCTATCCTAGAGCTGGGAACATTCTATGTCATCTTGGCCCTGGTACTGTCTAGATGATGGCCTAGGGTCTGTTCCTCCAGGCCTTCCTTTCCTTGTCTGTTCTGTAGGAGCAGCTGGCCTTGTCATGTTATTTACAACTTAGAACCTATATGCAGCCAGCATGGTCGAAGCATGCAATCTCTGCCAGTGTCTCAAAGACCCCTTTATCCCTTGATTACGTGGCTCTGTATTATACCCTATGTCATTTCCCAGAATTCCCCAGTGGCCATGAGGTTCACTTGTTTTTCTTTTCATCTCCTCTACCCCAACCTTCTTATCATTGGCCTGCTGTATCCCTTCAATCCGAAGCAAACCCCCTTCTTGTCCATCTGTCTGGGCTTGGCTTTTAGTGGCTTTAAGACAATAAGAAAGAGAATGTTCTGGGGTTACTGTCATGATGTAATGGTATAAAGCACCAAAAATGCCTGACACAGGTAAGTCCTCAAGTCAATAATTGTCATCCATAGTACATTTACTTGAAAGAAAAGGCCACTTTCCTAATAAAGCAAGGACAGGTGAAGTTGAGCAGCTCCTGCAATGCTGGAAACATTCTTCCCCAGAACAGAAATGCTAACCCATGAATAAGGGGGGTGAGGGGGGTGAGCAGCAGCTGACATAAACAGTCACATCAGAGTCCTGTGTCTTAGGGGTTCTATTGCTATGATGAGACACCATGGCCAAAACCAATTCACTATTCATCACGGAAGGCAGCTAGGGCAGGAACTCAAGTAGGGCAGGGACCTGGAGGCAGGAGTGGCCAGCATGGCTTGCCCTGTCTGCTTTCTTATAGAACCCATGACCACTAGCTCAGGGTGGTACCACCCACAATAGGCTGGGACCTCCCACATCAATCACTGGTTGAGAATATGCCCTGCAGGCTTGCCCAAAGCCTGATCTTACAGAGGCATTTTCTGAATTGAGGTTCTTCCCTCCTCTCCAATGACTATAGCTTGTGTCAAGTTGTTAGCCAGCACACCCTGGAAGGCGCCTGGCTTACAGGCCACCTTCTCAGGGCATGTGGAGAGCTAGGAAGGTGCACCATCCTAACACTGAGCTGGAATCAAATGACTATTTGGCAAGTCTGAGTAACAGCCATCCCTCTTGCTAGACCAGCAGATTCTTCAGGGGAGGGTGGGCCGTGTCTGTTGAATGCTGTATTGGCAGGGCTGAGCACAGAGCCTTGCATATATGAAGTCTGGATGAATGAGACCCTGAGTATCGGATACATGAGTGAGGAACAAAAGTCACAGAGCTCAGGCCTCTGAGCTCAGAGTAAAGCTCCTGTGACGACAGTGGTTTGGCCAGAGAAGAAGAGAAAGGGCGTAAAGAAGAGAACTTGGACATGGGTGGTACTGGGTCTCACATGCAGAGTTAGCTAGGAGTGTGGGTTTGCATTGTGACACTCTTTGTAGATGTCTTTGAGCCAGGAAGACATCTTTGTGACATGGCAGAAGTTACGTTTGAGGAAGACACGTTTTGTCCCTTTCCCTAGCTGTAGGGTGGCGTTTCCATACCTCCTGTGTCTCGCTAGGCCTCTGTGCCAGCCAATGCTCACAGTACTCCCCTAGCAAATGCTAACCACCGATCCCTCGTTCTTCTTTAAAGAAAGGAATGATTTATTTTGAGTCACATTTTGGGGGGTACAGCTGTGACGACTGGGAGGTCACAGCTGCCTGAGGCAGCTGGTCACATTGTCCCCAGTCAGTGGGAGAGCTCATGCTTACGTGTGAGAGGCCCTGGATTCAATCCTTGGAAGGAAAAAGGAAAGAAAAGAAAGTCCAGACCCTTATACACTGCTGATAGGAATGAAAAATGACAGAAGCACTCAGGGAGGTAGAAACCAGAGGGATGTCTGTGTGTGTGTTGGGGGTGGGGGTGGGGGTGTCTCCTAGGAAATACACAGGGCAGAGAGAGCCAAGGAATCTGTCCCGAGCTGTCCAAATCTAGAAAGTGGGGTGGAAGGGGAGAACCCAAGTGAGCTGCTTTTGTTGGTTTCCATAAATACCTGTGGAATTAATATTGTTGAGGGAAACTGAGAAAGAAAAAGGCTGGGGCCAGGTGCCAGAAAGCAGTCTGGCAGCTTCTCAAGAGCCTTAGTCATAAGCCTAGAATCCAGCGCCTCTCCCCCTAAGCACTCACCCGACAGAAAGTGTACACAAGAGCTGTGAGCAAACGTTCACAACAGCCTTGAGTGTCGTAGCCTTAATCTAGAAACAGCAGTGTCCGTCAACCCATAGGTTTGTAAACAGGGTATGCGACATCAGTGTGTGGAAATACATCTGAGGGATCACCACATTAGACGACATAAAAAGAATGGCTATCAGTGGCGGCAACCATTTAAGGCTGTAGAAGATGCAAATGAATCTGCAGCAATAGGATACAGCTCTGTTCTCTGGGCGGGGGATGGCTTTACTCCTCCTGACTGTGGCTGTAGTTACATGGGTATATGAATGCATAAAAGCTTTCCATGCCCTTTAAATACATGGAGAACATTATCTGCCAAGTACACCTTAATAAAGCCATTCAAGAAACATCCCAGAGAAGGGGCCATTCAAGAAACATCTGGGGCCGTGACGGCTTAGCACATTGACGTAAGCTAGCAATCTGTATATCCTGGAGTTACAGCCACAGTTTGAAACATTTGATGGGCCTGTTCTGCAGACAGCTAGCAAAAAAAGGTTTAGGACACAGGTTTGATGAACAAATGCATAGTGTGGTGAGTGTGTGTGTGTGTGTGTGTGTGTGTGTGTGTAGTTGTTAATGTGGGTTGTGTATGAATGTGAGTGTGAAGGCCAGAGGTCATCTTCTGGTGTCAGATGTAAGGAGCCTTCCACTGTATTTTTTGAGACAAGGTCTCTCATGCCAAGCTAGGCTGGCCGGCAAAATCAGGAATCCATTTACCTGTCTCTGCTGGCATGACAAATGCATGCCAGCTTGCCCAGCTTTTTAAAGTGTTTTCTGAGGATCCTATTCAGGTCCTCATACTCACACTGCAAGTACTTCATAGACTGAGCCATCCCCTTAGCTGTGTGTGTGTGTGTGTGTGTGTGTGTGTGTGTGTGTGTGTGTGTCTGTGTGTGTGTGTCTGTGTGTGTGTGTGTGTGTGTGTGTGTGACTTTAAGAGGAAAGACTTTCCCTGCTGGCTGGGGTGCTTGCTGTGTGGTCGTAGTTAATTGGGCTGATTGGCATCTGCAACTGTTTCGAAATGTTTAGAAAAGTTCATTTATCCCTTTCAGAAGTGTCTAAGGATGTCAGTCTCAATGTACACACAGTGCTTGTTGTGTCAATGACCCACAGTTTATTTAGGTTTCTTTGGTGACCCTTTTGGGGGGGGGGCACTCAGGTTATCTCCAGTGTTCTAAGTGTATAAATCACAGCAGACAATTTGGTCAAGAGCAATTTGGTCAGAGGCAAATTGATTAAGCTGTCAGTATGGTTGAAATGTTGAGTCCATCAATAATAAAACCTTTCAGTTACTATGTTTATACAAAGATTTTATGTTCCAAGGGGGAAATTTTGCCTGGAATGATTTTCTTTTTTACCTTTTCTTTCTTTTTCTTTTCCCCAGTGACGCAGATCAAAACCAAGTCTTCGAAAGTTTAGGTAAGTTCACTACTGTTGAGCTATACTCCCCAGTCAATTTTCCAGCCTCTTACCCGCCTTCTAGTGTGCTCATCTTCGTTTGGTTGTGTTTTCTTTTAGGGTTTCCTCAGGCTTCAGCATCACAATATTTCTCCTCACTTATAACCTGTCTGCAATTAGATTAAGAAGTGTCACTCAAAACAAAATAAAGACAAGGAACCCAGCGTTCATCATTCCACACCTCATCTAGAGTACTCAAGATTCATGACCCTTGCAATGGTGACTGATGAATCTTGGTTCAGCACGCTAAAATAAAACCTTCCAAGAGAATGCGGCTAAACAAATAGAAGACTCTGTGACTGAAAATCAAGTAGGTTAGTGGGTATCCTGGGGAGGGGTGGCACTGGCAATGGAGCCCAGAATCTTGGGCCTGCTAGACAGATGCTCTACCACTGAGCCGGACACCCAGCTGAGAATGAATCACTAGCAGTACACAGCGAGTCCCTGCTCTCAGCCGCACAGAGGAAGAGTGACGGGGGCATATGATATGGAGCTCTCTGCTCAGTGGTGCCGTAACATGCTTTTCAATAGACAGCCCCATAGAGCAGCAACGTCAGATAAAGGAAATCCCCAAACCAGGTCACCTCTTCCCACCTCCTCCAAGCTGAGGTGTTGCTGTTTGTCAGTGTCTACTTTGCTTTCTTCTGCTCTGCATGCAGGTAAGCTCCATGACGGTGTCCTAACGTTAAATCCTTCGCGTTCCGACAGCAGCCCATCTCCAGGGAGCTGACCCCCTCACACCGTAGATCCTGCATTTGGCTCTTCCGGCGCTAAGATGCTGCATGGTCCTACACACTGTCACTTCTTGCAGTAACCTTGTGGGTGAGAGTTTGGGTGATGCCTTCATTCAATTCTCAGCTCCAACGAGATAAATAACACTAATACTACAACTGCTAATCATAATCTCAACTCTTCAGTCAATAGTTACATTCCCAGATATCGTTTAGCTTGAGGACCTTAATGATTTATTTCTTTAATCTACCAAGCATTTACTTATTATTTACGTGTGTGTCCCTATTGGTTCAGTGTCACCTGTGTGGAGGCCACACCTCCAGTGTTGTTCTCAGTGAAGTCATCTACCCAATTTTTGAGGCAGGGTCTCTCACTGGGTGGGGTTCACCCGTCAGGCTAGGGTAACTGGCCAGTAGGGCCCACAGTCCTCCTCACTCTGGCTGTACCTACTGAGTCGTGTCCCCAGGCTTTATTTCTTTATTAGTGCTGGGGTGACACCTAGGTTCTCCCACTTGCCGGGCAAGGGCTCCGACACTGAGCCTCAGCCTCATCCCCGCCCTGTTCATGAGTTTTCTTCTCATGGTGAAGTTGTTTTTTTGTTTTGTTTTGTTTTGTTTTGTTTTGTTTTTTGCTGTTGTTGTCTTTGCCTTTTATTTGTTTGTTTAGTTTCCTTTCAGGAAAATAGAAAAACGAGACAAGTAGGAAAGGGAAGAGGCAGCGAAGTTTTACTTGCCACAAATGTCAGACTACCTGAGTATAACTCTCAGAATCCATGTAACAGGGGGAAAGAGAGTCGACTGCTGAGGTTGCTCATGGCCTCGTCCTTACACACACACACACACACACACACACACACACACACACACATACACACACACACACACACACACACACACACACACACACACGATAATAACTTAAAATAAAACAAGGTGGGAGAGATCACCAAGCTTCTAAATAGAAAAGACGTTTGCTAACATGAGGACGGGTCTCTTTTCTGACTTCTTTCTGTTGGTATGTTACTATTTCCATCTCTTAACCAATGGCTGTGGGCAGACATAGCATGCTGCTTCTTCATAGCAAGCCAGGGCTTACTTCATTGGATGGAAGGCGATTTATGCATTATCACTGTGCGTGTCTATATCAAGAGGGCACACTGCTGCAACATGCATGTAGAGACCAGGTGACAACTTTAAAGCATCTCCTTCTACTCTTTTGTGGGTTCTCAGGGATTGAACCCAGACATTTTAAAAGTAGAGCGAATAAAATTTCAAAATTTCTAAAACTACTCGTATTGATTTCTTGTTTCATTGCAGCGATAAAATACCAGACAGAAGCGACTTGAGAAAGGAAAGTCTAGTTTCTCTCACAGCCTGAGAGCATAGTCCTATCGCAGTGGGATAGTCAAGGCACCAGGAACGTCCTGAGTCAGGAAGCAGAGCACCTGTGTGGCAGCCTTTAGTGCCTGGGACTCTGTAGGCAGGAACAGGAGGAAGCAGAAGAGGGAAACCTGGTGCTCAGCCTTCTTTCTCTATTCTATTCCATCAGGAATCTGGCCTAGAAATGGTGAGAATGAGTCTTCTCACATCCATCAACCAAATCTAGAAACTTCCTCACAGGCGTACCCAGACACTTGACTCCCATGAGTTTCGAGATCCTGTAGGTTGATGTTTCAGCCATCGCAATAGTTAAATATTTCGTGTCAAACAGCAGCCACTAAGCTACTCCACACTGGGCCAGAATTACCTGTAACCAGGATTGGCAAGATTATTTTTTTCCCAAATAAGGGGCTTTCACACCCACAGTCTTTTGAACCAAATCAAATGAAGCCACCATAAGTGAGGCAATGAGAGGGCATTCTCGTAATTAAATTTTTTTTTTTTACTACACACATGCAGAAAATATTTCCTTTGATTAAATTCTGAGAAGTGGAATTGCTGAGTCAAACAGTCTGTAGTTTTAAAAGCCCGGCTTCTGTAATTGTCCCCTTGGGATTTCTTCCGGTAGGTATGTTTATTAGATGTAAAGTTTCTGAGCGCTTCCCTAGGCTAGAGGAAGCTTCAGGGACTGAATGGCCTCCTCCTGTGGTCTTTTGGTAAGCACAGTGAGCCAACTGAAGGCACTCAATATTTCATTGGGGGGAGTGGGTATTGAGGGGGAAGGATGCTGGGAACTGAAGCCAAGGGTTCCTACAGGCTAGGCAACTACTCCACTACTGAACCACACCCCTAACCCTCTTACTTTTTATTTTGAGAGAGTGTCTTACTAATTTGTCCAGGCCGGGTTTGAACTGACTCTGCAGCCCAGGCAGGTCTTGAACTTGGAATCTTCCTGTCTCAGCTTCCCAGGTAACTGAGATGACAAGCCTAGACCGTCGGGAAAGCTCTGAGAGCGTATAACCTTGCCTCACTCCCAGTTCACCTTTCTGTTTTCTGGGTGCCAGAAAGATGTGAACAGCCAGCTTTCTGCTCCCACTACCTGCTCAATAAACTGCTGTTGTTTGTTTGTTTATTTGTTTGTTTGTTTCAAGATAAGGTTTCTCTGTGTAGCCTTGGCTGTCTTGGACTGCCTTTGTAGATCTGCCTGTCTCTGCTTCCCAGAGTGCTGAGATTACAGGTGAGCGGCACCATGCCTGGCTGATTTTTAAAATGTACAAATGGATGGGTAAATTAGCAAAGGGAAACTGATAGCTGTGTAGTGTAACTGTCTTTATTTTCACTGTAGAGACATCTGTCAGAAGCCAGAGATGGGTGAGTTTATAGACAAAATAATAGTAATAATGATGATGATGATGATGAAGAAGAAGAAGAAAGCAGAAGCACATAGACTGGGCATTCAGAGCTGTTTTCCTTATGAAGCAGGGAAGGGAGATAGGCAATAAAAGCATCAGGCTCTTTCCAGGTAAGTCAGTAAGGATTAAACCCTGGGAACTTTATTATGATAACCATTAATGCTGGCCTCTATGGGAGGTGTGGCTCTGTTTCCTCTAATTCTGCTTTCTTAGAGGACAGGATAAACAACATGGTTTCAGCTTGGTGACACAGTCCTTTAGTAAATAATCACATTTTGATTTTTTTTTTTAGCCTGGTGGGGGCGCTGTGTTAGTTCTCTGTTGCTGTGAAAATGCCATGATTGGAAGGAAGGAAGGAAGGAAGGAAGGAAGGAAGGAAGGAAGGAAGGAAGGAAGGAAGGAAGGTC
>NW_026596101.1:13566505-13591647 GCF_907164565.1 Psammomys obesus
GGAAGGAAGGAAGGAAGGAAGGAAGGAAGGAAGGAAAGAAGGGAAAGCTCATTTTTCCTTATGATTCCAGAGGGCTAGAATCCGCAACAGCAGGGGGCATGGCAGCAGGTAGTGGGAGCAGAAAGCTGGCTGATCACATCTTGCTGGCACCCAGAAAACAGAAAGGTGAACTGGGAGTGGAACAAGGTTATATGCTCTCAGAGCTGGCCTGCAGTGACTTCCTCCAGCAAAGCCCCTTGCCCAAAAGGTTCCCTAACCTCTCCAAACCGCAGCACCAGCTGGGAAACAAGTGTTTCAATACATGAGCCTGTCAGGGACTTCCTCATTCAGAACGCCCTGGAGATCTAGCAAAAAGAGTTTAGTTCCAAGGCAAATCCAAGTGCTACAGAGTTAGTGCAATGGATAAATTGCATCGTCTGGGTTTTGCTACATCCCAAACCTTTTTACTCTAGTCCCTAAACAGCAAACAGGGGGCTGGGAGATGGCTCAATTAGTAGATTCTTTCTCTGCAAGCGTGAAGGCCTAAACTCACTTCTCAGAGCCCACATTTTAAAAAAGCCAGGTGTATTGATGCACATGTATAATCTCAGTATCAGGGAAGAAGAGACAGGTAAACGCCGTCTCTGGGGCTGGATGGCCAACCACTGTAGCCTAACCACAGTCTCCAGGCCAGTGAACTGAAAAACTGTGTCGTGATAAGGTGGACAGGCCACAGAGATAGCACAGCAGGCAAAGCTGCTTGTCTCCAAGGCTGATAACCTGAGTTCAATCCCCTGGACTCACACGGGGGGAAGGGGAGAACTGACAGACACAAGTCGCCCTATGTCCTTTACATGTGTGCTATGGCACCTGTATCTAACACGCATACAAATGAAGGAAGGAAGGAAGGAAGGAATGAAGGAATGAATGAGTAAATAAATAAGTAAAAATAAGATATAAAATCGAAGTGGACTTTGTTCCTGAAGAATAACATCTGGAGTTGTTTTCAGGCCTCCTCATGCACACACGGGCACACACACGTAATCATACGCACCATACATATACACAAACTACGAACGCTCCTTTTCCACGATTGGGTGGTTGGTGAGGAGGTCTTGTCTGGCCTCCGGGAACTCAATTGTCCTCTGGTGCTTCATCCAGGGACGCACACTTCAACGTGCGTGTCTGACATCAAGTGGGCTGATTGGTCCTGAGTGCCTACAGCTGGGGTGGCTCCGCTCCGCCCCACGTGGCCTCTCCTCCTCTAGGAAGCTAGCCCAGGCTTGCTCCTGCAGTGCGTTCTAGGATCCAAGGAGCAGCAACAAGTTCACACATTGCCAACCTCTGGGGAGTGGCCTCCGCCACCTCACGCTGACCAAATGCAGTGTCACAGTGGAACCCCGAGCTGGTAAGGGGGGGTGGTGTCCTGGCCATCTGTAGGAGACAGGATTGCTTCTCCCCGCCCGAGGCCCGTTACCGAAATGCCGGCATTGGAACCGTACTCCGCAGTTTCTGAAGTTAACAGTTTGAACCCTGAACTTTCATACTAATATGTGTTCAGCTCTGTCTTTGAAAAGAAAAAAAAAAAAAAAAAAAAAAGGGAAAGGAAAAAAACCCCGATAGCTAAAGAAACCGCTTCGGGGGGGGGGGGAGGCTGGACGTGACCGGGAATGCGTGATCGCCACCCTTTCTGACCTTTCTCTGAACGAGCTCGGAGAATCGTAACTCAGGGCTGCCGGGGCTGCGGCGCGGCTCGTCTGCCCTCTCCTCGCACGTTCGGATAAAGTTCAGCAACTCCCGGCTGCCCATCCCAGCTGCTCGGGGCTCGGCGAGCCGCCATTTCCCCCCTTGCTCAGCACTTGCGAGGTGATTTCACCGCAAAGCCCTTAGCATGAATTAAACATCGCCCTGGGCCAGCACCTGGAGAGACCACCTGGGGAGACGGGAGTGTGTTTCATTAAGAAAGCTTTGTGCAAGGGGCTGGGGTGCGGGAGGTAAGGCCCCTGTCTGGCCCGGGGTTGGAAGCCAGCCCTGGAGAGGAGAGGCTTTTCTCAGATTCTCAAAAGCGCAGTGCCTGAAACGAACCCGGCTCTGCCACTTACAGCCGGGGAGTCTCTGCCTCCTGCAGACACACAGGCCTGTTGGAAATAGAAGAAAAGGCCTGGTGGAAATCTCTCGCATTCCTCGCTTGAGAGGGCACGGGGGTTAATTTGGGAAATAGTTCTCTAATAGAAGCCAGATTCAGGGGAAAGTTAGGCACAGATTTCCAAGTCGTGTCTCCGGTGGGGGTGAGGGGCGCACACTGGGATGGCGCAGCGGTGCAGGACCCCTGTGTGTGAAGGCTGCGGGGGTCGTTTGGGCGAATAGGATGATCTTAATAGCTGCAATTTATTTCCCCTCTGGGGCTTTCCATTGAGAAGGCTGCCCGGGCAGCTGTTGATTTCACTCTGGCTTGCCGGGTTCTGAGAAAGGTTTGGGTAGGGTTTTTCTGATTTTAATAGCTTCACCAGGAAAAGCATCCCCTGAAAACACAGATTCCTCTGCGCTAACTTGGCTGGCCTTCCACGTCCTGTTGTGTTGCTACAATACTACACACACACACTTGTACGGTGTTCTGATGAGGAGGTATGCATAGCCCTCAAGTTATGTGGCTGATGGGGCAGCTTTTAAGTTTCCTAATCCATTTCAGACCAGTACTTTCATAAATGTCATAAAAATAAAGTAATAGAAAAAAAAAAGGCAGCGGCATAGAAAAAATACAAGCTCAACATTTTTATTATTGGATACCGCAGACAAGGAAGTGCTCAGTTAAACGAGGCTAGAATCTCTCCACACCGGCTTTCTGGGCTCCATGTTCTACAGTCCCTGTAAGGATGTTGCAGACACAGTTCTGTGCGTCTACTGTACCCATCCCTCCAGCCAGCCACCCTGACAACTGGGTTGGTGGGCTCTGTGACAGAATAGGCACTGGGGGTTGGATTCACTTGGAGATCCAGCTAAGGAAGACTGGGTAGACTACAGAGGTGGCTAAAAGTAGGATCTGGAGGACAGAGGAGAAGGTGGAAGGACACCGTTGCTGAGGTAGAGGGGAGGGTCTGGAGGCAGCAGGGCTAGCCAGGTGGAGGGCAGAGTCGGTTCCAGCAGATGTCTCGGGGCGTGAAGCCACAGGAGGCTTCCTTTTTCCTCCAGACTGGAGCTTTGGGAAGTATGAGGCTGTGCCGTGGGCATAGTTTCATTCCAGGGAGCCTGTTGCCTAGCATAGCAACTGCAGTCTCTGGCAAGGATGCCCCCACAAGCAAGTGTTCACTCAAGGATAGGCCTGAGACTGCCATCGGAGGGTATGGAAGTAAAGCCAATAGGGGCTGTTGCTAACAGCCAGCCTGAAGAAATGGGGCCTGGGTCAGCTCCGTGGAGGAAGAGAAGCCCAGAGAAATCCCAGGGCCCAGCCTGGACCAAATACAAAGGACAGGAGAATTTCAGCCCAATGGCAGGGTCAGTTGAGCTTCTGGCTCAGGCTCCCTGAAGGGTGACAGGGAGCCAACCTCAGGTCAGTGCAAGGAGTTCCCCCTCAAGCAACAAGAAAGCAGTGAAGACCCCAGGGAAAGGGAAGGCTTTATTCTACACCCTGCTGACAAAGGCAGGCTAAACAGAAGGCCAGAAGTCCTCCAAGCTCTAATTCTGTTTGTCTTTAAACAGTAGCTGTCACCACACGGATTCCCAGTTGTGGTCTGAATGTAAAACAACCCCCCCACACACACACACAGACACACACTCACGAATATGTGCTTATTCACACACGAATACACACCATGAGCTCGTATATTTCAACACTTAGCTTCCTGCTGGTGGCACTGTTCAGGGAGGCTGCAGAACCTTTTGGATGGAGCCTCGCCAGAGGAAGTGAGTTGCTAAGGGGTGGGGATCTAGAGACACCAGCCTAGTGTCTGGCCCTGCCCAACCTTCTTGCTTCCTCTTCCATGAAGGTGTGCGAACATGTTGTCTCATCCTCACGGAGCAGCCAGTCAGGCCTTCTGTGCCTTGATGCCCTAATTCTTTTCAAACTACATCCGTCTCCCCTTAAATCGTTTCTGTCAGGTATTCAAAGAACTAACGTAAAAGTAACCTGTCTGTAGTAGCAGAATGCATCTTCTCTGCCTCGGATACCTAATGGACCAGATGACCAGTAAGTAATGTGCTTAATGGTGAAATCACACAAAATACCACGGGTGGTAATTAAGCATTAACTCTTCTAGAAATAATTCATCTTACATTCAGGGCTGACTTGAACCAGACTTTGTGGCTATCTCTCCCATGATAAAGGACCAATTATCTGGCAATAGCTAGGAATGTTAGAGGGAGCTGGCCAGACATGAAGGCTACATGGTCCACGTGGTTGGACCTAAGGTTCACCTTTTCCCCTAGGCAAGGAACATCAGGGCTCACACAGGTACCACAAAACCCCGAAGAGCCCAGGACCTCAGAATGGAGGCAGTGTGCCCTTCTGCTACAGTTACCCTAGGAAAGTAAGTCCATTTACTGAGACTTTCTCCAGCCCAGGTCACAGACCACAGTTGGTGTCCTCGAGGGGGTATGGGGATGGGAGAGCTCCTCTGATTAAACGTGAAGTGTTGTCTTCACAGCTCCTTGCCAAGCTAGACTGGTAGAGAGCTGGGTTAGAGTACTTACACTTAGGTCATCTTGAGGTTCTTGTTTCGTATTTTTCCCCATTTGTTTCTTGTTTCTGCCGTTTCTTCTTGCTTATCGCAGTGTCTAGACTGTGGCCAACACACACTAAGTGCTAAGTGACAGGGTGAACGCATGTAGTGCCCTCCCTCCTCACTTTGTCACTCCTTGTTTATTGGGTTTTGTCTGTTTACCCAACTTGCCCTTGCTCTCCTATGGGCACAGGGATTGTTTTCTCCCCAGTGTAGTTTTCTAGCACCCAGTCAAGGCCTTATCCTCGTGCTAGGTGGAATAACATGGTGATTGCATGACAGGATGATAACGCATGTTCCAGGCCTTTCCACGGGGAGCCCAGCCCAGTCTCCAGTCGCTTTGGGGAAGGGGTGTCTTTTCTGACTACCACAACCCAGGATCTGCCCCTGCCTCCGAGCACAAGCTACAACCACGGCTGTCACACAAGACACTCCACCTGACTCCAGGCTTAACGTAGCTGACGGTACAACGCTTGCCCCACCCCACCCCACCCCCAACCCAGCATCTCTACTCCTACCCAGTCATTTCTTTTGTTCAGGTATCCCTAGTGTAGTGAGGGGACCATTCCTTCAAGCAGACCAGCTTGCAACCATTAGCTCAATTCCTAATTTCTCCCCCCTTCTCTCTCTCTCCCTCTCTCTCTGACACACACACACACACACATACACGCTATGAACATGCCCCTCCAGTTCCTACGTTATTTTTGCCACTCCTGGAGACAGAACCTAGAGCATCATGATCATGTCTGTGAGGAAGGCCTTCCACCTCCAGCCACATCCCAATCCCTCATTTCCAGTGGTTCTGCCATTGCCGGGAACAGACTTAGAATTTTGTTTTCATTGGAAGGAAAAAGAATGTGAGTTCCTACAACCCTGTTTCTCATCCCTAGTATCCAGGACCAGCTGTAACATAGTGGGCCCAATACAGAAGAGTGTCCCTGCTCAGGTATTAGTGAAAGATTCAAAGTGGTGACCGCAACTGTGGGGTCCTTCGAAGCATGGGCCCAGTTCAGTGGTGTGAGACTCACTCTCTCAGAGCTGGCTCTAAAGGCATTTGTGTGTTGCCTAGAGGCACTGATTGCCTTTTTAAGCCTAGAGGCTTACATGGAAAGTAGAGAATGTTGGCAAAGGCTGGAAGGTGTCATAGCATAGTAGAACGAATCAAAAATACAAGGCTTCACACAGTCGGCAATGCTAACCAACCATGTCCTCAGGGTGATGCCATTGATAGTCCTTGGAAAGGCACTTGCAGCGGGCACGGCTGTTGTCTCACGTCGTGACCCCACTTCAGGTGTGAGAGGCGACTTCCTGGGACAAGCCAGCTGATTCCTGCACTCTTCCTCACTGTAGTCACCCTTGTGATGGCTAGAATTGATTGTCAGCTTGACGGGCTGTAGAGCCACCCAGCAGACAAACCTCTGGCAGGGAGGAAGTTTCTAGGTGGAGTTCATAGTTCGCTGCCCAGGCTGACTGTGGGCAGCAGCATTCCATGGGCTGAGATCCTAGGCTGAATGAAAAGGAGAAAGCCGGCGGAACACCAACGTTCATCTCTCTCTGCTTCCTGATGTGATGTGACCAGCCGCCCCTCACTCCTGCCGCCACGATGTCCTGTCACCATAGAGTGTACCTCGCCTACTGAGCTGAGGTGTGGCAGTTGCTTTGTGTTTGGCATTTTGTCACGATAATGAGAAACTAACTCAGATCTCTCAGGCCAGGCCGTTTCAATTCTCTGTCACTCAGGGTAAACCACATCCTGTTTCATCCCACAGTGCCCCACCCTTCAGCTCAGAACAGCAGGGATCAATGCAGAAGTAGTGGCATATGGGAAGTGTTGCGTCTCCATGACCCCGTCCCTTCTCCACACGATTGGCAATTCCCAGCAAAGGCTGCTGGGGACCATACCGAGGCAGGATTTCGAAGTAACGTGTCATAGATGTATAAGAGACAGACCAGTTGGCCTGGCTTATCTGATACCCCATGGCAACTGAATGGAATTCTGGCCACGGTTTCAGTAAGGCATTAGGACCCTGGGATTGGAGAGGTACAAGAATGATACAGGGACCACGGCAGGATCAGGAATGGATGGACCAGGAAGGCCAGAGCCACCGAGTTCCCAATGCCTGCATGTTTGTATTGTCCTCTGGTCTCTGCGTGCACATATCCAAGGGTAGAATGGCCTTCTGGGTCACATGCTGTATGAAAATTCTCTCGAAGTGTCCCTGGACATAACTAAGAGCCTAAAGCACCAACCATAAGTAGGAGCCTAAATTGATGCTCTGCCACGGCTGGGATTTGCTGGCTGTCGTGGGGATGAGGGTGGGATAGCAAGTAGGGTGTACATGATGCTTGGACATCCTCGGCAGGGAGGAACACAAAGGGGAGATTCCAGCTAGTATGTGGAAAAGGCAAACGTGGCCACAGGCAGGCCCTAGAAGCCTCTTCCCGTCAACAGGAAACCTTTCCCTCTTGGTATGTCTGACCCACAAACAGCAGTGTTTGCTGAACGTGCGGTGCCCTGGCTTTTCTTTTCCTGGGATGGAGTAAAAATAGCCCTACAGTTTACAGTCAGGGAAGCCAGGGACTCTGCAGACCTGAGTCCCTTCCCAGGTCAGCTCTGGAGGAGGGACAGGAGGTTAGGCTCGCTGTTGAGAGGGTGCCAAGGCAAGCACTCTTGGGAGCTTTCCTGAGGATGTACTAGAACGCAGCTCTCTCAGGTCTGACCCCAGCAATCCGCCTTTCCCCAAGATCCTCTGCAATTTGGGTGTTCAGCATCTAAGCCCTGCTGGCTTGGAGCAGAGGGTTAGCAGATGAAAAGGCAGGTGTGGTGTAACAGAAGATCCACTCCAGAGCCTCGCTGAGCTTCAGGATCTACATCTGTAAAATGGCCATAAAAAGACCATCTGTAGGGGCTAGGGGACTGTCGTCAGAGTTATGTGAAGGATCCATGTGTAGCTGTTAACACAGGATCCCCAGGAAACATGCTTAAAGTGTCATCATTAAGCCCGATGTGGCAGTACATACAAGGTCAAATATGGTTTGCTGGCAAACCATATTCTGTCCCCAGGGCATCCTTTCCTATCCTTTAAGTTCTCTCTGGGAAAGCTGTCCGCAAGGAAGCATTAGCTGTTGTATTTCTTGGACTGAGTGGTGAACACAGGGGAATGCTTATAATTTAGTTCTTTATACCGTATCAGCATATTCATCCTCTTTCTCTCTCCCTCTGCCCATCAAATCCTGCACAGTCAAAATTTAAGTAAGAAAAGGAAGGAAGGAAGGAAGGAAGGAAGGAAGGAAGGAAGGAAGGAAGGAAGGAAGGGAGGGAGGGAGGGAGGGAGGGAGGGAGAGAGAAGATAGGAAGAGAATCTTACACCCTGAGTGGCTCGAGGCAGAGAAGACGGAGCCAGGTGAACACTCAGGAGGCTGAGGCAGCAGGGTTGTGAGTTTGGGGCCAGGGTAAAAAGAAAGGCAGCATAACATAAACAGACAACACACACATGCATACATGCACGCGTGCACACGGGCAGGCAGGTATGTACGAAGTGGGCTCATAAGAGCAAAACAAAACAAAGACACCCAACCAGGACTTAATCCTGAAGTCAGAGATGAGGCCACCAGGAAGGTCAGGCACAGTGGGAGTAGAAAGACAGTATAGCCTTAAAAGAAGGTCCATGCGGACGAAGGGATGGCCTGACCTGAGGGTCTTGCTGCACAAGCGTGGAGAACAAAGTTTAGATCCCCTGCAGGATGTGGAAGCTGGGGGCTGAGGCACACATCTGTAATCCCAGCACCACCGAGGCAGGAGCAGGATGGTTGCTGGCTGGCTGGCCACCAACTCTAGTCAAATAGGTGAGCTTCAGAGGCAGTGAGAGACCTTGGCTCAAAGAATAAGATGGAGGGTCACTGAGGAAAGGGCCCCCGGTTTTGACCTCTGCCTTCTACACTGTACACATGTATACATGCACACAGATGAACATTCTTCTTTGGGGTCAGAGCCCCGGTTAGCATATGTAGCTTGGCTGCGTCTCTCTCACTGGTTCCTCAGGACAGCAGTGAAAACCATGTCAGGTTGTATAACTAAATTCAGTTTATGGCTGGGAATTTGGTAAGCACCTGACTATACCAATACAGGCGCCTATAAAAGGTGGAGAGATATTCAAACCACTTACAAATGATGCCACATTGCTGGGAGAGGTGGTGCATACCTGTGATCCCCAAACTTGGAAGGCGGAGGCAGCAGGACCAGGAGTTCAAGGATGTGCTGGGACACAGTGAATTTGAAGCCAGCCTGAGCGACATGAGACCCTGCCTCAAAGCAAGTCTATGATCGTGATGATGACAGTGTCGCTGCTCCAGGATGACTCAGTGGTTAAAGTGCACTTGTCACCAAGCCTGATGACATGAGTTCCATCCTTGGGACTTACGCAGTGGAAGGAAAGAACCAGTGCCTCCAAGTTGTCCTCTGACCTTCACACGTGTGTTGTGGCACACACATACCTTCTCTTTCCATCTCTTTCGAGTGCGTGCAAAACACACATACACCTAATTACAATGTAGATTATGTAAGAGAAGGGAAGAGCATGATAGAAATATATTGCATAAAAAAATTTAATGAAAACTAAAAATAGCTGGGCGTGATGGCGCGTGCCTTTAACCTCCAGCGCTCAAGAGGCAGTGGCAGACAGATCTCTGTGAGTCCGAGGCCAGCTTGGTCTAAATAGCAAGTTCTACGACAGCCAGGACTACATAGAGAGAGACTGTTTCAATAAAACAAAAATAATAAAATAAAATATAGACCATGTACCTAACGTTTAGAAGAAAAACTGCAAACCCAGCAGTGGCTCTCTGTGCCGAGTGTCATGCTCACAGGCTTGCAGTGAATAAATGCTCGGAGTCCATCCCCATGTGGTTAGGAAGGCACTGGGGAAGGGGCCTCTGGCACCTAGTGGGTAGAGACCAGAGATGCAGCTAAACATCTTACAATGCACAGGGCAGCCCCGTACAACGAAGAACTTCTCACCAAAATGTCAAATTGCCAGGTTGGAAGCCCTAATTATATATAAATATATATGCCTATATAATTTAAAATTTTAGCTATGCAATTTTCTTTTCCCCTCTCACACTTAATCACAGTTCTTGTTGGATGTGATTCCTTCGAGACTTCTGAAGTATGCCTTCTAGACTTTTCTGTTTCCCTTTGTCTGTGTATGCACATAGAGAAGGCATAGGAGGAGTATTTCAGGGTATTAACGTGGGGTTTTAAGCTCTACCTTGTGGAGATGGTTTCAACAAGAAGCCAGCTGCACCTCTGTAACCCAGCACCTGAAAGACTGAGGCAGACGATTGTCAGGAGTTTAAGGTCAGCTTGGGGTATTTGGTAAGTTCCTGGATAGTCTGGACTATACAGCAAGACCCAGTGTTTGTTTTCAAGAAGGGAAGGAGGGAGGGTGGGGGAGAAAGAGAGAAGAAAGGAAGGAAGTGTTCAATGAAAGACTAGCAGAAGGCAGAAGGCTAAATAAGGGTCTGCAGAGTGCAGCTGATGAGTTGTCAACCTATTGGAGGGATAATTTTCCTCACCCCAAAGCATAGGGGAAACTGAGGCCAGGTAACCTCTAATGGAATGCTTCTGAGGCCTTGGGTACCTTGGATGTTGCTGGCCTTAATGGACCGGTAGACTGAGAGCTACCACAGCCCCGCTCACTGGCTTCCCGCTTTGTTTGAGGGCTCTGTGTGCTCTTTGCCCCTTTCCAGGCTGATAACTCTGAAGCCTGGGCCACAGCCCTGTAATCACCCAGGCCGTGGTTTCTTATGGGGAGCAGAGACAACATTGGCTCGGTTACAACAGGGAGGCCCCAGCAGCTACTCAATGACTCTTGTCCAGAGAATCTCCTACGCAGCCAGGGCAGGCAAAATACACCATCCCATAAACAGGGATCAGGAGGGGCCCAGACAGTGGCTGGGAAGTCAGAGACTAAACAGTTCTCTTCCTGGGCAGCACCTAAATGTTGTTCCTTAATAGAGGCAAAGATGGACCTTGATGGTGGGCCTGTTAGCAATGCGCCCCAAATTAGGAACCCGAATGAAGGGTCCGAAGGTTAAGTGCTGGCTACCAGCCCCTCCTACCCACCAAGCCCTGCCTGGCTTCCTGTGGTGTCCTACCCAATTACAGAAGGGATGAGTCTGGTGTCCCACGTTCCCTAAGGCGTGCTTTTCTGGCCAGAACTTTCCAGTGGTGCCTCATGTCAGAGCTAGCAGCTTCCAGGCTGGGGCCTTGGATCATGGACAAGCAGTTGGGTTTCTTCCTATATCTGCTGTGAATGGTGAGGTGTTACAGAGAGCCGTGCGGTGTGCTGTATGCAGAATTCCCTGGGACTCTGTCCAGGAGCAGGGAGGGTGTTATGATTGCTGACAGGCTATATCCTATCATAGTATATATAGTATGTGTGTGTGTGTATATATATATATTAGATATTATAGATCTAGCATGGTATGGGTCTAGCATCTAGATGATGGGTCTAGCATTGGAATCCGAGCCAAGTGCTATCCATTCCTATCTTGGCCCCTGAAAAGTTTATCCATTTGGTTTTCCCTGTTTGGATCAGTGTTTTTGAAACTGTCGTTGTAATTGGTAACTACTGCCAATTTCAGAGGGATTACTTGTTTGTATGCATGCATGTATGCGGTGTGTGTGTGTGTATGTGCAAAGTTGGATTTGCCTGGTGTGAGTGTGCGTGCTTGTGTGTATACATAAAAAAATCCTCTTCCAAGTAACCCTAGGTCAGTCTTTCTCAACCTGTGGGTCTCGATCTCTTTGGCAAACTTCAACCTTCCTCCATCCCCACAAAAATTGCATTATGATTCTGGACAGTGGCAAAATTGCAGTTATGAAGTAGCAATGAAAATGATTTTATGGTTAGTATCACCACAGCGTGGGGGACTGTATTAAAGGGTCGCAGCGTTAGGAAGGTTTAGACCCAGTGTCCTAGGTGACTCATTCCCACATGCGGTGTCCATCACACCTGAGACAATCCTCAAAATTACTGTTCTCGATGAAGTTGTGGTGGTTTCTGGATCCGGACAATATCCCGTGATACTCCCTGCTTCAAAGCGGAGATGAGAATCCCCACCTTCTAAATACGGGCTGGACCAGGACACTCAGTAAATACAGTGCACAAGATTAGACAGCATGTGGGATCCGGGTCAGAGCACACAGGTGGCCTCGTTCTGACTTTCTCAGGTCACCTGAGGAGACCAGTTGTGTGTTTGAGGACCCTCAAGCAGCCCCATGGAGAAGGCCATGTGGAAGATAAACTGAGGTCTCTTGCCAACAGCTAGGAGATTAATGGGAAGCACCTAGGAAGTCTAGGCCCAGCCTTTTTTTGGCGGGGAGGGTGTATGTATACCAGTTGACATTTGATTGCGACTGTACAGGAGTCCTAGAGCTACCAGCCCTCAGGTAAGTAACTCCGGACCCCCCACTCCCTGGAACAGTGGGGTGGTCTCTGTGCTCTTTGAAGCCATTATGGAGATAACTAGTTCACAAAGAGGAGGTTAATTTGTGTTGATTTAACTCCCAGGTTACCCTCGTTAACCCAGCAAGCCACCCCGGGACAGCACCAGCTTGGCCTCTCTGCAGAGAAGCCTTTGTTTCCTGCTGGCAAGAGTTCTGGGAGAGCCCTAGAAAACGTATGGGTGGGCTGGAGGCAAGCCAGCACAGACTCTGCCAGGCTGCCCTTTCTCCTTGAGGTCTGGGGCTGTTCTCCCTGGCAGCTCTGTTTGCAGTCCCACCTGTGTGCATCTACCCTTCACCCTGCCCACAGCATAGGCTCCAGGCCCTGCCTGAAGCTCAGAAAGTCCTAAACATTCTACCTCAGCTTTTCCCTAGTCTCATTTGCTATAGGAGGTACTTTTTTCCTCTCTGTGACAATGTGCCTGTCAGAAACAACGTAAGGGATGCCAGATTTATTTTAGGCATGGTTTCAGAGGAGTCAGTCTATAGTTGGGCAGAACATCACAGTGGTGAGGGTATGCGGGAGCAGCTGGTCATCTCACAACAGCCAGGAGACAGAGTTCAGACGGTCTGGGGATGATTGTCACCTTCAAAAGGTGTGCCTTGGGAACCTACTTTCTTCAGCGAGGTTCCACCTCCAAAGTGTCTACCAGTCTCCCAAATAGCACTGGGAACTAAGCATTCAATATATAGGCCTATTGAGGATACTCTGTGTTCACACTATAGCCCCCTACTTCCCACCCACCAACCTCTGGCTGTTCCTTAATCTCCCAGCAACCCCTCCCCCAATTTATGCGCCTCCCTGCCTCCCCACACCCAGAGGACTCTCAGCGTGCCCTGTCCCAGCTCCTTTCTGGAAGAAAGGGTTGTCGCCTCTCTGTCCCACCAGCCCAGTTCACACCCTGGGAAAGATGCGCCTCCTTCAAAGGCTGGTGTTTGGTTGGGGCATAAGGGATGGTTGTTTTCAAGTGAAAGGTTGGAGCACCCTCTGTTTCTTGTTGTCAAGCTCCGTGGCTCTCAAATGTTACCATACCTAAGAACTCCTGCACACAGCAATATACATAGTCTGAGTTTCGACACAGTTCTGAATTATGGACATGAGAAGATCTTGGGGAAGTTTTGGCTTCTGTGATCAGTTCCACTGAATGTAATCCTCGCAAGGATTCTACTACAATCACGTGGAAACAAAGAGTGACAATTCTGGAAAGATTCTTTGAGAAACCTTAGGACTGTAGTTCCTCTCTCTCTCTCTCTCTCTCTGTCTGTGTGTGTGTGTGTGTGTGTGTGTGTTATATGGCTGTGGGTGCACTTGTGTGCGCTTGCTTGCTTGACATCAGATGTCTTCCTCTATTGCTCTCCACTTTATGTTTGCACATGGGGATTCTCACTAATCTTGCTGGACAGTGAGCCCAGGATTTCCTGTCTCTAGCTCTGCAGCACTGGTTACAGGTGTGTAACCACCATGTGCATGTTTTACATCGGTGCTGTGGACCTGAACTCAGGTCCTCACGCATAGGTCACAAGCATCTTTACTTACAGAGCCACCTCTGCAGCCGCTGGATCTGTAATTCTAAAGAAATTTGTTGTCACTGGCTCCTTTAATAATGTAGCAGAAGCTCCGGACATTCTCACCAACAATCCATGGTTGGGCTGAAGAGGTGGTTCAGCAGTTAAGAGCACTGGCTAATCTAATCCTCTTCCGGAGACAGAGGATTGTATTGTAAGGAATCGGGTCACTTCGGGGTGGATCTTGAGGTTCCTTAGCCTGGCTCCACTTCCTGTCTGCTCTGTTTCCTGACTGCCTGCCAATCCCACTATCCTGCCGCATGCCTTCCCCGACCGTGATGGACTGTATCCTTTCAAACTGTGAGCCAAAACAAGCCCTTTCTCCCTTGTTTTTTTGTTTCTTGTCAAGGCAGTAGGTCACAGTAATGAGAAGTGCCTTTTGGAGTAGCTGTACTTTTTTCTTTTTAATTTAAAAGCAAAAATTTTAAAGGCAATTGTCTTAAAGCATAAAAAGATTTATTAGCAAGAATCCAAAGGTAGATAAAACTTCACGAACAATGTGATTAAGGACATGGTTAAGTTTATGAGAAATTTTCCTCCCTTTTGCTCTTAAGGGTAGGAATGTCTTACTCTAAATCCCTAAGGAAAATCCTCACCATCATTCTTTGTTATTGTTTTGTTTTGTTTGTTTGTTTTCAAGACAGGGTTTCCCAGTATAGTCTTGGCTGTCCTGGAACTTGATCTGGCTGGCCTTGAATTCAAAGAGATCTGTCTTCCTCTGCCTCCTTCAAGCTGAGATTAAAGGCTTGCACCACCACCACCATAATTCTTACCATACCTGATTTCAGTCAGAAATCTCAGGGAGAGAGATTATACTGAAAGACTTGGGTCAATCACAGACCATCCTAAACTGGGTGGGGCCAAATCCAAGGCAATCATGACAGTTACACTGGTAGGGAAGTGACCTCAAGGATTATTTTGTGGATTTGGGGAGGGGGGTTGTGTTTCTGTTCATTAGAATTTTCAAAAGACTGAGTATTGTGTGGTTCACACCCTTTTTCCAGAGATTTCTTCCCAGTCATTTTGCAGGGACAGTCAAACCCTCTGAATCCTGCTTGGACCTTATTCCTAGTTTTCTTTCCTGTTGCTATACTAAACACCATGACCAAAACCAACTTGAGGTGGAAAGGGTTTATTTCAGTTTATACTTCCAGGTCCATCACTGAGGGAAGTTAGAGCAGGAATTCAAGCAGGAACTGAAGTGGAAACCATGGAGGAGGACTGCTTACTGGCTCATGCTTAGCTAGCTTTCACAGCTCAGACCGACTTGCCTAGGAATAGTGCTGCCCACAGGGGACCTAGTTGGCTCTGAGTTTTATCAAGTTGGCAATAAAGACTAGCCAGGACAGACCTCTTATGAATTTGGGAACCTAACACTGAAAGATGCTGATTCTGTGTTTAATAAATTACAGAAAGCTGGAATGGGAAGGCTCCTCCAAAGCCATCAGATCCAACTCCTCATTCCATTTTACAGAGATGCCCCTGGCTGGGTTAGAATCCTGGCTCCAGTGGGAAGCACTGCTCTAGGAGACCAGTGCTGGTCTGTGATATGGCTGTGTCACCACCCGCCTGAGCCCCTGTCTCCAGCAAGCTGAAATAGAAATGATGACAAAGGGGTTTACTCTATAAGGGACTGAGATGGTTAAAACTTGTAGTTAATATTACAGTGATTTGGTGACTGTAGAGGACAGATTTTTCTCATCTAACTCCGGAGTTTTCAAAGTCAGGTCAAGATACTGGCATGGCTAAGTCTTCCTTTAAGCATCCATTTGCTCACCTTTTCAGTCTCTAGAGGCTGCCTGCCTCCCTTGACTTGTGGCACCTTCTTCATCATCAAAGCCTGTCACTCCAACTCATTTTCAGTCATGCCTCCCTCCTTTCTTTGAATCTGCCCTCTTGCCTGCCTGTCACAGGAACACTTTTGATGACATTGGCTACACTTACTAATTAATCTCTATCTTATTTCAAGACTTATTTTTATGTGTATGGATGTTTTGCCTGCATGTATGTCTGTTGACCATGTGTAGGCCTAGTGCCGGTGGAGGACAGAAAAAGACTTTAGATCA
This sequence comes from Psammomys obesus, assembly GCF_907164565.1. NCBI lineage: Eukaryota > Metazoa > Chordata > Mammalia > Rodentia > Muridae > Psammomys > Psammomys obesus. The sequence goes on from NW_026596101.1 coordinate 13,582,339, forward strand.
CCTGGAACTGGAGGTACAGACAGTTGTGAGCCACCATGTGGGTTCTGGGAATCAAGCTCAGGTCCTCTGGAAGAGCAGCCTGTGATCTTAACTACTGAGCCATCTCTCCAGTCCCCTAACACCTCTATTTCAAGGACTTAGATTCAGTTACATCCTTAAAATCCCCTTTGCCATACGAAGTAGTGTGTTCATAGGTTTCCAAATTTGAATGGAGGCATCTCTGAGAACAGGATGCAGAAGAAAGTGCATTATTGTGCTTCTTGCAGGAAAATATCGCTAATAGAAAAGTACATAGCCTGGTGGTGGGTACATAGAAAGCATTCTATAAATGTCCACACTGCCATGTAGGCCTCACTGGCCAGCGCCTGGCACTGTGCCGAACACTGAGGGTATCCCAGGGATGGAAACCGACACAGCTGCCTGCCTAGTGCGGCTTGGCTGGTCTTCTCAGCGTGACACTCAGAATTTCAGAGTTACACACATGCTGTGCTTAACTCCTCTTCACACATGCCTGGCCAGGCTTCAGCTGGCTTTCCCCTGGTAGCAAACCACCTCGTAGCTCTCTGACAGCAGCTCGCAGCTGTTTCCTATTTGGATCTTGGTTTTGTAAGTGATCAATTTGGGTTCTTGGATCTTGATTGGGCTTAGCCGATATGTGCAGGCCTCCCTATGGTTAGCTGGAATGCTGATTTGTAATGGTCTTGGTTGGAGTGAATGGGGCTTCTCGCCAGATGACTTCCCATCACCCATCTGGCCAGCCTAGATGCTGAGCTCTAACTCTGATGCCACCACACCTACCCCTTCATTGATTGACAAAAGTTATGAATGGGATGAATCAGTGGTTAGAAAATAGTCTCTCTCTCTCACTCTCTCTCTTTCTTGAGACAGGATTTCTCTGTGTAGCCTTGATTGCCCTGGAACTCACTCTGTAGACCAGACTGGGCTTGACCTCCTAGAGAATTGCCTGTGTCTTCCTCCAGAATGAGTGCTGGGATTAAAGGCAAAGGGACCACTGCCTGGCTATAACCCCAGTGTATTTCAGGGAAGAGAAAAAAGACTGAAGGTTCCATTCCAGGGGCACAGTTGCCAGGGGATGAGTTCCCCCTGGAAACTTGCCTAGGCTGCTTCCTAGTAGTGGAAGTAGTGGCTAGTAGACAGTTTGCTAGGGCCTTTTCCCTCCTTCCACGATGGGAGTCCCTGTAATCAAACTGAGGTCAGGCTTAGCAGCAGTCACTTTTAACAGCTGAGCCATCTCTCCAATACTCTTGTTTTGAGGGAAAAGGTAGCCCAGGCTGGCTCTGGACTCCTGTTCCTCCTACTTTCACCTCCCAAGTACTAATATTATAGGTCTGAGCCATCATTCTAGGCAGTTGGATATCTTAATTTAGGTGGTTATTTCTATTTATCTGAAACTTCTCTGTTTTCTATTAGAAACGTAATCTGCTTTAGCAATCAGAAAAAAAAAGTAATAATAATAAAATAAAATCCTACAATGGATTTTAATTGCTTCAACATTTTAAAAACAAATCTCTACATTATTTGACGTGTTGTTAATGGTATTTGATAGAATTGGGACCTTTTTTTCTCTGTAATTGTCCTGGGGTACTAATTTGCACTCTAAGGTCCTGAACTCCTCCTTTTGAGTTTATAAAATGTATTAATTAGTAGAAATTCCTTCAGTTTGATTCCCTTCTCTCCCTTCTGTAGATCCAGAGCTTGAAGCGTTCTCAAGTGACATGCCCAGGGGCGGTGATGCTAGTTTTTTTCTGCAGAACTATGATTTAATGTCTTGCTCTAGGCTCCTGTCAGAGGTCAAAATACAGAGCCTTCAAAGAGTACCTCTGCACCCCTATAAAACAGCCTCTAAAGATGGCGTCTGTTTCTTGGTGTGTGGTCCTTTCTGAGTGAGTTCGGTTTCCATGGTGCCCAGGCGCACTTCTTGTCAGGAGGCTGTCTGTGGGTGACTTTATTCCTTCTTGCCTCTGTTGCCGGGAACCGTCGCCCTGCGGGTGGGACTTCCTTTAACCAGTGTTTCAGTCATGTTTCTTGATGCTGTGACTAAATGTCTGACCAGAAGCAAGTTAGGGCAGCAAGGTCCAGTGTGCCTTGCAGTTTGATGGTACAGTCCATCATGGCGGAAAGGTCATGGTATCAGGGGTAAAGGGCAGCTTGTAACATCGCATCCAAAGTCAGGAAACACAGAGATGGATGCTGGTGTGCTCAGCTCCCTTTCTCCATTTTAGTCAGTCCAGGAGCCTGGCCCACAGAGGGTACCGCCCACATTCAGAATAGGCCTTCCCTCCTCAGGTAGACCTTTCTGGAAGCACCTTCAAAGACACACCCAGAGGTAGGATTCCATGATGATTCTAAATCTCACTGTGCAAACAATCAAAACCCTCACACCTAACATGTTTTCTCTTGTTGAACAGTGCTCTCTTCGATCTTGCTGAACTAAGAAACCGAGACATTCTAGAATGTTCTGTCCCCTTACATTTACCAAATGAAGGAGTTCAGGAAATGTTCCCTTGAAATATGAGGTCTTGGCATGCTGAGTACTTTGCACTAGGCCCTTGGGAATGTGGATACAAGCAGAGGCTTACCCCAGACTCCCCCAATCTCCAAGGATATTCCAAAAGGAGCTCAAGTATCCTTAAATCTCCCCAGGAATTTCACAGCATAGGGGGGCTTCACTTGAACATGGTTGAAGGAGAATAGCCCTCATGGGTGCACACATTTGAATACTCGGCCCCGAGTTGGTAGAACTGTTTGGGAAAAAAGTGGGTTTGTGGTTTTTGTAGGTAGGACACTGAGGTCAGGCTTTGACCTTTCAAAGACTAGCATCACTCCCAGCGTGCCTCTCTCTGTCATCTACCTGCTCTCTGAGAGGTGAACACTCAGCTCTTCCTGACCCCATGCCTTCAGTCTGCCATCATGAACTCTAAGCCTCTGAAGCCATAAACCCCATTAAACACTTCCTAAGTTGCCTTGGTCATGGTGTTTCATCACAGCAACAGAAAAGTAACTAAAACTAAAAGTAACTAAAACAACAGGAGAGGGGGCTGGAGTCAGCACCATATCCATACTTTGTCACGCTATCTCTTCTAGTTCCTGGTCCCACCTATCTTTAGAAACCAGTTCCCTGCCCCCAAGTTGCTCGCCTCCTTTCCTAGCCCTAGGAAATGATGCGTAAAAGCCCCCAGATCAGCTCAGTTGGTAAAGTGCTTGACTTGCAAGCATGAAATCTGACTCCCAAAGCCCATAAAAAAGCTGGTTGTGGTGACATATGTTTATCATTCACTTGCTGAAGTTGTAGATGGTAGAGACAGGTGGATCTCTGAGACTCACTGGCCAGCAACCCTAGTTTAATTGGTGGCTTCCAAGCCAAATAAGAGACCCTGCCTTAAAACCCAAGGTGAATGGCTCCTGGGAAATAATGTCCACGGATGACCTCTGGCCTCTACACACGCACATCTATGCACTGGCACACATATGAAGGCACACACCGAACACACAATAATTAGGGAGGGCCTTATTAATAAGATCATATTTGCAGCAAGTCTTTGAGGAGATAGGATTGAGCCATTCAGGTATCGGGATAAAAAGAACTGGAGAGATACAGGACAGAACTGGAAGTCACCCTGTGGGATGATGTGCGAGGAGCATCAGGAGAAGCGGGCTTGTTCATTGGCAGCCAGTGCGTGTGTGTGTGTGTGTGTTTTCTTTTTCAGTGCTGAGAACTGAATCCAAAACCTTGCAAATGCTAAGCTATATCCCTATCCTCTCTCTCTCTCTCTCTCTTTCTCTCTCTCTCCCTCTCTCTCCCTCTCTCCCTCTCTCTCTCAGTGTATAGGCCAGGCCAGGCTGCAACTGGAGATTCTCCTGCATCTACCTTAAAAATGCTGGGGTTTCAAGTATGCATACCTACACCTGTCTGAGGGAGAGTTGAGCACAGAGACAACACCTGCAGTCTGACTGGCACATGTGTGGTACAGAATGAGCTTGGCAAACAGAGGAGACTCAGAGCAAAAGGTGATTTTCCAAATGGTCAGCAGTATGTCTGTCTGCAGACAGGCAAGGCTTCCCTGGGAAATAAGAGGTGCAGGCTCACTGTAGTCCCAAGAAGGCACACTGGGGCCTTCTTATTCCAGAGAGGGCTCCCTTACGCATCTTAATGTGCATGGCGCCTGGCATTGAGTTGAGTTTGCAGAAAGGAAGGCTCTTGGAACAACCAGAAAAAGTGAGACAGCTTTCTCCCTCTTGAGGTTTCACAGTGATCATTGCTGTACTGCACGGTAATGGTGTCACCTGAGGTCAGCTGCCAGGAAAGACTGCACGGGTGCCAACGAGCTACTCACCGCCAAGCCAGCAGGGTAGTCAGCCCCACTCGGAGGCTCAAATTAAGCTCCGAAGCAGTGGAACCCCAGGCTTACGTGGTCTGGCTGAGGTAACTGTGAGATGCTGCGATGTTCAAGCTCAAAAACCAGGAGCGGTGGGGGTGGGCTGGGGGTGGAGAGGGCTGGGAAGATGCCTCAGTCAGTAAAGTGCTTGTAGTGTAAACACAGGGACCTGAGCTTTAGCCCCAGAATTCAAATGAAAAAGGAAGCCAGGCATAGAGGCTCTAGTTATAATCCTGGTGTTGAGAAGGGAGAGACAAAAGGGCGTCTAAAGCTTCTGGTCAACCTCTTAGCCTACTTTGGTGAGCTCCAGGCCATTGAAAGACCCTGCCCAAAACAATGTGGATGACACCTGAGGAATGACACCCAGGCTTTGTCTTCGATCTCCACATGCATGAGTACATGGCTGCTTATATACCCTCACGTATGTGTGCACCTGCATACACACACACTCACACACACACACACACACACACACACACACACACACACAAGGAGTGAGGGGTGGTAACTCAACAGGTGAAAGCGTCTGCCACCAGAGTTATGACATGAGTTCAATCCCCCGGAACCACAGAGTGGAAGAATCCCACAAGTTGCCCTCGCACCTCACCTGTGTGCTATAGCACAGGTGTGTCCACACACATATGCACACAAAATAAATGCGTACAATACAATAAAAATAGCTTTTTAAAAAAAAAAAAAAAAAGGAAGAACAAGTGGGGAGGCTGGTATGGCCCCCAGCCTCATTGAGGGTTTGGTGTGGCTGCAATTGGAGTTATAGTATACTCTGCAGGGGCAACGTCTCAATGACCCATGAGAGAAGAGAGAAAGCAGCCTACCCCAGGCTTGGCAGTAGCCCAGGCAGTCTGTTGAGTTTAGCTTTTAGAGAATGGGAGGACCTGAGTTCTAGAAGAGAAAAGGGGGTAGAGACAAGGCAAAGCAAGAAAGGTGATGGGCATAGCGCCCATGAGACAGGTAGAGCTTGGAACCAGAGTGATGTGAATTCTAAGAAGGATGATGGGGAACACTGTCGCCTTGATAGGACTGAGAGTCACATAGGAGACAAAGCTCTAGGCATATCTGTCAGGAAGTTGGTAGATTAGAAACCTTAATGTTGGGTAGCTCCATGACATGGGTTGAGGTTTGCCCCCAATAAAGAGAAAGCTGGATGAGCTTCAGCATTCCTTTCTCTCTCTTTCTTTCTCTCTCTCTCTCTCCCTCCTCCATCTCTCTTGTTCCTGACTACAGATGCAATTCAATCAGCATCCTCATGCTCCTTCTTTCCTGCCTTCCCTCATCATGATGGGGAGTGCCCATGAAGTATGACCCCAAATAAACCCTTCCCTCAGTTGCTTTTGGTCAGGTATTTTGTCATGGCAATGGGAAAAGTAACTTAACAAAAAGAACTGATGTGACCTCATGTATGCCCGCGGCTGCTGGAGAGTGCTATGGAGGCTAAGTGGACCAGTGAAGTACTTCTTCCTGTTGTCCACCTTTCAGCATAGTACTTCCTGTTGGCCACCTTTCAGCGTAGTACTTCCTGTTGTCCATCTTTCAGCATAGTACTTCCTGTTGGCCACCTTTCAGCATAGTACTTCCTGTTGGCCACCTTCCAGCATAGTACTTCCTATTGGCCACCTTTCAGCATGGCATTTCCTGTTCTCCACCTTTCAGCATGGCACGTCTTCCTGTTGGCTACCTTTCAGCACAGCACTTCCTGTTGGCCACTTTTCAGCTTAGCACTTCCTGTTGGCCACCTTTGGATGGGACTGTTTCCGCTCCCATCCGGGCTATACAGCATTGTGGAGTAAAATGAGTCAAGGATGATGCTCACACAGGCTCCACCAGTGTAGAGGTGTGGGGACCTAGGCAGATCTAGATGTCAGAGCAGTTTCTGAAGCCCACTGGGACTGAGCCCTGCCCAGGGTCACACAGGTGGCAGAGCCTCGTCATTCCCAGCCGAGCTTTCTTTTCTCTCCCTCATAATCCCAGTTACTTAGCCTGTGGACTGGGAAGATGAATGCTGTCTTGTCAGCCCTAGTCTAGGGCGACTGACATGTACAGGCACCTTTCAAACTGGGCAAGCTCTGTGGAATTAGAATTGAAACTCATTTTCCCATCTTGAGTGGGAGTGACCAGAGCTGTTTGAATAATAAATTATAAATGGGGCTAATTAGTAAAATAACCTCCACAAAGGAAAAACAAAAGCCAGAGAGATAAGAATCAAAAGAGGCATTTAATACAGAAGAGTGCTATTCTCTGGATCCTGGCTGAGCAGGGCCCAGCTTCTCTGGCAAAAGAAGATAAGAATCTCAGAGTGGCCCACAAGCTAAATGGAAATCGATAACGTTGTCTCTAAAAATAAAGAAGTTACTGGGATTACGTAAATAAAAGCCTGGTGTGTCTAAAGCTTGAGATCATCTACCAGCCTGAGCCAGGAAGCTTTGAGCCTGGGGTCTGTGGAAGAAGGGCAAATGGTGGGCGACATCCCTCAATACATTTTGCAGCTGGTAATACCGAGGCCATCGTGAACTTACTAACGACGTAACAACAAAGAGTCTTTGAGGGCATCGCAGTAGTCTCGCCGAGGTCTGTTCACTGTCATGATGTCAAAAAAAAAAAAAAAAAAGTTTGGGGTTGTGGAGGTGGCTTAGTCAGCAAGGGTCTGAAGCACAAGCATGACAGCCTGGGGGCGCTGAGTGTCTGCAACCACAGCACTGTGGCCAGCCGCACAAAAGCAATGAGCTGAAGGTTCAGCAAGAGAGAGACCCCGTCTCAAACACTAAGGTGAAGAGTAATTGAGGAAGACACCTAACATCAACCTTGGGCTCCACATTCACACACATGTGTGAATGACCATGTACGCACATATACACACATATAATAGTATGTGCATATATACGCACATACTATAAAATTTGAAAAAATAAAGGAATGCCCATTAGGACTTGATAGCAATTATAGTGCCCGTAAACAAACAGTCCTCTGTCACTATCTGATACTCAGTCTCCAGAAATACATATTTCTGTGGGTCTGGATTTTAGCATCTGGGAGTGGCAATACAGGCCTTGGGTGCAGAGGCAGAAGGATCACTGAAAGTTTGAGGCCAGCCTGGGTTACACAGTAAGACCCTGTCTGAAAATGAAACAGAACAGAAGATAGGAACTTCTCTCCCACCCCCCCACCCCCACCCCCCAGGACCTTTGGTATCTAAGCCTTTTGGGCCATTTTAGTCTGTAAAAGTTTTACTCTATCTTGGTCCATGTGGTGCTGCTATAACAAAAGAACTGGGTAATTTATAAAGGACAACATGGCGCTTCTTTTAAGATGGGATCCCAGTAAGTTTAGTGTTCGGTGATGGCAGCTTTGTGTCTGAGATGGTGCCCGAGGCTTCATCCTATAGAAGGGAGGACTTGTGATATCACAGGGCAAAATCAGAAGAACACAAAAGAGTCCCTTTTACACAGACCTTTGTAGGCGTGAAGGCAGAGCCAGTCACCCAAGGGTCTCCATTCTCAGTAGTTACAGTAGGCTGAAGTTTCAATTAAAAATTTTAGAAAGAACAGACACACACAAAACCTTATTTTTAAAAAAATACCATTTATTTACTAACAAGAGAAAACCTGAATTTTTTTGTCCTGTGAATTGAGCAGACGTGGTCCTGTGATTTTGAACCCGGCCCTTTGCTCCCCACATTCCCTATTTGCAAGCTCTAAGGCTTGATGGGGTTGGGGTTCAGGATCCTGAGTGCTGTGGCTGTGTTCCTGTGTTTCATGAGGAGACGTGTGATGTGTGTTGTATCTATCTCTGGTGCTTGTTGTAGTATTTAAAATCAAAATGACTCACTGCTGTGCACATTTGTTCCGACCCACAGAGAGAATTTAGCTGTAAACCACCAGCTTGGATGAGGGTGCTGTGTCACCCTGGGGGGGGGGGACACACTAAGAACAGGAGGCTGGGGTGTGTGGAGGAAGAGTGTCTGAGAATCTGTACGCTTTGTGTTCAGTTTTGCAGAGAGTGCAAAAATGGCTCTAAATACTAAAGATCTATTTTTAAAGAGTTAAGAGCTTTTAATGACTCAAGAATGGGAAAGGTAGTAGGGAATGGAGAGTTGGAATGAGGATGGTGGCAGATGGTTGTCAAAGCTGGGCTCTGACTAAATGGGTCCTTGCTACTATTAGCTCATGAAATACATGTGGAAGTTCCTGTCATAAAAAGCAATGAGAGGAAGCACCACTAGGCCTGCCCTGAAGAAGGCAGATTCGAAAGTTAGCTGCTGCCTAACACGGGATTCATCAGCACCCAGCCCCAGGACTACATTCACTTATGAACCTCAAAGAATCTCAGTTCTCTGCTCGCCCAAGGGCAGGGGCTGGCTCCAGGCAAGCCTGGTGAGCCCTGGAACACAGCTGGCTGCCCTGCCTGTCAGTCATCCTGCCTGTCACCCTACCACAGATGCCATATGCTGAACTGAGGTTTTATGGCATGGTGCACTCAAGCTTTCAGTAAGAACATGCTCAATGAACATGTCTTGCTTTCTCAACTGTCTTTGATCTTTGCAAGGATCCCCTGGGGATGAATAGCTTCCCCCACGCTTTCCACATGGCTGTGAGGCTGAGGTCTCTACTGCCCCAGGGCACTGAGGGATGGCTTAAGTTTATGGAGCACTGGGCCCATGGTCCAAATCCGTTGGGTTTTGCCTCCAGGCACAGGGCCAGGCATTTGGCACAGTCTTCCCTCCAGGCTGGTAGAAGTTGAGCAGAAATCTGTAATTGAAGAACAGCCTTGTTGGAAACAGTGAAGCAACAATGAATACTGTGGGGACTGTCTTCAGTCAGTCAAAGCCAAAGTGAGCCAGGCAGGGTGGTACACACACACACACACACACACACACACACACACACACACACACACA
>NW_026596101.1:13591657-13637347 GCF_907164565.1 Psammomys obesus
ACACACACACACACACACACACACACACACACACACACACACACACATGATCCCAGCACTTGGAGAATAAAGACTGGAGGACTGGGAGTTTAAGCTTCTCCTTAGTTACAAATTCAAGGTCAGCCTGGCTACAGGAATCCCTGAGACAAAGTAAACAAATAAGCCGGCTGTGGTGGCACACACCTTTAATCCCAGCACTCAAGAAGGCAGAGGAAGGTGGATCACTGTGAGTTCGGGGACGGCCTGGTCTACAGAGCAAGTTTAAGACAGCCAAGGCTACACAGAGAAACCTTGTCTCGAAAAAAACCAAACCAAATCAAACAATAAAAAAACAAATGAACAACAACAAAGCAAAGGGAAAAAGAATAGCTAAAAATGCATGCGGAAATGTACAGTCTAGGGAAATGATCTACACTGCTAACCATGTGTGATTCTCACAGGTCCAGAGGACTCGACAGTACTCTTGGCATTGAACACTGAGAAAAACCAGAGTCTCTGAAATCAAGTTCCAACGGTACATGTTACCTGTGGCCATAGGATGGCATATCAAGGCATCAACACATTTAGAGGAAGGCCCTGTGGGGACTCCGTAAGCTTCCACGACGCCAGGTCATCCTGCAACATGGAGTTGCTCTTGCTCTTGACCTCTGCTGACTGCACTTGACCAGACTGTTGTCATGAGAACTTTACAGTGTCAGCCTTAGTGGCATCTTCCTTGGAACGCCTGTGCCGTGATGTGCAGGGTGAAGTGAGCACTGGAGCATAAGAAACGATGAGGCAGAGGTCCAAGTAAACTAGCTTGTGCATGTACGGAGGCTACAAGGGCAGGAATAAGGAATGCTGGGGGCCGGCATGCCGTTGGCTGTATGCTACCGTTGGCAACTCATCTCGGTGGATCTGGATCTGGATCATCACCATCTGATTGCCAAGACCACTTCTGAAGACTGCCTTGCTTACAACCAAAACAGGCCCTGCTGGCTCTCTTCCCTGGACCTATGGCATTCTGGACTAGTTCTGTTCTTGCCATAACCATGTGTAACTTATGTGAAAAAAAAAAAAAAAGTCTCCTTTGCTGACTCCGTTGAAGAATAAAAATTTAAGAACTTTACTGTGTCAAAATTCTAGAACCATGTATTGCTGGGCACCACACCTAGAGTTTCTTGTGGGCTCATGATCAATTTGACCTAAGTTAGGGGCAGCTCAAAGCAAAGTGTTCAGAAAAAAAAAAATCAGCTGAAGCAGTGAAGAGAAGAAGAAGGGAAGGGGGGGCGGAAGAAAGATGTGGAAGGGGTGGAAGGAAGAGAAAGAAAACCCAGTGGAAATAGCAAAAACTAAAGAGAAGTTAAAGGGTTAAATATCTCTCACCTCACCCCAGATGCATGTTCACTCAGAACCTCAGTGTCTGACCTCGTTCCAAAAAGAAGTCTGGAGATGAACCTGAAGGCTCTAGAGCAGAGCCAGTCCTGCATGTCAGGAGGACCTAAACGTATGTTCCTGTGCATAGGAAGAGAGGAAACAGGCACACAGACCTAGGGAGAGGTCTGTGAGAACACAGAGCAGAGACTGGGTGTGTCTGTGAGCTGAGGAAGGCACTGCTTGCTTTTGGGCATATAAGCTAAGAGCGTGGTGGAGGGACAGAGGGGGTTCCTTCTCAGGATTTCAGGGGCCATTCTTGACTAAGCCAGCAATCCTCTGGAACCATGAAAGAAAAGATTCCTTGGTTTCTGGCTGCCATATTTCTTGTGATTTATGATAGGAACTCTTGGAAATTCAGTATTCCAGAGGAGAGAAGAGATGTGGAGGAGGAGAGAGGAAGGAAAGCCAGATAAGAAGCAGAAAGAAGAGCCAAGCGCCGAAGCAGCTGTGTTAGTGCCTTTCTTGATGCTGTGACAAAATTCTTGACAGAAGCAACTTAAGGAAGGAAGGGTTTCTTCTGGTTCCCAGTTTGAGGGTTCCCAGTCCATCACAGCAGGGAAGGAACGCGGCAGGAACACAAGGCAGCTGGTCACGTTGCATCCACAGTCAGGAAGCAGAGAGAGATGAACGTCTCCACTCAACAACCTTCTCCCTATGTCTTCAGCTGGGGACCCCAGCGAGTGGAACAATGTTTGCTGTGGTTTCAAGACAAGTGTCACCTGTAACCCAGCCTGCCTCAAATTCACAACCCTGCCTCAGCCTCTAGGGTGATGATGGCATGGCAGCTGTGCACCACCACACTCAGCTCTAGCTAACGCTTGTGGAAGCCTTCCACATGTCAGGCACAATGCTAAGTGCTCTGCAGGCACTGTCCCCATGGATTCTCCCATCACCCCTCGGAGCATGAGGTGCAGTGTCTCTAGAAGGAGGAGGAACAGGTGCCTCAGAGTGAGGAACCTAGGGATGGAAGGAAGGACAAGGGACAGAGGGGGAGACCCTCTGGAGGTCGCCATGCCGTGCCGGATGTTACTATCCTGCGCCACCTTCCTCTCCTCCCACTGCCTCTCATCTGGGCTGGATTGAGCTTTCCCGGGATGCCTGGGTCTTCCTAAGTCTTTGATCGACACTTCCCCCCCCCCCCTCCACCGTCCCTGCCCTGTCAGGGCTGCATGGAGTCATGTGACCTTCACAAGCAGTTTAAGTTTACAAAACCAGGTTGAGCCCTGCAGGCAGAAGCTGCTCTCCTTGCAGGATGTGGGAGTCCAATCCCTACCTGACAGACAACTCAATATTGGCACCCACCCCTAAGCCCACATTTACCATCTGCATCTTTTACTGTGTGACAGTCATCCCCTAGCTGATCTTCAGAGTCACAGTGCCCTATTGTTCTGGGATGCCTCCTTGGGTGCCTTCACCAGAACAGGAAGTAACTGCTGTAGGAGGAGGGAGGGAGGAGAGAGGAGGCAGTGGCCTAGAAAGGACAAGAAGCTCCTGCCTGGGGACTGGTAGAACAGATGTTAGTAGCTAATGTTCTTATGCTCTGTTTATGGGGCTAGTGTTTGTCTACACAAATGGTTACAAGCTACAACTTCAAAAACCAGTGAAACTTACCTCCCAGAGCCGATGACATTCTCAGACACGGATGTTTGGCAGCCTTCTGTGTAAAACGCGTTCAAGAAGGGGCTGAGGTGGTGAGTCTCCGACATTGTTCACTTGGAGGCCAAGCCAAGACCCTGAGAATCCTAAGAGAGAAAAGGCGGGGAGAGGGGGCCGTGGGGAGGGCAGAGAGAAGAAACTGGTAGATTCACGGGCATGGTAGAGCTGTCTGCATCCCAGCCCAAAGCAGTCTCAAGAAGCTACTGTCAAGGCTCTTGAGAGTCTTATTCGTGTGTCACTGCATGTGGCAGGCACAGCATTGGCTAAGGCTTCTGCTGAGCAGGAGTGCTCCGCCTCTAGTGTTCCAGACAGGAACGGAAAGGAGTGCTGAAGTGGGCAGATTCCTCTTGGAATGATTAAAAGGATGGTAGAGTGGAGTGCCGGTTGAGTCCCCCAAAAGACTACCTCACCGGCTGTCTTCTCTTTTGGAGGGCAAGGTAGTATGTGGGCTGAGCCCCAGAGTCAGTCTGCTCTAACATGTTCCACACAGAGAAAACAAGAAGTAAAAAAGCCCAGAGGTCGGGGCAGCGGTGTGCTTTTGGAGAGTGCAGACGTAGTTGAGAAGCTGGAATACACGGGAAGCAGGAGGGAGAGAAGAAGAGAGACTAGGAAGGGGAGGTCACAGACTGTGACTGTGACTGTTAGGCTGAGAGCCCTGGTAGCCTGGACAGGCTGGGACTGGCCACCATCCTCAATGGGTCAACAAGCAAAAGAGATGAGAAAGGAGATGTGGTCACTGTGTCCACACTGGGGAGAAGGACACACAAAGAGGCCCTATGACCCCTCAAGTCCATCTTTGGGATCCTGATGGGGGTCTCACTGAACTTGGAACTCACAATTTTATTAGGCTGCTAGACAGGCTTTTCCAGGCTCTGCCTCCTCAGTGCTGAGATTACTGTTATGCCCAGCTATGCCCAGCATTTACCCAAATGCTGAGGGGCCAGACATGGGTCCACCTCCTTGCAAGGTAAGCATTTTATTGCCAGTTTCTTCCCCACAGTCCCTAGAGTCAGCCTTAAATAGAGAACAAGAGGTAAGCTTAATTAAGTAGTCCCAGTCAAGTGTGGTCCAGCATATCACTACTGTCTCAGCTCCAGTCTCTCCTGCAAGGGGCTCTGTCAAATTGTTAAAACTGTTTTTCATAACACAGATTCATTCTTTGGTTAACACCAGGTTTCAGCCTTTTCCTTCTCTCACTGTGAGATTTCTGTGGGGGGGGGGAAATCTAATTCCTCAGGGTGTACTTTCTCGAGTCTGATAGTCAAGGGAGGGAAGGAGAGACACAGTCTTTCTCTCTCCCTGTCTCTCTCTCTGTCTTTCGAGACAGGGTTTCTCTGTATAGCCTTGGCTGTCCTGGACTTTGTAGACTAGGCTGGCCTCAAATTCACAGAGATCTGCCTGCCTTTGCCTCCCTGAGTGCTGGGATTATAGGCACACACCACTGCACTAGATTTTTAGAATATTTTCATTCCCACCAGGACTGTTACAAAAAGGCCTTTTCTGCCCTGGTCAGGCATTAAGTTACTGCACAAGAAGTAATGGAAAGCCACTGGAAAGGAAGGGTGTTATTTCATGTCAAGCTTGCTTTTTGGAAGAAGTATGGTGGTTACTGTATCTATGGAAACAGATGGTTAATCCCAGTGAGCATCACTGAGCTCCCCTTCTGGAACCAGAAGTGTCCTCCTGTGCACAACTCCCTTCACCCTCTTCCTAAGACCCTCTGTTTTGCCAAACTACCAAGAAGCCCCTTGCTTAATTCCTTAGTTACTATAACAAAATACGTGGGGCTGGAACATTTACATTGGGGAAAAAATGTTATTTCTCATAGTTCTGGAGGATAAAGTTCAAGACTAGGGCATGAGTAAGTATGAGTTAAAAAAAAAAAAAAACGAAAACTAGTTTGTCTCTGCTTTCAAGACAGTGCACGGCTACTATGTCCTGCATAGTAGGACATATGGCAGAAGGGAGGGAAGAACTTAGAACTGGTCCTTGCTTACTTTCTCTGCCCTTCCATCTTCTAGGAGTCACCTTCAAAGATGGAAGCTCTTCCTTGTCATAGAAAGTCCTAATTATAAAGGCTCTTCACCACCTCCTGAAGATGCATCTTTATTTGTGTGTTTGTTTTTTCACTTTACATCCTGGTCATAGCCCTTTCTCTCCTCTCTAATGGGTTTCACCCTCTCTCTTCCTCCTCCTCCTTCCCCTAGTCCTCAGATAGGGGAGCTCCCTCTCCACCAACCCACACTAGCACATCAAGTCAAATCAGAATTGAGTGCATCTTCTTCCCCTGTGGCCTTGTGAGGTAGCCCTGCCAGGGGGAAGTGATCAAAGAGCAGGCAACTGAGTCCATGCCAGAGACAGCCCACACTCCCCTTTCTAGGGGGTCTACATGAAGACCAAGCTTCCCATCGGCTACATCAGCATGGTCCAGTCCATGCATGGTCCTTGGTTGGTGCTTCAGTCTCTCCAAGTCCCTCTGGGGCCTGGTTAGTTGGCTCTGTTGGTCTTCTTGTGGCTCTCCTGTCACCTCCAGGTCCTTCTATCCTTCCCCTTACTTTTCCATGAGACTCTGTACACTTGAGCCAGTGCTTGGCCGTGAGTCTAAGCATCTGTTTTGATCCAGTGCTGTGTGGAGCCTCAGCACCACATTGGCGATTACACTTCAACATACAAGTGTGCGGCCAGGGGACATATCCAAACCAAACCTGTGGACAAACATCCTGGTTATCCAGGAACTGTGGGGTGACAGTCCTCAGAGGCACAGGAGCTCCCCTGCAGGATCTGGCCCAGAGCTCCCTGGAACAGAAACTCAAACAATGTTTGTTGACAAGCCTTCACCTTCAGCTAGCTACGGTTTTCCTTAATTTCTGGGAGTGTAATGCAGTCCAGATAGAAGGCTCCTCTTCGCACAGAACACGCCCCAACTCCTGAAACCTGAAACCCTGAAGTGTCCAGTTGATTTGCAGCTAGCTTTCAACTTTCTGGCTGGTGGAAGTCTCGCTTCTGAAAATAGAAATTGAGCTGTCAATAGTTATTCATGGAGAATTGGTCTCGGGGCTCCTAGAGGGTAGCATCATCCATAGATGCTGCGGTCCCTTTAAGAGTACCCCAGGAGAATACCATTCAAATGCTGTCAGTCGTTGCTGTATTAAACTTTCCAGAGAGAACAAGGAGAATTCTGTACAAGTTCAGTATGGACACGATTTTTGTTCTGAATATTTTCCATCCAGGGCTGGTTAAATCTGCGGTTGGGGAGCCCGAGGCTGTCTATAGGAGGGCTGGTGCTGGTGGTGTCTATTTCTTTGCATGGATGCTACTAAAGAATGAGGTTCCTATGAGGTGAAACAGAGGCAAGGGCTCTGCTCTCTTCCCTAGAAGTGTTTATTCAGGAGGACTATCAGTCAGCTACTGTTTAGTTACGCTACAGTAACAAAAATCTCTCCAAATTTCAGTGGGTCGTCATAAAAAGGGCTTTTGTTTCTTACCCATGTTGCATATTTGTTGTGTGTTATCAGACAGAAGGATCAGTCTCCATAGGGAGTTCCTCTCTCCATCCCCTCTCTCACTGTGTCCCTGTCTCTCCGTCTTTGTCTCTCTGTTGAGCCCCTCACTCGCTCTCTCCGTGTATATACATGTGTGTGGAAGCCAGAGGCTCGTGTTTCTCAATCGTCTCCACGTTACTTTTTTCGAGACAGGTTCTCTCACTGACCCTGGAAATCCCCAGACTGGCCACACAACGCCTGGCCCAGCCTGTCTCCACTCCCCAGGGCTGTGACTACAGGTACCCATTCCATGCCTGGCCTTTGCTTGGGTATTCGAGATCTGAACACAGGTTCTCAAGCACCTTATCAACTGAATAGTCTCCCCAGGGACAGTAACTCCTGAATCAAAGATATAGGATCGTTTTAGAGAAAACAAAGCTTAAAAGATTGGGGACCATGGCACAGTGCAAGGAGGTCAGGTGGGGCCTGGGGTTCCCAGGTCTTCAGGCCACACTTTGAAGATCCCTGTGCTACCGCGCACGAGGGTAAGAGAAGCCATGGCTTCTTTGCGTACACAGTCAGGGGTCCCCTGCTCTTTCTGACACCCCTGTGTTTGCAGTCAGTCCTCCTTTGCCCCTTTGACCCTTCGGAAGCTGTCAGGGCTGGCCTGTTCCACATTCGTGCTCTGAATCTCAGATCTTCCCCCCCACACCTCCAGCTCTGTTTTCTGCTAAGTAGCACAAATTATCTGGTCTCAAAACTAATGCATGGAAATAGGCATTACGTGTTCACCCTGCCTGAGGAGGTATTTGCATTTTAACCAGACTGCTTCCTGACCCAGAACCTGCTGCAGAAGGAGACTGTCAGGCACCTAACAGTGGTAATGGATGTAACGTGAGGGCCCTGAGCTGTGGCTCTTCGCTCCCTCCCCACAGCTTATCTCTGACCCTGGATTTCCATCTGATGTTCTAAAGGTCTGTTCATGCCTGTCTCCCCTGCCAGAGTCGGAGGCCCCTCATGGCTGTGCCCTCCATGCAAAAATGTTGATAAATGAATTCAGGCTATCTGAGCAGTATAGCAACCTACTCTTGAAATCTTTAAATTAAAAAAAATAATAATAATTTTTTTTCTTTTAAACAAGGATTTCACAGAGCCCAGGGTGGTCTCAAACTCACTATGTAGCCAAGGATGACCACAAAATCTGGTCCTCCTGCTACCACCTCTTCAGTGCTGGGATTAGGGGTGTGCACCACCATGCTCAACTTGTATAAAGCTGGAGTCCAAACCCAGGACCTTGTTTGTTCTAGCCAAGCACTGAGCTACCTATCCAGTCTCCTCAAAATGTGTTAAAATTGAGATTTTTATTTATTTTTGGCATTTGCCAGCCAGGACCCTTGATGTTGGGCTGGTACAAGTGGCCTTTTGGCTATAATAGAACTAAGTTTGGGATATGTTGCCTGATGCCATTCCTCCCCTCTACAAGAGAAATCAGGAGAAGAAAAAAAATCAAAACAACAACAATAAAAACTTTATTTGAAATTGTATTTGGCTAGCTAGAATTGACCTATAAAATAGTGACTATAAGGCTGGGGTTGGGCTTGCCGCCGCCCCGTGTTCGATTCCCAGTACTACATAAACTGGTCATGTTGGTGCACACCTGTATTCCCAGCACTCAGGAGGCAGAGGCAGAAGGATCAGAAGTTCAAGGACATCCTCAGCAGAGCTGGGAGTGTGAGGCCGGCCCAGAATACATGAGGCGTTGTCTCAAAAAGAGAATAAATTAAAGGTACAATGGTGGTCATAGGACATTGGAATTCAGAGGGTTGAGACTGAAAGAAAGTGAAACATTTTCCCGCATTTAAATTTCTCATTAGTTCTGCATTTATCATTTTATACTGACAATAAGCTAAGAGGGAGTATTTCAGGTGAATTAAATATGTTCTTAAAATTAAATTATTGTTCTTTAGCATTTAATTATTGAAGCCTACTTTCTTTTACTTTTGTGTACGTGGCAGCCAGAAAATCAAACACCACATGCTGTGTTCTGCGGTATATTTCTGTGAAGCAGAGCGATGTTGGAGAATTCCAACAGCTTGTTTGTCACACCTGCGCGATGTCCTCATTTCCCGGGATGAGTTCCGTTGGGAGTGGAACTAGAGATTTATCTCGAGAGCAGACGAGTGCACGAGAGAAGCTCCTTCTCTCTAGCAGAGGTCTTTTTCATCCAGTTTTTCTGATGGGGGATGAAATCTATTAACTCACTTCAGGGATTCTACCCACATGAGCCACAGCTTCATTTATGTCAGCCCCAGGGAGGGGGTGAAGGTTCTTTGTGGTTCTAGTTGGCTGAGCAGGACGTCTTCATAAGTCTGTCCCTACTCCTTGTGGTGGTTTTGAATGAAATTGGCCCCCATAGGCTCGTAGGGAGTGTCACTCTTGGGTGGTGTGGCTTTGTTGGAAGAAGTGCATCACTGTGGGGTGGGCCTTGGGGTTTTAAAAGGCCAAGCAGGCCCAGCGGCACCCTTTCTTTCTGTTGCCTGCCAACCAGGGTGTAAGAACTCTCAGCTCCTTCTCCAGTCATGTCTGCCAGCCTGCTGCCATGCTTCTCCCCATGACTAGAATGAGCTAAACCCCTGACACTGAGCTAAGCCCCAATTATATGCTTTCCTTGAGAGTTACCATGGCCATGGTGTGTCTTTACAGCAATAAATCCCTAACTAAGACACTCCTGCATGAAGTCAGAGGGGGATTGGCAGGCACGAAGAAACTGGAGGAGAAAGCAAAGAATGAGAATAAGACAGTCCTTCAGGAGAGCAGGAGTTCTGGGCAGAGACTTGAGGGACAGAGGGCGTAGGGCCTTCGTGGGGGCTTTACCGTGGGACAGGTATGTACAGAATCTTGATCTGGGTCCTACTCATGTGGGGTGGTCATTTATGAGTGGTTCATCAAGCTGCACATTTATGGTCTCTTCTCTTTGCCTATGTGTATCACACATCACCAAATAGTGCATGGGAAGGCAAACAGCATATGAGAGGGAGGAGCCGGAACAATGGGTCAGTGTTTCTGAGGACCTGGGTTCCCACAGGGCAGCTCACAACCGTCTGTAACTCCAATTCCAAGGGACCCAGCACCCTCTTCTGGCCTCCTCAAGCACTACACACATGTGGTACACATACATACAAGCACACAAACATTCATATCCATAAAATAAAAATATGTAAATTAAAAAAAATGTGTGGGAATCATTTAAAAAGTGAGAAATTTTTCATGCTTTATAAAAACTAGTCTCCTAGATAGAACATGAAAAAAAAAGTTTTGTTTTGAATTTCGTTTCATTCCAACTTCTGAGATAGGGCCTCTAGCCCAGAATGTCCTCAAACTCACCATGTCCCTGAAAATGGCCCTAAACCTCTGATCCTCCTGCCTCCAACTCCTGAGTGCTGGGATTAAAGGACTGTGCCACCGCTCCCACCTTATGCATTGCCCTTTCCAGAGGTGTGTTCTTATAGTTATTTTATATCCAGAGAGTTGACCCCAAAGATTAGATGAGCAGCAAGCCTTCGGGAGACGGCAGCCCTGCAAACTCCTCGTTTACATTCATGAGACCCCAACAAAAGGTCCCACCAAGGCCTCCTGGAGGAGGCTAAGTCTCAGCTCCCAATACAAGCAAACCATGAGGAGGGAGTGTGTGCTTGACTAAGGTGCCAAGGGCATAATACTCTGTTATACAGCCACCAAAAACAATGGAAAAGTGCACCTCACTCAGGTGCCATTTCCCACTCCCACACACAAACATAGATACCACATTCATAAAAATGGTTCAAATGTAAAGTTAAACTCATTCTGAAATAACTCTGAAAACTAAAACTCATGAGCATTCATTGCAGAAACCCTAACAAGTACAGGTGAGCAGAAAGAATTTAAACCCATGTTTTCATCATACGCGTGTAATGCTCATACTGACTGTCGTTGTAGGGTTTGATGCATGCAAGAGATCAATCACTGGTTACTCCCACAAAATGTAGAAAACAGAAGAAGAAAATGAAGGATCTAAACTAGGAGTCATGGTGTATCCAAATTATAATGACAGTCCCCAGGCCTCAGGAGCAGAATGCTGGCCCAGCATGCACAAGGGCCTGGGTTCCAGCCCCAGCATTACTCAAATAAAAATGATCCCCCATCTTACCATTAAAAAAAAAAAATGGGAGAACCACCCCACACTAGTGGAGAGAGTACGAGAGGGGGCAGATGTGCCAAAATGGGAGGAAAGTGGTCCTGCCTGGAAGAACACACATGAGAAAAATAGAAAGGTAGAGACCCTGGTGTTGTCCATTCGATTCCTGTTCAGCCACATGGAATGAAGAGACAAGGAGAGGCCCCCTGTCACGTGCTCAGGTTGTGTTTGTTTTTGTTTGTTTTTTAACCTCACTGAACCTCTGCCTTTGGAGAATAGTAGCCATCAGAGTCTTTGAATTCTACTCCTGGCTCCATCCCTGATGAACGTGGCATGGAAGGAAGCCACAAGCTCTACTCAGCCAGGTTTTGTGGGCAAGAGGCCAGACCAGAAAACAGTGGGCATAGCCTGGCCCTCCCATCCCCCTAGAGGGGGCTGCATATACAAAAGACTGTCTAATTGATGACTTGGCTTCTTGGCCCCTGCTGTTTTTTCTACCTTGTCTCTCATCTTCCTCTTTTCCCTCACCCTGTGTCTTCCTCAGAAAAGTAAATACAAACCTGAGCTACCTAGTTCCCAACTTCTTGTCTGGTCAGAGCACTTGCACCCAACCTCTTCACCCACTTCCAGGTCCTGGGCCACGTGTGGCACTTGGGGTCTAGGAAGTCTGATCAGACTCTCACTGGCATAGCGGGGTTGCCACATAACCCAACCATCAGGCAACTCAGACAAAATGATGCTTTCTTTCCTCTGCTCAGCAAATCCCAAGAAGATTCTAGAACCTCTGTCCTGGGTGGTTTCTCCCGGCCTGGGCTGAAAGAATGTATAATCTACCATGCATCTATAAACATGCAAATACAGAAATCTGACCCAACCTCCTTCCCCCACCCCCACATTCTCATGTCCTCTCTTCCTCTCTGCCCTTCCCTTTTTCAAGTGTCTTGATTGTATGAGCCCGAGTGTGTTGCCTAGGCAACAGGTGTTTCCATCAGTCTCAGCCTCTCTCCAGCCAGTACAGGCAGGACCTGGTCCTGGAAGGCTGGCTAGCAGCCAACAGTGTAGATCACACCAGCTAAAAGATATGCTTGCAGGAGGCTGGACACTGACTGAGACCTCCTTCTGTCATCTAAGACCCCTGTTGCCCTGCCTGGCAAGACTATACTCCCCTTGTTAGATCAGTCTCACATTTTGTGTTGATTCATACAGTCCACCAGGAAAGACAATGCTTTGGACAGGTACATCCTCAGTCCTGGCTCCAGAACCAGGGACTCAGAAGCTCTGAGGTGAGCCCTGCGCTCAATTTTATCAAGTCTCCTGGGGAATGGTGATGTCCAGCAGCTGGCGGTTGACAGGATGCTATACACAGTTTGAGACCAGGGAGTACAAAATCTCCTTGGCAACAAACAAGAACCATGGCTCTGTGAACCTGGCCCAGTCCAGGACTGAGCTAATCTTTTATTTGTTTAATTAATTAATTAATTAATTAATTAATTAATTAATTACATCTTATCCAGTTCTGGGATTCTCACCTTAACTGAATGTTGGAACCAATGAAGATCTTTTGAAAAGTTGGGGTGCTTGGACCCAATTCCAAACAGAATCCAGATATCCTGTTGTTCAATAGCAACATTTTAAAAGTTCCCCTGAGCTCGGGAAGTGGCTCTCTTGGTAGAGTGCTTGGCTCACGTGCGCGTGAAACCCTGGGCTCCATCTTCTGCACCCAATAAACTGAGTGTGGTGACATATGGCCGTTTCCTCCTAGATGAAACATCCCCTCCAGGACTAGGAGGAGGCTCCTGGGACTCAGAGTCAAGCAGGAGGCCACATGTCTGGGAAAGTGAAAACTTGGAAGGTTTTCAAAGGCCCCTCCCAGCTTTATAGAAGGAGTCCACAGCTGCCGGGAGAGCACGCTGACCAACCGAGCTGCCAAGAGGAGATCCTTGGACTGTCGAGCCACCCGGAAGCTGTGCAGAGCTCTCCAGGCTGCAGCTTTTGTGGGTCTGCACCTGTGTTGGGGGAGCCCTTCAGGGCTGCTGCGGCTTTTCCGAGTCGATGTTGCTCCTGGACACACCCCTCACCCATACCCCCAACACTCATTGCTTTTCCAAGTTGGACATTGGTGGAATCATTACTTTGGTCTGCTGTGGGTTCCCTTCTACACTGAGTAGACTGGGGGGGGGGGGGTCTCTTTTCACAAGTACACTCTCACACAACAGTGACAAACACTTAGAACTTAGGGGCTAGCAGTAGGAAGATCAGAAATTTAGCGCTGTCCATCCTTGGTCACGTATTGCATTCAAGACCAGCATTGGCTACATGAGACCCTATCTCAAAACAAAAGTTAAAATGAATTAAAAACTAAATAAACTTTGAGGATAAGCTGTGGGTCAGGGATGAAGTTTCCTTTAGGGAAGAGAGGCAAAGGTGCAGCAGCCATGACAGCCCTGGCCACAGGGGCACCTGGGTCTTAAGAGGATCATCTCCAGTTTGATTCCAGCCGTGACTATATTCAAACTTTGAGACTAACCTGGATCCTGTCTTCATATACCACAATAAACACAATGTTTCTCAAATAATTCTGGTTCACACAGAGGGTAGAGAGGCACACAGTGAGCCCCATCCACACAGTCCGCCTCATCCACACACAGTCAGTCCATCCACACACAGTCAGCCTCATCCACACATTCAGCCTCATCCACACATTCAGCCCCATCCACACAATCAGTCCATCCACACAGTCAGCCTCATCCTCACACAGTCAGCCCATCCACACAGTCAGCCTCATCCACACAGCCAGCCCCATCCACACACAGTCAGCCCCATCCACACTGTCAACCTCATCCACGCACAGTCAGCCTCATCCACACACAATCAGACCCATCCACACACAGCCAGCCCCATCCACACACAGTCAGTCCATCCATACACAGTCAGCCCCATCCACACAGTCAACCTCATCCACACAGTCAACCTCATCCACACTCAGTCAGCCTCATCCACACACAGTCAACCTCATCCACAGACTCAGCTTCATCCACACACAGTCAGCCCCATCCACACAGTCGACCTCATCCACACACAGCCCCAGCCACACAGTCAGGCTCATCCACACACAGTCAGCTCCATTCCCACATAGTCAGTCCACATCTCCAGCACCTTTTAGCTCTGAGGTTGTGGAAACATTTCAGTGCCTCAGCCTTGACTTCTCACCTATAAAAGGGGGTGGTGGCTCCTAATCACTCACCTGCCAAAGTTATATAGAATAAATGAAACAAAAGAAGCGAGAGCTTCCTGGCCCTCCTCATAAAATCATAATGAAGGTGGGCCGGCACCCCTGGCTCGAATACAGTGAGCATCCCTGTGAGAATACTGCAGGATCTCATTGTTTAAACTAAGCTCCTCACATCCTTGGCAGAAAATCAAAATGGAGTCACTTGTGTTAAACGTCACCAAGCTAAAACTAAAGCTGTTTAATTCAGTCTCCCAAGAAACCAAGACTAAAGAAATAACAGATGAACTTCCCCAACAGACCAGGTTCCCTTACCAATGTTTCCCCTGGGATGTCACAGATCAGTTGCTCTCTACTCTCTATCTCACAGTCTTGCAAAGTAAACCACCATTTCCTCTTTGCTTTGGCCTTTCTCAGTCCTTCTACAAATCCAGACACGTGTGCCTATCCAAGTACTTCCACCTTTTAGAAGAAGTGCTCCATTCTAGAACTGAAAATAAAGACAATTAAGACTTCCTTTTGCAGGGTCAGTTTAGAGAGGTTCTCTGCCATCGCCTAGGCTGGTCTTGAACTCCTGAAGATCTCTTCCTCTCGGTTCCCAAGAGCTGGGGTCACAGGCTGGACACACCATGCCAGAGGCACCACAAATGAGAGTTTCAAGTTGTTAAATTGGTTTTTGAGCATCCTGTGTCTCTTGAGAGACCGGGAAAGATTCAGATGGAAAGAGAGACTCCTTCTTTATGCCTGCCTCTGTAGGCTCTTTTGATATTCATTGTTCATGGAACACAATCTCTCCTCTCCCAGTCAGAGCTGCATGTGTAGCAGGTTTTGCTGAGGAGTTTGGACAGCAGTCCATACTAGCACCTTACAGCTAACACCCTGAAGGTGAAAGAAGCTCCTATACTTTTCCGAATTCCAGGGAACACAACAGGCCTCCAGCCAGGTACTATTATACCCCTCCTCCACCATCTTGCCCCTCCCCTGCCATCTGGGGAAAGGGGAGGGGGGGCTCCATCTTGCTCCTTCCTTGCCATCTCAGCCCCACATCTTGCTCCTCCTCCCTCATCCTGCTCCTCCTCCTCATATTGCTCTTCCTCCGTCTGCCCAGCTTTCGGCCCCAGAGTCACGCGTGCCTCTCCAGGCAAAGTTCTTTGGCTAGCTCTTCCTTACCCCCATCTTACATCTGTGTTGGCTGGAGAGACAGCTTTCCACAACCCACACATCTCATTAAGGGGTATTGCTAAATAAAATAAAAAAAAAAAAAAAAAAAAAAACACCGGTCTCCAGGAAAAGGAACTCCACCCGGATCTGTGTGTTTGTGTTTTCTTCTCCCCAGTCCATAATTACACAGGCTGTTGAGCACACTGGCCCTCAGAGAGAAAGCATTCCACATGGAAATTGTGGGTTCTCCCCTTGCCGCTACTTGCCCCTGGCAGCCTCATCCCTGCTTCGCTACACCAGGGGTCCACCAGAGGCGGGTGTGCCCCACCCGTGTCAGCTGGAAGCCATCCCTAGATACAGAAGCTGGGGGTCAGCCCTGGATGGCTGCATCTGCACAGCATCCCCAGGCAAATCAGTTCTTAAAAGCTTCCAGAGCTCGTCCTGACCTCTCTGAAGCTCAGTTTCCCAGTTTCAAAATAAAGATAATACCTCACTGGGAGACTGTGAAAAACAAGAGATAATGTATGTGAAAAGCAAGCGCAGTGTCTGGCAGTGAGCGTCTTCCAGAAAGGCTAGCTAATATTATTATTAGCTATTGAGCTGTAATGGCTCTCTGCCTGCCTTAGGGATGGTTATTTCACTCCAAACAGAATCTCTCAGGGTGCTGGGGCTGGAAGTGGGAGGGGGGAGGGTATGATCGGGGGCCCTGAGGTTGGAGGACTGCAGATTGGGGGTAGGGGAACTGTCTGGCATTTAGACTTTGGAAACTCAGGTGTGCATGTCCAGGGCTTGCTTTGAAAGATACAGAGTCAGTGGATCAAGGCAGTGTGTCTTTCTCCAAGTGACATGTTTACTCATGGCAAATAATTGAAAACATCATTTGCACGTTAAAGCGGATCTGGAGCCGGTACGTGCCGTATGGTTCCGTTTATGGGCTGTTCCAGAACAGAGAAAACTGAACGAGGGAGATGGGAATTAGGACGGTGGTTGTTTGTGGCAGGGTGAGGGGGTTAACTAGGCAGAGCCATGTGCTCCCTTCTAAGGGGTGAGAATAGTCTTGATGAGGATAGTGGTGTTTGTCAAAGTTCACTGAACTGTATACCGTAGTGAATTAGCCAAACATAATTCATTTTAAGGCATTTGAAAAAAAAAAAAAAAGAAGTTGGAAACAGAAGGAAAAGACCACAACCTCTTCTCCGTTTACACAGTCCAGGAGTTAACTAGACACCCAATAGAAGGCCCCCCTCTGCACCAAGCTCTGTTCTCAGCCTGTCATCTTGGACTTGGAAGCAGAAGAGATAATGCCTGAGCCATTGGAGACACAATATGGACTTGAGTGTGTGTATCTGTGTGTGTGTGTGTGTGTGTGTGTGTGTGTGCGTGCGTGCGCGCGCCAAGGGGCCTAGGAGAACAACAGCTAAACGACCTGCCTCTGGCCCTACATGTCTACACATGCCTCAGACTCTTTTCTATGGCACGGCTGTGTCCCAGACCCCTGCAGCCTGTTGCTGCTGTCACTGCTCCCCAGATGGCTGTAGCCCACACTGGCTTTCGGTGTTCACAAGTGCACATCTCCTCAGGGTCCCTGAACACTCAGACACTCCTCAGGCAGAGCGGCTCTCCTGGTTCAGTCCTTCCTGCTCTTCCTCTCCGGGCTGTTGGCCCCGCCTCAGCCCCATCAACTTGGCCTGAGCTGGGCTGACTTCCCAGCTGTACCTTCACTCCTGCAAGGAAGTAGTGTGCGTCCTGCCATCCCTCCCCTGTGCCCTAGGCTGTCCCTATCTCCTCAGACACCTCACGGAACTATTGCTTCAATAAGAAAGTCTAGAAGCCACCCAGGCCAGGCCTTTCTTCCCTTAGGATCTTGTCCTGACAAAACACAAATGCTTTTTTTTTTTTTTTTTTCAGCCACCCCCATCCCAGTGTCTTGTTATGTGGATGGAACTCTATGTAATACAAGCCCGGGATGGTCTTGAACTTATGGCAATCCTTCTGCCTCAGCCTCCCACATCTTGGGTTTACAGGAATGAACCACCACCCTTGGCTTTCTTTAAACCTTTGTTTCCCGGGAGCTGGACAGATGTGGTTAAGAGCACTAGCTGCTCTTCCAGAGGACCCAGGTCAAGTGGGTTCAATCCCCAGCTTACCCATATGGGTAATCCCCAGTTACCCATACGGTTACTTAGAAGTGTCTGTAACTCCAGCTCCAGGGGATCTGATACCCTCTTCCGGCCTCCACAGGCACCTCGCACTCACACGAACAGGCGCACACACACACACACACACACACACACACACACACACTGGCAAAATGCCCACATAGGTAAAACATAAATAGATGATAAAAATTAGATCTTTTTTTTTTCCCACCTCAAGATTAGCTCCCTCCCAGAACAATCGGCAGCCCCTGTGTGTATGTGTGTGTGCCTGTGTATGTGTGTGAGAGAGAGAGAGGGTGAGAGAGAGGGAAATATGGAGAGAGAGAGGATGAATATGTGCCCTCTTACAGGGGAAATGTCATACCCCCCATCAGGAGGGAAAAAAAACCCAGAAAAGGGTAGGTTATTTGAATAACACATAACCAAATCACCTCCTCCCACCCCCACCGCCCCTGGCACAGGCACCAAAAGAGCAAGCGATTATCGGCAGAGCTGTCACTAGAACAGGGATCTTCCAGCTTCCAGGCCAGTCCCGGTGTGTGACCGTGGCTGCAATTCTTCCTCCAGGAGCCAACTCGCTCTGCCCACAACTCCACTTCACGGATCTGGCAAGCCACTTAATGTCACCACCACTCAGCTTCTTGACAGTAATTGGAGACAATAATAGTTACCTACTTCATAGGGATATTCAGTGCTCAATTAGTAAAAGCTTCTAAAGTACTCGGGTCCCCGTCATTAGCTGTAATGAAGCACTTCAGCCACAGTTGACCCATCTGCTGGCTGTTGGTGGAAAAGGCTCGTCTGCGGAGAAAGTATCAAGACAAATCCTAAGGATCTGAAAGAAGAGGGCCTGAGGCAGTACCTCAGGTAGTACAAGATCTGTGGTGTTTCTTAAGTCACTTGTTGGTAAGACAAAACACCCAACAGAAGCAGTTGAGGGGAGGGAGGATACATTTTGGATTATGGTTTCAGAAGGTTTGGTTCGTGGTTGTCATTGGGCACAATGCCATGTGACTGGCCTGGCAGAAAAGGCATTCTAAAGAGACATTCATTTATGCTCGTCCTTGTGGCTCTCAGACTATTGAGACAATGGTACCTAAGGAACTGGACATTTCTCAGGAATCAGTGCTGCAGAAAGGAAAGGGTTGGGACTCTGGAGGCAACCAACAGGGTACTGTCTCCTAGAAACAAACTTCACACAATTCTGACAATTTGTCAGGAAACCCTGGAGGAGAGATTGGCGCCAAGATAATGGCAGGTCAGTGATGGGCAGGATGAAAACTTGACCATGGCTCTCAGTTATTTCTTGCTTCCTATTTAAACCTAAACCTGTCAGGACCCTGATGTGGGCTTTGGACAAGGGTCAAGGTGGTCACTGGACTCTTTGTTTGTTCTTCCCAATGTTGTGACCACACTGAATAAATGTTCTCTTTTCTGCTTTTCACCATTATTGGTCTGTCTAAATGGCCTGTTGAGGATGGTGGTCAAGCCTACCGGATAGAGCTTCGGGAATCCAGGGCCAGGCTCTGACCCTGGCCATCACAGTGTTGAAAACGTGTGGCAGATTTGGCTTCTTGGTAGGCAGAAGACAGAGAGAGGGTGATGGGAAGGCTTGAACTCTGGGGTTTGGGAAAGTGAAAGGGGGTGGGGCAACTACAGCTCTCTCAGTTGGGAGCCTGGGGTGCATCTTAGTTGGTGGCACGCTTGCCTACCATGCAGAAAGCCCTGGGCTCTATTCCTAGCATGGCATAAAATTGGTGTGGTAGCATACAGCTGTTTCACTCGGCACTCCAAATAGAGGCAGGAGGATGAGAAATTTGGGACCATCCTCAGCTATATAACAAGTTCAAAATGAGAACTTCCCCCTAAGAAAAAGAACTCGCTCGATAGGCAGGCTCACCTGCTTGCCCAAAGAGGAGTTTCTTTGCATGCTGATACAAAAGGGAGAGAGCGGATGATGATGGAGTGGAGATGTTTCGGAGTTCTCTAGTCTAGGGATGGGAGATAGTTCCCTTGGTAAAGTTGCCACACAAAGCCTAGGGCCTGAGTTCGGATCCCTGTGCACCCATGCAAAGAGCTGGCACGGCAGCATCGCTTCATGATGATCCTAGTGCTCGGCAGAGGAGACAAGAGAGCCTCTGGGGCTTGCTAGACAGCCAGCTGGCTTCGGTAAGAGGCTGTCTCCAAAAGTAAGGTGGGGGCTGTTTGAAGAAGACACCCAGTATCGACTGCTGGACTCCATACACACACACACACACACACACACACACACACACACACACACACACACACAGTCAATGCAAAAACCACAGCTCTCATCTTAAAGGGAATGAGATAGTTTATTCTGGAACCATTTTGAGTGACCATGGCCTGGGAACAATAGACTTAGGTTACCCCAAATTCCGTGTTCCAACCTAGAAGCAGCTTCATGAAGTTTTTATGGTTTTACAGAACAGAGAAAGTCATAAACCAAGACAAGTTTAAAACACATTGGTGCATACATCAGAGAGGCTGGTACGTTGAGGGGAGTAGCTGATGTCCCGTTGTCCCTTACTATCCTCATCCCAACAGTGGTATCTTTGTTACAATTGGTGAATGTACATTGACACATCATTACCGCCTTAACTGAACCTCAGGTTCTGTCTTGGAGATGTTTATTCTCTTGCTTTGGACAAATGTGTAGTAACTGGGATGTGCCAGTTCATCATATGGAATAAGTTGACTGCCATCAAAATCCCCTTTGTCCTTCCTAGTCATCCCTCCATCCTCCCAATAACACTTATTTTGTTGTTGTTTTCATCTTTTACTGTCTCCTTAGTTTTTCTCTATCCAGTACGTCAGCTTCCTTCGCTAGCATGTCAGTTTCTTCCTTTTTTTTTTTTTTTTATTTTTTTACTGCCTTTTTTTTGGGGGGGGGGAGATAGTCTCTCAGTGAGTAACCCTGGCTGTCTTGAAACTCACTTCGTAGACCAGGCTGGCCTTGAACTTAGAGAGCTCTGCCTGCCCCTGCCTCTGAGTGCTGGTGTGGGACATCACCCCTGACTTTCAGCATTGAATGATATTCTGCCTTATTCATCTTTTCACCTCGGTTGCTTCAAAGTGTTGGTAGTTTTGAAAGAGCTGTTACCAATGCAAATGCACAGGGCTTTGATGGCCAGAAGTTTCAGTTCCTTAGAGTAAGCCTCAGCGAGCACTGCCTCCGCATGAATGTGTTCATTCCTGTAAGAAGCCCCCAACTTTAGGAGATGCATCTGGAACTTCTGTGTGTGTGTGTGTGCGTGTGTGTGTGCATCCCTCTGTGTGAATGTGGGTCATGGTTGCCACGGTGTGCATGCGGGGTGGACCTTGGGTGTTGCTCTTCACTTTCCATGTCCCTGTCTTTATTGTTGATCACCTTGATGATCACCTTATATGCCAGGCTAGCTGTCCTGCAAGCTTCTGAGGGACTCTCCTGTCTTTACCTCCTATCCCGACATAGGAGCATAAGGGGGGGTTCAGCTTTGCATGGTTCTGGGGTCTGGACTCACGTCTTCGCACTCACGGGGTAAGTGCTTCACAAACCGAGCCCCACACTTTAAACTTCAGTGATGATAATCAACTTCCATGTGTTGAGTCTTTGCTCCGGACCAAGAATTTCACATGTTATGGATGCCTTTCACTTACTAACTTTAAAGCACATCTTGGGGGCCTTTATTTATTGTTGCTAGAGACTGGATCTAGGGTCTTCCACATGTTAGACTTGGCCCAGCCCTTTAAAGTACACGTGTGTTTCCTTTGGGTTTACTTTGTTTGTGTTAGCTGATTGTTTGTTTTGCTTTTTTTTTTTGTTTTGTTTTGTTTTGGGGATTTGGGTTTTGTTGCTGTTGTTGGTTGGTTGGTTGGCTGGCTGGTGGGCTGTGTTTTCTTGCAACTGGGTTACCCCTTATAAGGCAAGCTGGCCTAGAACTCCTAGGCTGGTCTGAAACTCAAAACAATCCTCTTGCCTCAGCCTCCTGGATGCTGAAATCATAATCACAGGCTACCATACCCCCTACAGTTCATCTTCCTGTTGCTCACTTTTACAGACAAGTGAAGGAAAACTCTGAGCAACAGCTACCTAAGCCCATGGCCCCTGGATCCAAGGGATCCAACCCAGTCTATCTTTCTCTAGCTCACTATGTCATGGCACCTCTTAAACTCTCAAAGCTTAAAAGCTCGTACAACTTTGAAAAGAGGCCTCAACGATTTTGCCTTTGAATTTCTACTGATGGCTATCTTTGTACACCTCTGTGAGACCATTTGGGGGGTGGGGAGAGCTGTCATGGCAGATGACAGCTCCAGAGCACAGGTGAACATGTAGGGTCTTGAACTAGAGGGCTGCAAGGAGACAGTGTTGGAGCAAAATTACAATGACAGACAGAGGCAACAGTAGTGGAGAGAAATGATGAAGGGAGGTGATAGCGATGAACAGTGATGACAGTGACAGAGAGAGAGGATGGTGATTGGAGAAAGATAACAGTGATAAAAAGAGATAACTGTGATCAAGAGAATTGATGATCATAGTCAGAGGTGACACTGATGGAGAGAGATGATGTTGACAGAGAAAAATGGTGGAGAGACACAGTGATGGAAAGAGTATGTCGATAGAGCATCTTGCCACTCCCCCCCCGCCCCCCGTGCTGGACCCCCTCTGCACACTTCCTTTTGCTCCTCAGCACTTGCCTCTCTCCCTCGGTGCCTTCCCATTCCACTGCTGGCTGTCCTGAGACCGCTGTGCCTTCCCAAAGGCTTGAGGCCAGTGTCTGCTTCCAAGCCAGCCCTACACAAGCCACCTTTGCTGTGCTGTTTGCTGGCCTCTCCCTGGCTCCTCTGGAGACTGTCCTTTCTGTTTGCTTGCTGCCAGCACTGACGCCATTCCGGACCTAGGACACATTTCTCAGGGCCCAGGCATCATAGAAAGCCTCGGCTCCATACTCCGCTAGACAATGCGGAGAAACTGTATCTTCATTTATTGCCAGAATGATTTTCCCTTTGGGATTAAATTTCAGGAAAGTTATTTAGAGACTTGGGATTAGACTGCTGAGCTCCACCCTCTGCCCTGGCACTGTGTGCCTGAATACAAGTTTTACCTCGCTTTTGAAACCAGAATCAATTTTTAAATTATTAATATTATTTTTAATTATATAAATACATGTGTGTCTGCATGGGTAGGTCTATGTGCTCGTGCGTATGTGTGCCCACAATTGGAAGGTCTTGAATGCCCTGGAGCTGGAATTACAGGTAGTTACTTACTGTCCAACACGGGTGCTAGGAACCAAACTCGGGTCTTTTGCAAGAACAGTACTAGCTTTTACTCACTGAGTCCTCTCTCTAGCCTCCAAACTGAGCTCTTAAAACCACTTGGGTACAGATTTCCTCCCTTTCTTTCTATCTTACTTATTTAATTAGTTTTGGGCTTCTTGAGTCAAGGCCTCACTAATGGGACAGGGGGGGTCCCAGCTTCTAGATGGCACTTAGGACATTGCAGATGCTCAATAAAGTGCACTGAAAGAGAAAATGACGTGAAGTCTTTGAAAGGTGCACATTGCCCAGAGCCACGAGGTGTCTGTGTGCATAGGCAGCTTCTGGAAGGTCTTGGTAGAAGTCCTACGGGCGAACCCTCACACCAGAGTGTTAGCTACGTTTCTCATTATGACTTGGGCCCAACAGTTTGAGTGTATACAGCAGAGAAGGCATGGCGACAGGGGGCTGAGGTGGATAGTCACATCGCCTTCACAGTCGGGCGTCTGAAAGAGAAGAACGTTGCTGCTCAGACCGCTTCCCCCTTGGCATTCGGTCAGAGAACCCAGCTTTTGGAACGGCGCCACCCACATCGGGATCAATTATCAATCTGGCAATTCCCTCACAGACACACCCAGAAGCCTGTCTCCTGGGTGATTCAAGGTCTAGTGTACAGTATTAATCATCAGGGATGTTTAGCTTTGGTGGCAGCAGAGTCCTTCAGACCCATTCTCTTCTCTAGGCTCCTGTGTCCTATTGCCCTCCTTGGGCATTCTGTGCTTGGCGTCTCTGGGACACCTCCCTTCCTCCATGTAAGACTACGCAGGGATATTTCACACTCTATTCTGCATAAGGCCCACCTCCCTCTCACCAGGCTCTTTAGTACAACTGCATTTCCCAGGGAGCCACACAGATAGTTCATGGCAGGGTCAGGATTGGAGCTCAGTCTGAAGAGTGTCACACAAGCAGAGAAAGGGGTGGCTGTGTCTCCCTCTGTGTTACTTGGCACTCAGAGCGGACCTAGCCATTGGGGGTGCACAGCGAAGACTCAATGCGAAGAACAAACGAACCATGCATGAATGAACGTGTACATGCATGAATGGATGCACATGTGTGCCTGAACCCTCCGCCCTCTCTGCTGTGTTCCCGGCCTCGCCACCCTTACCTCCCCTTTGCACCACTGCTGGCTATGTGTTGGGGAGATGTGAATTAGGCTTAGCAGCTCTCTGCACACTGGAGCACTGCTCTGCAGACTAAATCAGACCCAGGGACCCTCCCTGTGTTTGGCTACCTAGTCTTAAGATTTGAGAGCACAGGAGCCAAGACTGGGTGCTTTGTGTCTGTCTGTCTGTCTGTCTGTCTGTGTGAGGTAGCCAAGTGGACAGTGTGGATAAGCAGGCTAGGTCCTGGCTGTTTCTTCTAACAAATTCACAGGTAAGACCCCGTGGCAGCTCTCCTTCAAACGGCACCCAGTTCTCAGGGGACGAAAGAGCTGCCTCCTCCCCTGGACTGGGGAGAGGGGAAGTGATCAGGCACCAGTTATCTAACCAAGAGAAAGGCAGCTGCCCATCCAATGCCTCAAACCTAAACCGAAGCCAGTGAAGTGGCAGGAAGCGGGAGGGAGGGCATTGTGTCTGAGTCCGCCTTGCATCTCGCTGAGACAAGCCACCCTCCAGTCTGCAGCTTCCATTCTCTTATCTGTAAAGGAAATATAGGCTGCATCAAGCTACCCGAAAGGAGGTGATATGGGGTGATCCTATGATTGTTGAATGAAGCCTGTACGGGTTGGGAAGCATGGATGTCACACGTTTTCGATGCCCAGGACCTCACAATGAGAAACTGTCCCATTTAGAATTTAGAGCAATTCTTTGAAAAGCCCTTACTTTGGTAAAGTACTGGCCATGCTAGTTCAAACCCTTCCACAATGAAAAAGAGAAGAATAACAAAAACCCGCTAGACTCTCTCTCTGTCTAAGGGGTGTGGGGGAGGGTAGGAAGGCAAAGATATAACAGATTTTAATGTTCTTTTCAGCATGTCTTTTTTTTTTTTTTTTTTTTTTTTTTTTTTTTTTTTTTTTTTTTTTTTGTTTTTTTTTTTTTTTTTTTTTTTTTTTTTTTTTTTTTTTTTTTTTTTTATGTGTGTTGATAGTTTCTTGTCCCAGGGCCTTTTGCCTGTGACAGTCTCAGGGCATGGGAGGCCATGCCAGGAAAGACAGCCCCTCCCCCACAATGGCCCCAGCTCCACCGCTCTAGGGTGTTGAATGACGTAGTAGAAGTGGCTGAGAGAGGACTCCAGATGACTGAGGACCTGAAACAGGAGACTTTATTTAGGCTCTGGGGGGTTTCCCAAGCTGGTGGTGGTGAGGGTTCGAAGTGTGGAAAGAAGGGAGTAGAAGTCTGGAGGGCCAACCAAGAAGAGCCTCCATCAGTGAGCTCGAAGAAGTGGACCCGGGCAAATGGACCGGTTAATAAAGTGCTTGCTATGGAAGGAAGTGTTAAGAACCTGAACTCACATTAAAAAAAAAAAAAAAAAAAAAAGCGGAGAATGCAGAGGCAGGGACAGGAGGATCTCTGCAGCTTGCTAGCCAGCCAGCCTAGCCTACACCAAAAGCTCCAGGCCACTGATAGGTCTTGTCTCAAATAAACAGGGGTAATGTGAGGAATAACAACCAAGACTGTCCCCTGACCTCCAAATACATGTGTATGCACGCATACACACATCCACATACCAGAGCCAAGTGAATTTGTGCAGATAAGAGTCATTTCTTTCCTACTACCTAAGCGCTTCCCCATACCCCCAGGGCATCCTATGGTTGCTGCTGTTTTATTGAGATGTAGTGTGTACACAGCAGCATACCTTAGTACTAATGAAAGTCTGCCTGTCGTTTCACTTAGCTCAGCGTGGCAGAAGACCCTGCCAAAGAGAGCCTCATTGTCGCTGCAGGTTAGTTTTTAACTCTTCATCCTGCAGATCTTCCTGGGTGTACGTTTTCTCGTCTGAACCTCTTCACTCCACCGATGTCTCTGATACTCACCCATTGCATGGTGGGTAGCTGGCCAATTCTGCCTCGTTGCTGGGCAGTATTTTGTGGCAGTGCTGGTGAACGTGGGTCCTGCTCAAGGGTGGCATCCTGAGAAAGCACCGAGTATGGAAACTCCCTTAAGATCTAAGGAATAGACTTCCATGAGAATTTGGCTGTAATAGGCTACAGGAAAGAGATCATTTATAAGCCAAAAGAAGTCTAGTGACCTCGTGTCAACTTTACATTTTCTCCACCATTAGCAGAAATGGGGATCCCAGAGCTAAATGAGGCCAGTTAATGGAAGATTTCTTCTTAAGTGAGGTTTTTTTGGTTTTTTTTTTTTTCACATCTAAATTTTGTTCCTGCTACACAGGCAATGAGCCAGTGTAACTTTCTAATAAGAAAAATGACACACTGTAGGCTTCCAGAGACAACGGTACCATTGTCACCTTACTGTTAAAATACCAACAACCTGGAAGCGATACCTTGGAGAGATGATATAGGAACATAGAGTGAGCTTCAGAGGCAGATATTCAGATGTGGAAAATCTGAGTAAATCACTGTAATTAGGGAGCATTGCTGGGGTTCGGGGGGGTTGTTCTGGAAGAGAATCTGAGTGGGTAGAGCAACTATTGTCAAAGAAAACAGCTGCCTCATTCAGAAAGCTGCACGATTAGTCACTAGTGGAGCTGGAGGCTGTTCAAACTACTCTGACTAATTTCAACTTGTTTGTCTGAGGAGCCCCAGGAGGCACCTGGGGCATTTCTAAAACAATCTTTGTGGCTTGGAGGTCAAAGAGTCCAAGGTATAAAAGTTAACAGAGTTAGGGCTGCTATTGCTTTAATGGGGGAAAAAAAAAAGTGAGAGACATGAGGCTGAGGAGATGGTTCTGTTGGTCAAGTGCCTACATGAGGACCTGAGTTTACATCCCCAGGGAGGTGGGGACAGGAGGATCCCTGAGGCTTACCAGCTAACCATCCTAGCCAAATTAGTGAGTTTCAGATTCAGTGAGAGACCCTGTCTCAAAAAAATAAGGTGGAGGCTATCTCTGGTGATGCGTATCTTTAATCTCAGCACTTGGGGGATAGAGACAGGTAGATCTCTTGGCTCACAGACCAGCCAGGGCTACATAATGAGACCTTGCCCCCAGCTCCACTCCCCCCAAAAGTATAAAATGAGTTAGGAAGATACCAGACATTGCTCCTGTCCTTTACATGATAAGTACATGCACATATCTGTATACGAGCACCACACAAGCTGGCATGATGGCTCATGATGGTAAAGGTGCTTGCTGCCAACTCTGATGACTTGAGTTTCTGGAACCCACATTCAGGAAGGAGAAACCCTTCTCCTCTGACCACTCAACAGAGAGTCCCACAAAGAAGAAAAGAAATCTTTCACTCTTACAGTAAGTGTTTGGTTCAGGAAGAAAGTAGTTGTGTTCTTTCTTAAAACCCTCAGCACAACCAGGCAGTGGTAGAACATGCCTTTAATCCCAACACAGGCAGAGCAGGCAGTTCTCTGTGAGTTCGAGAGAACTCTGTGAGGTGGCCTACAGAGAGGGTTCCAGGACAGCCAGGGCTACACAGAGAAAACCTGTCTCAAACAAACAAACAAACAAACAAACAAACAAAAAGCCAGTGTGATTCCCCTCCAGAGCCATCTGCTACTCCTGTGGTCCCCAGTGGTGGTTGTTAGAGAGGACTGAACTCTAGAGAAGAGATTCTTAGCAAACCCTTAGTAACTGTTCAGAGGTGTTAAAACTGTGCCATTGAGCCACTGTCACTGGGGAGCATCTGTAACCACACCACAACTGGGTTAATCCCGACTGAAAATGGTTGTGATGTAGTCTAGGACCCTGTTCCATACCGCCCTGTCTCACGCCTGACAAAGCCCAGCCTGGGAACTCAAGCATCTGAACTCTAAGAAACACAGAGACATTTGGCCCTCTGTGATAAAAAAGTTATAGCTAAGAGGAACCATGTTGGGTCAAGGGCGAGAAGACCTATTGGGAGGAACTGGGAGGAAAGGAAAGATGGAAAGTCTTCAAATAGCCTTGATCTTGACCTCCTCTTCCCTTCCAGCTGTGCTTATTTTCCTGTTTTGGCATCTTCTAAACCCCCATGCCCAGTGGTAACTCTCCAGCACACACTTGCATTTGGGCTTTGTCCTAGATGCTTGTGTGCTTGGAATCACAACCTAAGGCACATTTCTCGTGTGCTAGCTTGGTTAGGTCTGTAACAGCAATAGGAGCTGCTAGTATTAATAACCCCCACATTTTCCCTTTTACAGACTCTACCAGCGCTGGCTTGCCGTCCCTGCATCCTAAGACAGCTGGGCCTCCAATAGGCTACCATTGCCCATTCTCACTGACTCACTGTTTGATCATTCTGATTGGCCAGTGCTCAGCTGGGGCTGGCTGTTAGCTATTCTTAGAGATCACTGTGGTCAGAGATCACTTTCAAATCCTTGTTTGCTGACAGACCCCAGGGCCAGGAAGACACTAAACTAGTAATGATAAATTCTGGGGCCCAATTTTCTGATAACTTCTTTCTTTTTTTTTTTTTTTAAATAAAAGGGAGGTGTGATTAATGTATGTCTGTTACTTAGGAGGTAGAGGTGGGAGGATGGGAATAAATTTGAGGCCAGCATGAACTATGGTAAATCCTATCTAAAAAGAAAAAAAAAAAAAGGAAAGAAAGAAAAGAAAAAATGGAAGTAGTGGGTGATACAAATTGTTGTCCAGGCCTGTAATGCCAGCACTTAGAAGGTAGAAGCTGCAGGATCAAGAGTTCAAATGTATAGTGAGTTTGAGGCAGCCTGCTCTGTTTGAAGCCCTATCTCACAAAAAATAAATAAATAGATAAATAAATAAAATAAAAGTTAATTAGTTAATTTAAAATGGATAAAAGTTAATTAGTTAATTTAAAATAGAGTGGGCACTAACTTAATTCCTTTTTATTGAGGGCCTTCAAAATGTCCCCTGCAGCAGTTTTTGTTTAAAATACCAAGAATGAAGTATAGGTAAACAGAGCCACAAAAAGAAGTGACTAGTTATTAAGTATCTACTTTAATAACTAGATGTTGGTCATCTGATGTGCTTGATTTCTAACGGTGACATGAAGAGCTGGGGCTGTGGCTTCCTCAGCAAGGAAGCCAAGGCACAGAAGAGAGAAGCGACCTGCTAAGCCGTCAGGCAGCAAGCCCTGCAACACTCACCTGTAGTTTGGGAAGCCCACATCAAGCCCAGGTAACGTGGTGGGCCTTTGTATGGTCTATCCCTGCACATCCATTTCAGTTATCGCTCTTCAGCTAACGACACTCTGGTTTTTCTCTAGGGTAGCAGCTCCTCTCCAAGTCTCATTCCATATATTTTGAAGGAGTCATGTGACTCAAGCATGGCCAATTGGTGCATGGTGTTTCCCTGGCTATAGTGTCTCTTCAATCACTTAATAAATATTTATCAAGAAAAGTTGGGGTCTTAAGGAGGGGTTGAGATATCTACCTCTTAAACGCTTCAGACAGAACCTTACTCAGTACCATTGAACCAGGGACAGTTAAGCTACCAGCACATGAACCTTCAGGGGAACATTTATATTCCTACCTAGGACATAAAATGAAATCTCATCCCCTTTCAACAAAGATGGAAATTCTGATCATTGGGGAGTTCATCTCCAGCAGATCCAGACAATGAAAGAAGTAATAAGGGCTTATTACATTACAGACAAGCAATAAGGGCTTAGCATTTCAGTTTGCAGCGGGCACCCTTTGTTTGTTTGTCTCTTCGTTTGTTCTTCAGAACAGGGTTTCTCTGTGTAGTCCTGGCTGTCCTGCCTACTCTGTAGACCAGGCTTTCCTCAAACTCAGGGATCCACCTGCCTCGACCACCTGAGCGCTAGGATGGAAGGCACACACTGCCACTACCACCTGCCACAACAGGGGTCTTAAAAACAGTAATAGAATTAAGCCTGGCGGGATGGCTCAGAAGCTAAGAGCATGCACTGCTCATGCAGAGGACCCGCATCCCAGCACCTATGTGAGGTAGTTCACAGCATAGAGACACAAAAAATAAATAAATATTTTTTTTCTTTAAAAAAAGGTAAAACAAAGTGGGGCTGAGGAGATAGCTCAGTGGGTGGAGTGACTGTTGTACAGGTATGGGGCCTGAGTTTCAATGCTCAGTCCCTGCAGCATGCAACTGTGACCTGAACACTAGGTGGGAGAAGGGCAGAGAAAATCAGATCCCTGGAACTCACTGGCCACGCAGACTAGCTGGTCAGTGAGCTTCAAGGTCAGGGAGAGAGCCTGTCACAAAAAAATAAGGCGGGGAGCCAGAGAGCAGGACACCCGAGGTCTCTTGATGGTGCGTGTCCACATAGGTACACGGGCACTCAATCACACAAACACACCCAAGCAGCACAAACAAGGAGAGGGGGATGCTGGGGGAGGTGGCACGATCTTTTAATCCCAGCACTCAGGGAGGCAGAAGCAGGCGGATCTCTGTGAGTTCGAGGCCAGCCTGATCCGTAAAGCAAGTCCCGGATAGCCAAGTCTACACAGAGAAACCCCGTCTCGAAAAACCAAAAAAGAAAAAAGAAAAAAAGAAAAAAAGAAAAAAAAAAAAAAAAAGAAAGAAAGAAAGAGGAAGACAGAGCAGGGGGAAATATGATTATCGCTTGACTCCTCCTGGGTAGATACGAACAAACATCTATTCTAGACCAAATACATTTCAACCAGGTTTAGCTTAGTGGCGTGGGGTTGCTTGTGGTAGCTTCGGGTGACTCCGGGATATCTGTATCACCCAAATTCCCGCCCCAGCACAGATGCTGCTGCTGTGTTTGAGTCACAAGTGAAAGCTGCCATCTGGGGCTCCCTACTCAGCTTACAGGCAGCTCCGCCAGGGTGTCCGTCCCTCGCAGCAGCAATTTTCTGCTGGTGCCTTGAGGAGAGGCAGTGTGAGTCTTGTAACTCCCTCGGCCTCCTGAACCTGGAAAGTCTCATTAGCTCCAGGAGGCTTTTTTGAGAGCCTTTCTTCTGGCCCCCAGGAGGGAAGGCTTCAATTCTGAGGAAATAGCTATGCAACAATGTGTAACAATCAGGAACAAGAGGTCGGTGCTTTGAGAAGGGGCTAGGGACCAGGGCCGTGCTGGGGCCCCTAATGGTTTCATTTGAACTTGGAAGGCCACCGGCCATGGTCGCTGGGAGTCTGCTTGCCCATCCCCAAAGGGTGAGAATGAAGCCAACATAGGGAAAGAAGAGAATAAGGGAGAGAAACACGCCATACTTCATGATGTCACCGAGCCCTTGAGTCATGCTCTATTTGGGCCTGCTTGGTTTTTGTTTTGTTTTTTTTTTTAGAGAAGACCATCAACTCTTACATGTGCTTGTGGTGGTTTGAATCAAGTTCAATATTCCTCCCACAGAAAGAGCCTGATTTGCAGTGTGGCCACTGCCAGGCCTATGTGCCTCTCCCGTTCCTGGCAGGTGAGTGTGCATTTTAGACAGTTACACAGAGCACTGAATAAATAGATGATAATTAGGTAGCTCAGTAAGCTGACTGATACAGAATAATGAAAGTGAATGTTTGTCCGTGCGTGCATGGAGAAGGCGACACACATGCAGCCAAGACTCTTAAGATGACTAGAAGAGGAATTCGTGATTTTGTTTGTTTGGTTGATTGGTTTGGGGTTTTGGTGTTTTTGTTTTGAGAACAGGGTTTCTCTCTCCTGGAACTCATTCCTGCTCCAGAAGAAAGGCTCAAAAAACCCTCTGGGAGCTAATGAGACTTTCCAGGGTCAGGAGGCCTAGACGGTTACAAGACTCACACTGCCTCTCCCCAAGGCATCAGCAGAAAATTGCTGTGAGGGAAGGACAGCCAGGCTGGCCTCAAACTCACCCAACCGGCCTCTGCCTCCCAAGCACTGGGATTAACGGCATTCGCCACCACTGCCTGGTGGAACTCAGGTCTTAACGAATAGCTTATGTAATGTTTGTGTGTAAAAGCAAGTACTGGCATGGCGATACTTGTCACCAGATCTGACGACCTGAGTTCTATCCC
The DNA here is from genome assembly GCF_907164565.1 of Psammomys obesus. NCBI lineage: Eukaryota > Metazoa > Chordata > Mammalia > Rodentia > Muridae > Psammomys > Psammomys obesus. Next base: position 13,623,274 of record NW_026596101.1, read on the forward strand.
TGGGACCCCTGTACCAGAAGGAGAGACTTTTGCAAGCTGTCCTCTTACCTCCCCACGTGCTCTAAGACATGTGCACACACGCACACGTCTGAACCCCTTTAAATACTAATAAACTGAAGAACATAGAGTGTGGACACAGACCCGGAGGTTATTCTCCGACAACGTTTCCACAGCACCCCGGGTCAAACACGGCAGGATGACAGAGGCTGTTATTCAAAGTTGCTCCCCATTTTTGAGCTCCCTCACTAACTCATTGTCTTAGGTGGGGTTCCTACCAACTTGGAGAGGAAGGGTTTGTTTCGTTTTACAACTTGGAATTCATCATCCAGAGAAGTGAGGTCAGGAACTCAGGGCAGAAACCCGGAGGCAGGAACTGGTGCAGAGTCCATGGGGGAGTGCTGCTTACTGTCTTGCTCCTCGTGGCTTGCTCAGCCTGCTTTCTTACAGCACCCTGGACCACCCGCCTAAGGGTGGCACTATGCACAGTGTGCTGGGCCCTCCCACATCAATATATATCTCACATGCTTGCCCACAAGGAGTTCTGGTGGAAGCATTTTTTTCTTTTAAATTGAGGTTCCTCTTTCAAAATCACTCTAACTTTTGTCAAGTTGATATAAGACCAGCACAGCCTCCAAAGCCAAAGCAAATCTTCCTCAAAGCTCGAAACCCACAGTTGCATTCCCGAAGGTTTAAATTTAGATTTGAGGATCCATGGGACTTATGGGTATGCTTCTGTGACCTGGTCTGGCTTGCACCTTTCATTTCTGGTTTAGGAGGCAGCCCTGGCAGTGAGCCTTTCTCTGGGCTAACCGAGTGAGCTCTCTGATCATTCCTGATCCTAATCCTACCATGAATGCTGTTTGCTGAGGTCGAAGTCCCAAAAGCTTCAGCTTTGCTGTTGTTTAAAGAGGAATAGGGTTGGAGATGTGTCTGGGGTAGATAGGGTGCCTGCCTGCCACTCATATGCACGAGGCCCTGTCTTCCACCCCAGAGTTGCAGAAAAGCAGAGTGTGGTGAACTGTGCCTGTGCTCAGAGCTCTTGGGAGGTGAAGTCAGGAGGATCAGAAGTTCAAGGCCATCTTCTATGAGATAGGAAGTTTGAAGCTAGCCTGGGCTACATGAGATCCTGTCAATAATAACAATAAAAACGAAATTGCATTGTAATTTTGAAAGAAAAAAAAATTCCTGAAGTTTCTCGAAGATTCTGTGATAGAATAGGTTTTCATCTTGGCTCTTTTCAACTAAAAAGGGGAAAAAATGACTTCTATATAGCAGATTCCATTTGGACCCCAATAAACTATTACAACAAAACCTCCTAAACTGTAGTTACTGAAATATTCCTCTTGCAGTCTGGCTTCTGTATTTAATCACTTTGCTGGAGGGGAGGGGGCCCTCATCTTCAATCTGGGGTGGTTAGTTAACAATCACAGGTTCCAACCATGCAGAATTTCAGTTGGAGAGAGTTCGATGGTGTTTCTAGCCAGTAAGAAGAGTCCCCACCCTACCCACCCACCTGCTCCACCCCTCCCCCCTAGGGATTGGGAAACTTCCAACTTGACTCACAGGCTCACAAAAGCATTCCCTAGAGGAGGAATTCTGGCCAGGCTTTAATTAGAAAATTTCTAGGAGGCCTGTCATTCATTATTTCCAAACCCCCAGAGCCAAAGGAAGAAAACACACAGGAGGTCACAGGGTCTGTAGAGCAAAGGTTTGCCCCAAGTAGAATTCTCTGGAATCTTACAAGGCACATTCCCCAAACACCCAAACACAGAGTCCACAGCCTGCACTCGGTGTGGTGGCATATGGCAGTAATCCCAGCACTGGCAAGGCTGAGGCAGGAGGATCCTGAGGGCAGTTGGGAGACCCTCTCTAGAAAAAGTAACGGCTAAGAGCTGAGGGAAAGAGTGCTTGCCTCACATGTAAAAGGCCCTAGGTTCACACCCAGTCCTGCAGAAGATGAAAGAAAATTTAAAATTCCCCAAATGAAAAAGCACAGGTGTACAGCCCAGAAAATAAAGCTGAGTGATAGACATTTTTTTTTTTTTTTTAATCATCCAGTGAGGAGTAACCATCCTGCCTGGGCTGCACAGTGAAGCCTTATCTCAAAAGAAAAAGAATCACCTAGGCTTTTCTCTGTAGACTGGAAAGAGGGGCAGCATTGAGAGAAATTTTACTTTGATGGAAAATTTTACAAGCATAAGAAATATGGATTAGTTTCCCCATACAGCCTGACCAGAATCCACCGGTCTTTTGTATTTTCATAATCAAACATCACAGAGACATTTTCCTTAAAATTTATTTGTTTTATGAGAGAGAGTGTGTGTGTGTCCCAGTGAGAGTGTGGAGGGCAGAGGACAATTTCAGGGACCTTGTTTTGAGGCAGAATTTCTCCTGTTCTTTCTGCCATACTGCATATCCCGGGCTCGCTAGTTCACGCTTCTAGTTCCTCTGTCTCCCATCTCATAGGAGTACCAGGATTACAGATATGTGCCACTGCGTCTAGCTTTTCATGTGGGTCCCAGAGACTGCACTGACGTTGTCAACCGAAGCCACAAGCACCTGTGTTTGCTGAGCCATCTTCCCTGCCTCATCAGTGTGTGTGTGTGTGTGTGTGTGTGTGTGTGTGTGTGCATGTGTGAGTGTATATATGTGGGTATGTAGGTATACATCTGTGTGTGTGTATATATGTATGTGTGTATGTATGTGTCCGTATATAGGTGTGTATCTCTGTGTATATATATGTATGTGTATATGTGTGTACATGTGTGTTTGTGCATGTGCATATATGTTTGCATGTTGATGGAGATTGAAGATTGAATTTGTCCCTTTTTTTTTTTTTTTTCGAGACAGTGTTTCTCTGTGCAGCCCTGGCTGTCCTGGACTCGCTTTGTAGACCAGGCTGGCCTCTGCCTACCTCTGCCTCTCAGAGTGCTGGGATTACACGCATGAGCCACCATGCCCAGCTTGAAGATTGAATTTGTATTTAAGGCCTTATGCAGGCTTGGCAAGCACTCTACCACTGAGCTGTACTCTTAGTCATTTATTTTTAGCTTAAAACAGGGTCTCACTAAGTTGCTGAGGCTGGCTTTGAACTTTGAATTCTCCTGCTTCAGCCCTAGAGTAGCTGGATGGCAGGCCTATGCCATCCGCTGGGCATAGGTCCCCTGAGTCTTAACACCCTCTAGAAACTTACTTTCTGAGCCTTCCTTGTAATCAGGTATGTTAATCAGAATTTTCGTGGAAAGCAGAATTAACAGGTATGCATACGTGAACTGAGAGGTTTATATTAATTGGTTCACAGAAGTGTGGCAATTGGGAAAGGGCCTGTATTGCAGGTCAGGTCAAAGGCAGCCTGCTAGCAGATTTCCCTCTTCAAAGGAACTGGTAGCTGTGCTATTAGGGCCTTCGACTGATTAGATGAAACCCACCCACATTTGGAAGATCTGTTTCCTATAGTCAAATGTTACTCTCATTCAAGCACACCTATATGGAAAACCTCAGGGTAACTGTTGATTAAATATCTGGGCACGATGGCCCAGCCAAGCTGACACATAAAACGTACCAGGGTATGAAACTGTGAGCTCATGACCTAATCTTTACACAAGGCTTTGATGTGGAACTAAGTGCACTTTGGGAAGAATAGCAAAAGAAACATCCACTTTAAAGAGACAAAGTGGAAGCAAGGTGGGGTGGCGCATGCCTGTAATCGCAGCCCTCAGGGAGGCAGAGGCAAGAGGATCTCCGTGAGTTCGAGGCCAGCCTAGTCTACAAAGTGAGTCCAGGACAGCCAAGGCTACACAGAGAAACCCTGTCTTGAGGAAACAAACAAACAAACAAACAAAATGGCAGCAACGGTGGTGGCATCACCTGTGACCTAGGTCCTTGCCTAGCAGTGGAAGCATTGAATCACCACCAGCCTTCTGGCTTTGCAGCTGCAAGCTTCATTCTTAAGTCTTCCCGGGACCTCAGTTCCCTACTGAGCTCCTTCAGTGCATTCCCTGTCTGCTTCAAAGAATGGAGGCAGATTCTGTCATGCGCAACTAAGATCGCTGTGATCCCGGGTTCACCGGGTGCTCATTATGTGCCACTGCAAGCTAAGTTACCGAAATGACGCGCCTTAACAACCACCATACCCATGAGGATGTGTGTGAGAGAGAGGGAGGTGGGGCTTGGGGGAGTATTGCTGGCTTGTTTTCCGTTTTACTAAACACTTTAGGATCAGTTCAGCCAGAGTCTGTGGGAGTCTCTCCACATGGCTGTTTGCTTCCTCACAACAAATACAGAAAGACATTCTTTCAGCAGTGACCCAAGAGACGAAGCGGGACATTACAAACTTATTTTTGTCTGTGTGTGAGCTCACACATCATTGCTGCCACCCCAATTGTGGTTCCCATTAGAAACCACTAAGTCTTGCTCCTATGTCAAAGAGGAAAATTAGAAAACTGGGCTCCTACTTGCTTCCCACTTCCTCCCAGGGACCCACAGTACTGGGTTGGGACCGAGGCCTTGCACATGCAATGGCAGGTTCTTCTATCTGAATTTCATCTCTAGCCCTCGAATGAGATAGGGTCTCACTATGTAGCCCAGGCTGCCTCAACCTTGGAACCCTCTGGTCTCAGCCTCCAAGCTGGGTTTATATGCATATGCCAGAACCATTCCTGGCTAGGGTCTCCTTTTCCTAAATGAGGAAATGGGAGAAGATTTGTAGGCATATTTTTAAGCTTCCTTTGGTGGCCAGTCTCCTTTGGGGTCCTCACCTGATAATCATAGCTTTGTGCATTTCTCTCTTGTGCTGTATCACAGTGTGACCAAGTGGTGGCATCTCTCCAAGAATAGATTAGAAATGCTACGGCCTCTCTCTCTTCCATCAGTCTCTGTCTGTCTACTCTCTGGGAGAAGCAAGCAGCCAGGGTGGCCACCTTCAAGATAAGCCATATTGGAAAGAGCTAAGCCTTCCAGTGGACAGCCAGCGAAATCCAGACCTTAGCCCAGAGTTTGGAAACGGATCCCTCAGGCCCAGGTGAGCTGTGATAAGCCTGCAGCCTTGGCTGAGTTTGTGCTCTTCACATACCAAGACCTGGGAAACCTTTAGCCAGAGAGAAATGACTCCAGCACTTCTGACCCTCCAAGAAGAAATATGGATGCACGTTCCTGTGTGTGTGTGTGTGTGTGTGTGTATGTATGTGTGTGCACATGCGAGCGCGTGTGTGTCTGTGTCTGCCCATGCCTTTAGATAAGATCCCTGATCTACTTAAAGCATTAAGGAAGATGTGACCATCTTTCAACTCTCCCACAATAATGATTTCCAGCTTTCTGTATCTTTACTGAACTTCTAGAAACACTCACCCACATCTCAAATCCAGATTTTTTTTTTTTTTAAGGCTGGAGATTCCTGCTTTCTAGGTTGGACATAACTGTCCCCAAGACTATGTCCGGAGCTGGAGGATGGCTCAGTCAGTAAAGCGCTTGCTGCATAAGCATTAGGATTTGAATTCCATCCCAGAACCCATGCTTTCTGTGTGTTACTGTTGCTTTTCTTTTCTAAGGAAGAAAGAGAGAGGAAGGGAAGGAGGGAGGGAAGGAGGGAGGGAGGGAGGGAGGGAAAGCCAGACATGTCGGTACACACTAATCTCAGAGCTGAGGAGAGAGAGACAGGTGCTTCTCTAACCTGCCTTGCCCACCCCACCCCTCACCCCTGTCAGGGAGAGACCTGACCTCAATAAACAAGGTGGGTAATGACAGAGGGATGGCACGCCTGCACGCATGCAACATTGCAGGCCCAGGCGCTGTGGTGAGGAGGCACGCTTTCACCTCACCGTACTTCTTGCCCAAGCCTCCTCCGGTGGTGTGCTCTGGCCTTCCACAGCCATCACTGCCACCATGCCGGAAACACACTGTCATAGAGTGTCTGCAGTGGCAGACTCTAGCAAATAGGACACTTCTCTGCTCAATAAATGCAGTGCCAGCCTCGTCTGACTGACTCTAAGTGTCCTGAGCACTGCAGAAGGCTGCAGAAGCTGCATCACTGAAGAAATGCAACTACCAAGAGTTGAAGCCCTCTTCCTGCACCTGGAGAAAAATCTAGAAGGTTACTTCTCACCAACCATCACCTGCAAACACCTGGATCCCACCTGTGGCCAAGCACACCCCGGGGGCTTAAGAATCCTGATCAGGCAGAACTCTGAAAACAGAGCTACACCCTCAGGGAAATCTACTTACCCACACTCATGTGACTATTGCATAAAACTGGGAGGTGAGTGTATTCGCTGCCAGTGAGAATTGGAAATAAGCCAGGGACCAGAATGCTCAGATATACATGGACTGTCCCTTATCTTTCATTCTCCTTGGCCCCTCTCTGCCCTAATTCTTCATGCTTTTCTGAAGCTTCCAGTCAGTGGAAAGCAGAGTTTCCCAGACTTGCCCAAGCTCCTGGGTGCTTTTCCAGGCCAGGCCACAGCTCCAAACTATGTTTTCCAAGAGCATCAGAAATGGGTAGACAATAGACCCAGGCTCCCGAAAGACCCCCAGCAGCCACTCTCTTCCCTCTCCACAACAGGAGCAGGCAAAATTCCTTGAAAGAACCACATAGTAAATAGTTTATGCCACTTTCACAACTTTTGTATTCAATGTTACCATATGAAAAAGACACATGATGAAACTTGAAAGAGTGTGGCCATTTTCCAGGAAGGTCTTCTATAAGAAAATACTGTGGGCTAGCTGGACTCGGCCCATGGGTGTGAATATGAACCCCCCACACCATGTGCTGCCTTGTCATAGAAGAAGTGGGGCCTCTAAGAGGTGGGAAATTCACAGGGATCTTCCCTTCTGAAATTGGTAAAGGCTCTAATGGAGTCCGTTCCCGATCATGCTCTTCTGTGTTCTGCTCTTAGTCAGGGTTTCTATTGCTGTGACAAAAACATCATGACCAAAAGTTTAAGACTCATCATCAAAGGAAGTCAGGACAGGAACTCAAACAGGGCAGGAACCTGGCAGCAGGAACTGATGCCGAGGCCTTGGAAGGGTGCTGCTTGCGAGCTTGATCTGCATGGCTTGCTCAGCCTGCTTTCTTATAGAATCCAGGATCACCAGCCAAGGGATGGCACTAGTCACAATGGCAGGCCCTCTGCCATCAATCACTAATTAAGAAAATGTCTTACATCTGGATCTTATAGAGGCATTTTCTCACTTGGGTTCCCTCCTCTCAGATAACGCTAGCTTAGGTCAAGTTGATGTAAAGTTAGCCAGGACATGCTCTGTGGGGAAGTAGGAATAAGGTCATTCGTTATACCAGTCACTAGTATCTTGATCTTAAATTTCCCAGACTTCAAAACCATGAAAGAGTGAACTTCTGTTCACTATAAAGTTACCTAGTCTTAGGCACTCTGTTATAGTCTGGAAGATCTCATCAAGCCAAGGTTCTTCCTTCATCCCCCTGTTCTGTTCTTTCCTGGATCTCTGTAATCAGAGAGAGGAAGAGAGAGAGAGAGAGAGAGAGAGAGAGAGAGAGAGAGAGAGAACACCTCATACAGCCCAGGATAGCCTTCAACTTTCTCTGCAGCAGAGAATGACTTGAACCCCCCAGGACCCCTGTCTCTAGCTCCTAAGTGTTGGATTGCAGAAGCGCCTCACAGTGTGGTGCTGGGGATGGAACCTGGGCCCCACTCATGTCAGACAAGCACTCTGCCGTGAGCCCCACCCCCAGCTCTAAAAGTTAGATGCTGCTAACCATAGCTCAATTTACTGCATGTCACCCTTCAGCACCTGTGTTATCTAGCAGTATAACATCACTGTAAGCCCCTGCTCTTTGTCTGCTAAGCAGATATGTGGGGATAAGTTAAGAAAGGGCCTCAGTACAGCACCTGGAACCACCTAAGTCCTCAGTTCGGCTTAGGCCTTATTCTAATCCAAGGAAAGAGCTGGTATCTCAGGTGGTTTTCTGTTGTGATAATAAAACACTCATGGCTGAGAAACTTATAAACAAATGAGGTGTATTTTGCTAAGTCCTGGAGTGTTGGCTTCTGTGACTTTCTGGTGGGGGGGTTCCTGACAGATGGTGTCCCAGGGGTCACAGGGTATGCACAGTGAAGAAGTCACACGCAGGAAGCTAGCGTCTGAAGAGGAGGCAGACTTGCTTCCTTTATAACTTAACTGTACACTCTCGAGGAAACTAACTCACACTGCGAGATCAGCTTTAGTCTTTTCTTCTGGGCATCACCTTGCAGGACCTAACCACCATCCATCACTGCCACAGTGATCATCACATTTCCTGACATAGAACACGCTGGACCTACTCAGGCCGCATGTAACCCACAGCAAGAGGGCTCTTCTGTGTCTCCAGGTCCTAGAAACAACACCAGGGGGTGGGGCTTTTAAAAAGAGTGATCTCAAGTCCAAGGAAAATGTCCTGACTCAGCACTGCCACACAATGGTGTGGTGGCAGATGCTTCTTGGGGTGTTCCATAATGAGCTAAACCTGGGGATTCTCAGCTCTGCAATGTGAAACAGGGTTTTCAATGGCTGGTTTTATGAGTTCAAAATATGCTGCTGTGATATAGATCTCTGAGATGCTGTCACAGGTGCTTTTGCCAAATGTACTTGGCCTACTCTCCCCAACCCCACAGAGCTTCTGAGAAAACCAACCTTCCACAAGAGCTCCATTGGAACACACAGAGGGTCAGGGGGCACAGTGCAATGGGTGAAACACGTTCTGTGTAAGAATGATGGTCTGAGTTCAGAACCCCATAACCTACATAAAGAGCTAGGTCTGGCAGCATGCAGCTGAGGAGGCAGAGACTGGAGGACCCCAGGAGGCTTGCCAGCCAACCTGATATGATGAGCTTGAGGTTCAGTAAGAGACCCTCCTTCAAAAAATAATGGAAAGAGTGACAGAAGGCACCTGGTACAGACCTCTGTCTTCCATTCATGCACGCATAGCTGGGCACGCCTGCATACAGAACTCATGCATATGTGCTCACATAGATACCGAAAATATAGAGTTGCCAGAAAATGGCATGAGCACCCTAGCTTCTAATTTTATGTGTGGGTTTATGTGCGTGTGGGTATGGGTCACGAAACTAGAATGGCTATAAGAGGGGGAACAGGATTTTAAAGAAGGGAGGGAAAGAGAACAAGATTCATGTGACATGGAAGTAGAAATGGAAGTTACTGGAGTGCTGGAATGGGGAGAGGAGAGGCAGGGGAGAAGCCACTAAAAGAGGGTATGTCTGAAAATGCCAGGAAAAGCAGTGCTTTGCAAGAAAAGTTAAACAAATGGAAAGGAAAAGAAAAGAAAGGTAAGGAAAGAGAAGGAAGGGAGGAAAGGAGGAAGGTAGGGAAAGAGGGAGGGAGAAAGGAAGGGAAGAAAGAGAGGAAAGAGGATCAAGCTCTTGGTATGAACAGCCCCTTCCTGGGGATTCCCTTGGGGTGTGAAAGAACAGTTCAAGATGTGTCCTATGTGAATCCAACCTGAGCCATTTCACACCACTGTCACTGGCCAAGAACAGACACCCCTTGCCCCAAAGTCTTTTCTGTCTGCTCCTCTTGGCAGGGGTGGCTGGGAAAAGAGGTGTCCTCATGACTCTGGTTCCTCACCTTTGTTGTTACCTTTTTCTTTTGCAGTGGGTCTCATGTACCCAGGTTAGCTTAAACTCCATTGGTAACTGAGGATGATCTTGAACTCCTGATCCTCCTGCTTCTACCTCCCAAGTGCTGGGATTACAGTTGTTGATCCACACCTGGCTAATGGAGTGCTGAGACTGAACCCAAAACTTTGTGCCTGCTAAACAGACATCGTACCAACTGAGCAACACAGCAGCCCTCTACTTCTTTTCTTCTTTACTTTCTCTCTTTCTACCCCCAATTTGTTTATTGAGAATATATATGGATGCATATAGATGGATGTACATAGTGTGCATATAGAGAATTTTATACATTTATACAACATATTTTGATCATATATAACACTATCCCCCCTCCAACTCTACCTAGACCCCCTCAACATGTCTCCTTCCCTTCTTAAAAAAAAAAAAGTAACCCATTAAACCCAGTTAGTGCTATCTGTACATCCACGGGTGTTGGGCTACCCACTGGAACATGGACAATCTACCAGTGGCCATATCCCCAAAGAAAAAGGACTCTACCTCCTCCATCAACTGCCAATAGCTCCTCAGCTGATAGGCCCTCAAGTGCCTCTCCCATCCGAGCTAGAATGTTGACTGGCCTGATCTTGTATAAGATGTGTGCAGGCAACCACCGCTGCCGTGAGTTCACGAGTGCAAGCGCCATGTCAGAAGACAGCCTTGCCAGCACTCCGCCCTAGGCTCTGGTTATTATTATTATTATTATTATTATTATTATTATTATTATTATTATTTTCTGTCCCTCTTCCTTGTGTTCTCAAAGTCTTGCAGGAGAGCCAATGCAGATGTCCCACTTAGGACTGAGTGTGGGCAGTTTTCGCTTTTATCAGTTTGCTTTTGCTTCGATACAGTCTTATGGTGCAGCACAGGTGACCCTCTAAGTCCTGATCCTTCTGCCTCCACCTCCCACAAGCTGGGCTAAGTTCATACGAATGTGCCACTACCACTGGCTCTCCTTTTCTTCTTCCCCTTCCTCATCCTCCCCCTCCACCTCTTCTTTGTTTCCTGATGTGTCTTTTTGGAACTCAACCTGAGCATTTCACACAAATGTCATTGGTCATGACTGGGCATGTATGCAGAGGTCAGAGAGGACATTATATATCTTTTCTATCACCCTCCACCTTATCTTATTCCTTTGAGACAGTCTTTCACTGAACCTGGAGCAACAGCAAGCCCTAATGACCCTTCTGTCTCTGCCCCACACAGGGCCTGATTGCAGGCAGACACACCATGTCTAGCTGTTTATGTGGGTGCTGTGACTAAAATTCAGGTCTTCATGCTTTCCCAACAAGCATTCTCCCACCTCACCATTTTGCCAGCCTCCTCTCCCCACTTAAAAAACAAACAAACAAACAAACAAACAAACAAACAAAAAACCATACAATTCTTCTCCTGTAGAATCAAGGGTAACCCGTAGTTCTCAGACTGTCTATGCTACAGCTAGGTAGGAGATGCCACAAACTCAGGGGACAGTGCTCAAAGCCTCAGAGCTCTGAGCCTTGGACTCCCAGAGCCCAGCTTCCCTGGTCCTTGGAACAGACACCCCTTGGAGGTATTCTGACTGTGGACAAGGGCAAGAGCTCCTGACCACACCGGGGACAGTGAACACAGCAGGACCAAGGTCCAAGATCAGAGGCAGCGGGGGCTAACTTGGTGTTTAAGAGTAAGGCCGGGGTTAGGGTGGGTGGGAGCGGGCATTCGATGCTCATTTTGTGAGCAGCTGTTGGGAAGAGTGGGCAATGACACTTTCCATGCCTGGCCCCTTCTGCCATGGTGACAGATCTGTCTCCCGCACAATTGGTCAAGATTTCCTATTGGCTTCAGTTATGAAATGCCTCCTGCACTCTGACTCATCCAGCAGTTTAGCAGCCTCTTGTTAGCTATCCACAACGCGTCAGTCACCCTGGGCCCTTTCCAGAAACGAGAGCCCACCTTGTGTTTCCCTCTCCATTCTTCCCCTTGCCGTTAGCCTACAGAGCGAACTGAAGCCTGGGAACCCAGGCTTACAGCTGGCCTGCCCCTCTCTGTTTTGCGAGTACCTTGCTGGTAAATTAGAATTAACTTTCCAGTAATAGAAGGTGGCCTACAAATTCTCTCCTGATCTAGTTCAGAAAATAATGATGACAGAATTGTCTTCTGAAAGAAAGCCAAGAGGGGCTGGAGAGATGGCTCGGTGCTTAAGAACCCTGGGTCGTTCTTCCTGAAGACTCAGGGTTTCCTAGCACTCAAATGGCAGCTCACAACCATCTCATTCCAGGCCTAGGGGATCTGATACTGTCTTCTATCCTCTACTGTCACTAGGCACACAAGTGGTACACAGACAGGCATGAATACAAAACATTCATCCACATAAAATAAAATTAGAATGAAAAAAATACATTTTTAAAATAAAGCCAAGGAATTTGTTTTGTTTTTTTTTTTTTTGACTATACCACCGAGGTACTTTGGAAGAGGTGAGCCAGAGGTAGAAAGACCTAAGATTGATTTCTGTAATAGTTACTTGCTATGTGTTGTGAGTGAATGACGTAACTGTCCTGGGTCTCGTCTCCAGTTCTTTATTATTGTGAATAAAGCAATTTATACTGTATAGTTTGTTGCTGTTCAGTCCATTGATAACAGTATGGTCCCAGTCATAGCAATGTTCATGATCATCTCACACACACACACACACACACACACACACACACACCATCCCTTCTACAAGTTTGAGCCTGACCAAGCAAGCTGGACTTGGGAAGCTGCCTGGTCCTTCTTTACAAAAGAAGGGACACACTCATCTAGAATAGTGCCCCCCCTCCCCTCGTTGAACTGAAATGATTGCAGCCTGATGTTCTCAATGACAACGGCCCTCCCACCCTATTCACTCCTAGGTAAAGCGCCCATCCAGAGGAGCCTGTCTCTGAGAGGGAGGAAAATCTCAGCAGCAGCCTTTGCCTCTAAGGTGAGGTGTTTCATTTAATTTTTTGTATATTCTCTTTTACTTCTGGAAGTTCTTCTTGTGTATGAGTGTGGTGGTAGCTGTCCTAGAACTCACTATATAGAGCAGGATGGCTTTGAACTCACAGATATCCACCAGCCTCTGTCTCCCGAGTGCTGGGATTAAAGGTTTGAGCCTCCACACTCAGGATTTGTTTTTGTATTATTATTAACTATATGTATGTGTGTCAGTGTGTGGGTTTGTGCACATGAGTAGGTGTGCATGGAGATTCAGGACATCAGATCTCCTGGAGTTGCCGTTACAGGTAGTTCTGAGACACTTGGCAGAGTGCTAGGTCTTGACTGAGCTCAGGTCCGCTGCAAGAACTCAGATCATTAGCAAGAGCAATATAAGCTCTTAACCACTGAGCCAACCCACCAACCCACCACTCTGTTTTTGAGACAGGGTCTCTCATTGAACTTGGAGCTCACTAATTCCACTACACTGTCCACCTAGCAAAGATCTGCCTCTCTCAGTCTCTCCAGTTCTCTAGGATTGCAGGTGTGTACCATATGCCTGCCTGGCTTTTTTTTTTTTTTTTTTTTTGCATAGATGCTCTGGTTCAAACTCGGGTCTTCATAATTACACAGCAAGCACCTTACCAGCTGAGCCATCTCCTCAGGCTTGTTTCTGAACGCTCTACTTGATTCTTCAGATCTACTGATGGCTTTTGATCATTTCCTGCTCTTTGTGGCTGTGCTTGCCCTGGTCCGTTCTCTCTGTAGACATATTAAGCAAAGTTGCTTTATGATCTATGTCTGTGTGTTTCTGAGCAGGACTGCTTCTGTTGGGGCTGGTTTTTGCATGTTCTTATTAATGGCACCTTATTTCTTTGTATCCTTCATGACCTTCAGGTGTATCCTGCTGAATCACTTGAAGTCTAGGGTTGATGGGCATTTCTCCAAAGAGATGAAATACGTTCTCTCTGTGCTTTGGAGCACCCTTAAGCCAAGGTTCAAGGCTGAGGTGGCCCTTACCACCTGATACCATAACCTGGCCTTAAATTTAACATGCAAAGCTCTCTTCACTTCTGGTTCAGTTTTTGATTCCAGGGCTTTGAGATCCTGTTATCAGAGAGGGAATACAATGAGACAGCCCATTTGATTTCTGCCTCCCTCCTTTCCCAGAACCATCAAAAGATTCGAGTTGCAGAATTCAGTCAAAGTCTTTAGTTCCAAAGTGACTTCATGCTATTTGTTTGCAACATGGCCCTCCCCTCCTCTCTTGAAGCCTGCTGGCTACACATCTAGCTTTCCTATGTCACATGAGTCTCCTTCCTCTTCCAGAGCCTCGGAACTACCTCTAGGTTCTTAGTACCACCGTGGGCTCCCTGATGAAGGTTTTTTATTTATTTATTTTCTTTCTTTTTTCTCATACATGGCTTAGAGAGCTTAGAGACTGAGTCAATCCCATTATTATTATTATTATTATTATTATTATTATTATTATTATTATTATT
>NW_026596101.1:13637357-13663116 GCF_907164565.1 Psammomys obesus
TTATTATTATTATTATTATTATTATTATTATTATTATTATTATTATTGCTGAATGTTTGCTGAATGCAGGGCTGCATTACAGAACACCATGTGTGTTTATAATGACAAGGCATTTGTAAGTTTTAAATATTTAATCCAACTCAGAAGAAAGACCAAAGTTTGCAACAAAAGAAGGAAGGAGGGAAGGAAGTCAGGAAGGGAGGAAGCAGGCAAACAAACAAAATGGGGGCTGGAGTTACAGTTCAGCTGGTGATGTGTTTCCTTACAAGCATGAGAGCCTGAGTTTGCTCTCCAGCACCCACATGCTTTCAGGAAGTTAGTAGTCGCAGTAATGGAGAGTTAGAGATACTGGGGGTCAGTGACCACCTCTAGCCTAGCCGAAGGCAAAGTCCCAGTGAGAGGCTCTGCCTTACAAACTGGATGTCTCCTGAGGAAGGACACCCAAGGATGACCTCTGGCCATTACACACAGAGGTACACATGTACCTTCAGGCAGTGAGAGAGAGATAGAGACAGAGATTAGTGTAAAAGAGGGGACGGTGTTAAAAATCCAGGGAACCAGGGCTGCCGCCAGTTTCTGTTCTTAATGAGTTCCATTAACTTGACCATCCCACCCTAGTCATTCTGCCCACATCCATGAAATGACGTTAGAACCACCTTCCTCTGGAAGTTGGTCTGGGATAAAAGAGGCCCAGTTAGCCGTGTGTCTGAATCATCGTGTCATTACCATGATTAACAGTTTTACGGTCCCACCCTCTAATCGCTTCACCAACTTTGTTATCGTGCGGCTGCTCCTCCTCAAACCCGTCCTGAAGTCTCCATCCCCAGAAGCTTGGCTTCATGAAGCAACAATGTGGGCTCATTATCCCTAAATGGCCTAGTGAAAACATACCTGTGCCCCAGACCTGTGTGTAGTGAGGAGTGTTTAATGAGGTGCCTGGTGGGATCCAGTCCTGCTGGATGAGGCTGTGCAGCTTCAGGGCAAGGCAGGTTGCACAGGTGAGATCCAGCTTCACTACCTCTGAACAGGCCATTTGCTTGGAAGCAATGAGCTTCCTCCGAGGACACACTGGACGTGGGGCTTCAGTGTCTTTGGCTCTATGGGTCAGATTTAACCTCTTCATTTTGTAAATGAGGAAACAAAGACTCAGTGGTGTGGAATGAGACACCGAGGACCACACAATCCTCTCAGTAGCAGGCCATGGGAAGTGTTCTTATCCTCGCCCCACAGTTAACCTGCTGTGTGTGAAACTTGATGAGGGCAGAGGTGTAAAAACGTGTAAAGTTGACCAAATATGTTCATGAGTTCTCTCAGATTCCTACCTGTGATGGTTAATCTTGGCTGTAATCTTGATTGGCTCTGAAATCAGATATGAGACACACACACAGAGCCAGGCAATGGGAGGGGGGGGGCACCTCTTGAATCCCAGCATTTGGAAGGCAGAGATAAGTGGATCTCTGAGTTGGAGGCCAGCCTGGTCTACATAGTAAGTTCCAGGACAACAAGGGCTATGCATTGAAATCTTGTCTCAAAAAAAAAAAAAAAAAAAAAAAAAAAGACAGAAAGAAAGAAGTACAGACACACAGGACACAGGACAGGTCTGTGACGATATCTCCAGGAAGGATGGAACTGAGTGGGGAGATCCTCCTGTAAGGTGGGCAGCTTCTCACAGGGCCTACCCAACTAAAGAGAAGTCCTTGAAAGGACAGCACTGTATGCCTGCTCACCTCTGTTCCTTGCTGATAAGTGCACCTGTCCTGTTGTTGCTACTGCCATCCTTTGCTGATGTTGCTACCCGCTTCTTCTGGTTCCAACACCAGCTGAAGACCAAATGTGTTCCCAGAAGCTTAGGCTGGGACTGTGAAGGCATCCTGCCTTGAGGACTGAGCATCTCCAGAGTTCTCAGCCTTTCTAGCATGCAGACAGCCAGTCAGACTGTGTAAGGCAGAGGTAATAAATCTCTTTCTGTAATATATGTTATATTGTCCTATTGGTTGTATCCTCCAGTGAACCCTAATACAGCCCTCAAAAAGTGGAGGGGAGCCAAGCACAGGAGTGCATGCCTATGATGCAGCCTTTTGGGGAAGCTGAGGCAGAGGGTTCTTGAGTTTGAGGCTAGCCTGAGCTGCATAATGAGCCCTCTTAATCTCAACAAACAAAAAACAAAAAGCCAGCAACAACAACAAAATAACAAAAGCCCAAACAGCAAAAGGTAATTTCCCTTTATTTTCATGTGGACTATACTTACCTACTTGCTTCAAGTAAATGGCATATGATGAAATGGCTTGTTTTTAATTTTGTATACATCTGTATGTGAGTATTTGCTTGTGATTGTCAGTTCCCATGGAGGTTAGAGGTATCAGATCCCCTTGGAGCTGGAGTTACAGAAAGATGTGAGCTGCCTGATGTGGATGTCGGGAACAGAACCCAGATCCTCTGCCAGAGTAGTGTGTGCTCTTAGACACTGAGCCAGCTCTCCAGATCTTCAGCCTAGTCCTTAATGGCCATGCAATGGCATGTTGCCCTGTGAAGTTTCTCGTCTGTTACTAGGTAATTTTATACAAGGAATAAAAGCTCCGGGCTCCTTAACCTGAGACACAAAAGCCCAAAGCCAGCTGGGGCCAGGCAGATGACAAGTGACAGAAGCCAAGCAGAGATGTCTCCCCCTTCCCCCTCCTTACTGCATGTCCAACAAGTGTGATGACAAATAGAAGGTGAACTTCACCTTGAGGTCAAGGAGACAAAAGGACAGATGGAGACCTGGGGAAGAGAGAAAACATGACCCATCTGGGGTCTATGGATGTGTCCATTGGCAGGGCTCAGGCCTGGCATGTTTTGATGGAACTGCCCCAGGCTTCCCTGTGTTAAAGAATTTCAACCCCCCATGCTTCCTCTGATCAGACCATCTTCCAAGGAGCCAGAGAGATGGACTTTTATGTGAAAGCCTTGGCTTTTAAATTTTAGCAAAAAAAGACTATATATTATATATAATAGAATATATATCCTATATACATATTCTATTAGAGAAAAGGGGGGGGGGAAGAGAGAAAAAGGTAGGGGTAAAGACAGGATCTCTCTATGTAGCTATGTAGCTCTGGTCACTTGGAGCTCACTATGTAAACTGGACCGGCCTTGAACTCACAGAGATCTACCTGCCTCAGCCTCCCAAGAGCTGGGATTAAAGGGGTGTGTGTGTGTGTGTGTGTGTGTGTGTGTGTGTGTGTCTGTGTGTGTTAATAGAGGCTAAACCTGAGACACAGACAGTAATTATAATCAATGTCCTGAACTGGGGAGGCTTGGTTGAACACTGTTTTTGTTTTTGTTTCTCTATGTTGTTAGCTAAAATGGGACAAAAACAAACAGGAAAGGAAAAGAGGAAGGAAGGGAGAGGAAGAGGTCCTTGACTACTTGAGTCACCAACAGTTCCTAAGGTGGAAGACAGATGGCTTTCAACAGGAGGAGAAGAGGAGGAGCCCTCAGTGGCTAATTGTCCCAAGGTGCAGAGCCACCAACTGTGAGCCCCTTCGACCTCCCAGTTCTGCTACGGGCCACCTCGGCTAATCAACTTTTTATTTTATTTTTTCTACGCACCTTGGAGACCCTCTCCATCTTTGTTTGGCTGTAATCTTTCTTAATTAGATAATTGAAATAATCACCCAATTAAGTTGGTTCCCCTCACCCTCCTCCTTACCAAGTTCTTGCTGGATCCAGCTGGCTTTCTCATTTCCGCTGACTCGTTTCTCTGCCTCATGCAGGGCCTGAAACGGGTCTCAAGCTGTTCACTTTCCTCCTTTGCAGTTTGCCGTTTCAGTTCAGAGGCGCTACAACTAAATTTCAGTTCTGGTCATGTCAAAACAGACTCCATAGGCGACTAAAAGCTGGAGCTGCAGCTGGCACCATCACAGCGTTGCTGAGGAGTTTCCAGTCATGGGGATTTGAATCCCAGGTCTGGTATTTACTAACTGGCTGATCCAGCTTATGCCATTTGGTCTGTCAGCAAGCATCTGCACTTTTGGGGAGACAACAGTTTCCTCATCTGTGAAATGGGGATCAAACCAAGACCTGTCTTTTCTGGGCTGCTGAGATTAAGTAAAGCTGACTAGTAGTGTTTTGCTTGTGTGTGCTAAAATAGTACAATAGGGAGCTGGAAAGAGAACAGGAAGGAGGGTAGAAGGAGGGGGAAGGAAGGAAGGAAGGAAGGAAGGAAGGAAGGAAGGAAGGAAGGAAGGAAGGAAGGAAGGACCTTGAATTTCTAATCTCCTTGCCTCCACCTCCTAAATACTGAAAGTACATGTATACACTACCACATCCAGTTCAGTCCAGGTCATGAGACGCTGGGGATTCACTCAAGGCTTAGTCTAAGCAGATCAAGCCCTCAGCAAGCTGAGCTACATACCCAGTACCGGCACTAACTTTTTTTTATTAATATAGATCTTACTATGTAGCCCAGGCTTGCCAGGAACTTGAAATCCTTCTGCCTCAGTTTCCTAAACCCTAGGTATGGTGGCTCAAGATGACATATTGAAGGAAAAGAAAAGAAAGAGAGAGAGAGATCGCAGAGCTATACAAGATGGAGTGGTTCTAGACATACTTCAGCTGGTCAGAGTACAAGTGTGAGTCTCTCTGCTATTTCAGTGTCTCGATCCAGACCTCCTGGTTTACTCTAAACCTGTGTAAGGCTAAACCCACATAAGAGACTTACAGATAACTAGTTTTCCTTTAGATGGATTCTTGTCAATGAAATTTTAAGTCAGTATTGATTCCATGTTGGGCAGAACACAAGGAGGGCTGAGCTGGTTGCAATGTCTGGGGATTTCCTGGGGAATGTGTGGTTAGAGGCGCAGAACTGTTCTCTAAAAGGTGCATCTGAGCTATTTCCAAGTGATGAGACTTAAACGTTTGGGTCAATTCTGGTGGTGTAAACTTGTAATCACAGCACTTGAGAGGAGGAACCAGGAGGATCAGGAATTCAGGATCAGGATCAGTTGGAGGCCAGCCTGGGCTGTAAGACACCCAGTTTCAGAAATAAACAAAGCATTGAAAACCAGGGTGTAAATAAGGTATTACAGGCATATTACATATGGAGAAAAGTTAGAAAAAGGCTAGCAGCCCCAGGATCACAGAACAAAAATCAGTTGTAGACAGGGTGGTGACGCATGCCTTTTATCCCAGCGTTTGGGAAGAAGAGGCAGATGAATCTCTGATTTTGAGGCCAGCCTAGTCTACAGAGTCAGGTCCAGGACAGCCAGGGCTATCACAGAGAAACCCTGTAAAGAAAGAAAGAAAAGAAAGAAAAGAAAGAAAGAAAGAAAGAAAGAAAGAAAGAAAGAAAGAAGGAAAGAAAGAAAAAAGGAAGGAAGGAAAGAAAGAAAGAAAGAAAAGAAAGGAAGGAAGAAAGAAAGAAAAGAAGGAAGAGAAAAAAAAAAAAAAGAAATCAGTTGTGACTCAGAAATTCAGCTGCCCCAGAGTATAGTCTAACCTCATTGAAAGGCTGAGCTGGCCCAGCCTCAGCTGCCTTTTATTCTCTGCCAGTAACCCAGCTCCCAGCAGCTCAGTGCTGTTGTTCTTCTGTAGGCCTGGGGAGTTGGGTGTTAGACAAGGAAAACAGGCAACTCTGGACTGAGTCTAGTGTTCTGACTTTTAGAAACTATGCAAACTATGAATCACTTTTAAAATGAAAGGGGGGAAAAAAAAAGACATAAAACAACAACCACAAAAAAAGAGGAAAAAAAAAAAGTGCCTGGTAAGTTAAAAAAAAAAAAAAAAAAGAATTTTCTGAAAAAAAAAAAAAATTTTTTTTTTTAATGGTAGTTTTCTTTTCTGGAATATGCTTTCTAAGTGTAATCTTCCAGTACTAGATGAAGTGGAGCTGGAGAGGGGCTAGTGAGATGGCTCAGCATGAGCCATGCTGAACACGTCTGCTCCCTCAGCAGACCTAGGATTGGTTGCCAGCACCCACGGTGGCTCACTTATCTGTAACTCCACTTCAGGGGGGTCACACGCTGTCTTCTGACCTTCTTGGGCATCTGGCGTGCCTGGGGTACACACACATGCCTGCATGCAAGCAGCAGATGTGTAAAGCCTGTGACCCTGGTGGCAGAGAGGTAAAGACCGGCGAATCCTGGTGCTTGCTGGCCAGCTTGTCCAGCCAAAAGGACTAGCTCCAGGTTCAGTGAAAGACCCTGCACAGGTCATACCCCTAGTTCTGCCTCTGGGCCTTAGGACACTCAAGTGAGGGAGCCAGAATGAATAGTGCTTCCTAGGGAATCCCCATCTCTTGGTCTCCATGTGTGCATGTGTAGGGCTGATTATTAAAATCAGTAGGGGACACTGGGCGGTATTGGTGTGGGCTGTTAGTCCCTGCACTCAGAAGGTAGAGGTAGGCGGATCTCTGTGAGTTGGAGGCCATTCTGGTCTACAGAGCAAGTTCCAGGACAGCCAGGACTACGCAGAGAAACCCTGTCTCAAAAAAAACCAAAAGCCTAAAAAGAAGGAAATCAGCAGGGGACTACAGAATAATGGAGTGTGACTTCAAAACTATTACCTTCATCTTCATGCTTCCCTCTCTTGGACCACTCAGACAGATGTCAGGTGCCAGGTTTGAAGGCCCTCAGCTACCCAGCAACAGCAAGCTTAGTCACAGTAGAAACAACCGGCTCCTCTGGCCTTCAGACCAACACAAACTCCTGTGATGCCCAGAGCCACAATCACCTGACCACGCCAACTGCAGTCTCCTGCTCCTACATAACAGAGGTAGGTTGTGTTTATTTTGTTTGAAACGGCTGAATGTTGAAGCGATTTGTTGGACGGCAACGGATAACACACATGCCCTCCTGTGTTACAAGGCTGACCCTGCTCTTCTGGAATTCACGAACCCTCTAGGCTAAAGTCATTTTCCTCCTTCTGCACTCTCTAGCCCACGGCAGTCTCTTTTCTCTCAGATACATTACTCCACCTCCCTGTCATGAGTATGGAGCAGAGGAAGAACAACCAGCTTGGGAAGGACTGGACATCCATGTATCCTTAGGAACCAACGACCAAACATGAGCATAAGGGAAGGTGTTCTGGAGAGTGAGGCTGGGAATCAGACAAGTCCACGGCAGTTCTAGAGCAAATAGTAATGGTACCAGAGTTTCTGGGGTCTGAGCCTGGGTTCTGGCAGCCCTAATAAGAGAGGCTAGGCCACCCAGCCTCAGTTAAACGAAATAATAACGAAAAGCAGAGAAAGGAGAAGTACTCAATGTTGTCACATTGGGGAGAAGAACAAATAAACTGGTCTAATGACATACATACCCCCCCCACACACACACACACCTTCATTAGGGTCTTTACATGAGGTTTCAGCCTATATAAAAGGCAGGAGTTACATATAGCTAAGCAGTCCTGGTGAGGGTGTGGTCCAGCCCATCAGTGACCCATCCTTGTCACAGTTCAAGGTCTGTCCTTCTGAGACCTTGTTAGAATGATATGGAATCTCTTTCTAGGGATTGGCACCAGTGTTTTCCTTTTCCCAGATGGTTGCTCCTGGGGAAATGCCAGGCTATTGAGGTTCATTGCTTCAAGAGTCTGACAGCCAAAGGAAATCATGCTTCCTTGGAGTATTTTCCTTCCTACTAGGATGGATATAGTAATACTCGGCTACCTGCCCCTAAAAGGTGCTGGTGCCTATCCAGAGAGGCAGCAAGAAGAAGACACTCAAAGCATTATTGATTTGGTGCTTGAATATGTAAAGAAATGAAACTTGGCTGGACAGAGCAGGGCACATGCCTTTAATCCCAGACAGCACTTGGGAGACAGAGGCAAGCAGATTCTCTGAGTTTGAGGCCTGAGGCCAGCCTGGCCTGCATAGTGAGTTCCAGGACAGCCAGAGCTGTTTTTTTGTCTTGAAAAAACAAAAACCAACCAACCAACCAACCAACCAACCAACCAACCAACCAACCAACCAACCAACCAACAACAAAGCTTTTCTTTTTCTCACCCCAGATCTCTCTCCAAATGTGTTTTTGCCTGGTTAGAGAATGGGGGGGGGGGGAATTGTTTCCTGCCAGCGGAATCTCAACTATCTCTGAGGTGCTGCAATCACTATGCAGTTGAATAAAAAGAGAAGCTCAGAGTTCTAGGTCCCACTTCCTCATCCTGATTCCCTAACACCTCTCCACCCCTGGCGATGGCGACTGGGCTTATAGGAGTGTGCTCATTCACAGGGCGAGTGGGGAGTGAGCATCTTCCTTCACTGAGGACCCCTAAGGGACACTGGGCTAACAGGGCTTTCTGCAGCAGTGTTGGGAGATGGGAATCATCTGTAACAGGTGTAGGGTTCTGCTCTGCACACAGGCTTCCAATTAGAGGCTGAACTCTAGCCAATCCTTTGCCAGCCAAGCTGCGGGGCCCCTGGGACTGAGTGAGTGAGTCAGAGTAGCAAGCCTTCTTCTAAGTCCTAAGTCGCTTCCAGGCATTTGTGGGGCTGGTGTAAGCCCTGGCCCAGAAGTCAGATTCCTGGTTCTTTGCGGCTAGCCTTACATTCCTTGCCTGTGACAGCCTGTTAGTTCTCATCACAGGCCAGAGCTCCTTGGCACCTGACTGGCCCCACCTCCCAGGTCCAGAAGGAATTCTGGGTAGCCTATGTGCCACACGTGCCATGAGAGGCCATATAACCACAGCAATCCGCTCAGACTCCTCTACTCACAATCCCCCTGCCACCTGTGCACCAGTGCGCAGGGCCCAGGGAGTGAGGGCGCCAAAGTCAGAGGCCAGGTGTCCCAGGAACTGTCAGCTTCCTCACGCTTGAACAGGGATAAGATCCACTTTCGCTGATCCTTCTCCCATTTTCCGGAAGATTCTACATCTCCATTCTGTACAATAGGAACTTGGCCTTGAGACTTTTTTTTTTCTCTTTTTACCATCTTCCCAGTATAGTGTAAGCCTGTTTATAGTGGACCTCTGATAGCAACATGCATATGTAGAGATGAGGACACCCTGGTACACACACACACACACACACACACACACACACACACAACTTGTAAAATACAGTGATAAAAAGCTGGCCCCTTTCACTTTTCATGGGGTAGCACCCACAGGAAATAACATCTGTGTGATGGATGGCTGGAGCGCCTGAAGAGATTTGGAACCCCCAGAGGGCTGAGCCTGAAGACTAATGGGGTGCAAAGCTCCCAGACCCCACCAGGCAGCTGTGAGGGTACAGGGAATAGGTGTTCCAGGAGTATTGAGTGGCTGATTAGGAACTCCTCCTGAGATCTTTCCTTCCAATGTGGAAAGAGGGAAATGAGCAGTTGAGAAATACCTTTCCCCCTCCTTTAAAGCCTGGCTTTCAAGGGCCTTGTCCCTGGCAGAGGTCAAGAAAGGCAGCTGGGCGACTTTCACGCCAATCAATGGCCTCTTTATTCTCAGCTCTTTCTCTTCAACTGGGACAATGAGCCTCCTGGCTCAGCCCTCAAGCTAGGAAGTGACGAGGAAGCACAATTTAAAGTAGACTGCCAAAGCACCCGGACAAAGCTCTGGTGACAGGGGATCCTCTAGAAATAGGAAGATGAAACCCCCTCTGGTGCGAAGGGGGTTGGGGTAGGGATTGGCAATGAGACCCCAGGGTTGCAGCTACACATTTCAATGGACATAAACTCTGCTTAAACTGCCGTCCACAAAGCCAGGTTCAAGTTACCTACCGGGCTTTTGTTTTGCTGAGTGGCTTATGCAAATGTGGCACTGGCCGGGAAGCACAGAGGTGAGCAGAGGCGGCTACCAGCCTCCCCCTCCTCTCCTCTTCCCAGCCTCCTCTAAAGCTCCTGGGCTCTTCGCGTGTCCCATAATTCATTGTGCAGCATTACCTCTGATAGGCTCAGCCAGGTTGCTGGGTAGCAACAGGGTATTCATTGCCACATAGCTGCTTTCTTTAAGCAAAGCACCCTCCCACACTTCATTTGGAGCATATCCTTCTGAATTGTCACATTCAATAATCAGCCGCAGAGGATCATGGTCCTGCCTTCTGTGGGCACCCATTTCTCCTGTCATGTGGATTTTCCCCATTTTTCTTTTCTGAAAACAGAGCATTGCAAAGTGCAAAGATTTTACAAAGTTGTCATCAGTGTTTAGTTAGCAACACCCCCTTGGTTTTTGTCCCACTGAGAACATCATGAGTGGGCTAGGAATGCAGCTCAGCTTCGGCAGCGCTTGCCTGCTTTGCACAGAGCCCTGTGTTGCAGCTCCTGCCCTTGATAAAATCCAGTGGCAGGTGATGGAACACACCTGTAATCCTAGCACTTGAGCATGGAGGCATGAGGATCAAAAGTTCCTGGTCATCCTGGGCTAGATAGTCTGAGGCCAGCCTGGGATACCTGCCTTAGCCACTGTTCTATTTCTGTGAAGAGACACTATGACCAAGGCAACTCTTATAAAAGAAACCATTTAACTGGGGGCTTGTGTGATGGCTTGAATGGGAAAGGCCCCCATGTGTGTGAGTGTTTGGCCCATGGGGAATGGCACTATTAGAAGGTACGACGGCCTTGTTGGAGGAAGCGTGTCACTGTCAGGGCAGGCATGCTCAAGCTATGTCCAGTGTGGTACGCAGTTTCCTGCTGCCTGTGGATCAAGATGTAGAACTCTCTTCTGGCACCACGTTTGTCTGCACACTGCCACGCTTCCCACCATGATGTTAATGGGCTAAGCTTCTGAAACTGTAAGTCAGCCCTAATGAAGTTGTTTTGTTGTTGTTGTTGTTGTTTTAGTTGCAGTGGTCATGATGTCTCTTCACAGCAACAAAACCCTAACTAAGATAGCTCACTTATAATATAAGTTTCAGAGGTCTAGTCCCTTATCATCATAGCAGGGAACATGGAAGAAGGAACCATGGCAACAGGCAAGCACAGTGCTGGAGAAGTATCTAAGAACTACTTCCCGATCCATAGGTCTAGAGAGAGACTAGGCCTGGTATGGGCTTTTGATGCCTCAATGACCCCCTCCAGTGACTTCTTCCAACAAGGCCACACCTCTTAATCCTTCTAATCCTTTCCAAGATTTCCACTCCTTAGTGACTAAGCATTCAAACACAAGAGCCTGTGGAGGCCATTCATATTCAAACCATCACAATACAGGAGGCAAACAAGAAACAAACAAACAAACAAACCACAAGGACAACAGAGTTTTCAACAACGTCCATATGGAAGGGCCCATGCTTATTTTCACTACCTTTGGCCTCTTCCTTGCAGAGGTGTCAACAAGAGTTGTGGCTGGTTCTAGAGTTTGTCCAGGAGAACCCTGGAGTCAACTAGCCACATAGCCCATAAACCACAACCCTAGATCAGGACAGATGCCAGCTGTCTGAGAAAGGGCTGAGAGAAGGCAGAGGCCTCCTTCTTATGAGGCTGAACTGTCTCACAAGCGACCTGATAAGGTAGAGATACAGGTGCAGATTGAAAAGCCCAGGAAGACAGAGAGGTAGTAAAGGGAAGTATGTGGTGATCTTAGAAAGCAAGGTCATAAGAGCTACTGAGAGTGGCTGGGCCAGGGAACCATGCACTCAAAATGTGGGCCTGCATGGATTCAGTTAGATCCACCATCTACCAGTTAGTGAGATTTTAACACAAAAAGTTCTAGGGGGAAGAGAGCTGCCAGCTCCCCATGCCTTCTCTCCTCCCTTCATTTCAAATATGGGTCTCTGTCCTCAATCTCCTCTGCGTGTTCATTTTTGCGCATCTTTGATCATAAACCTAGGTATCTCCACATGCACGTTCATGTATGCATGTGTGTGCACGGGAGTGTCTGTTGAGGACTGAATCTAGAGCCTCTCAAGTGCTAGGCAAGCACTCTACCGCTGAGCTATATATCTAGGTGTCTTAAAGTGGCCCTCTCTGTACTCCATTTTCTCATCTGTTAAGTAGGGTCAATAGTCAAGTCTACCTCTCATCCTGAATGCCATGGGCACTTAGAAGTCATCGGTTTTTGCCTGTCTTTGGGCATTTCAACATGTTTAGTGCCATCCTTGGCCTTCTCCACCTGTTGGACCCCAGAACATCAGCTGTATATTCTTAGGCTCATGTCCCCGGAGGACTCCTGTAGGTATCACAGGAGAGAACCTGTCTTCTCGGGAGACTGATGGACACTGAATGGTCAATAAACCTCCACTGCCTACATTTATGAAGAGATCCCAGATGCTGTGGGGCGGGGCTCTGGCTGCGTTCATGCCCCTGTTTGTTTAGTTATTTCATCATTATTCCTCTTTAATACCCTGGGTCTGGTCTTCTTAAAATGCTCCGGTTTAAAAGGCTTATTTTTTTATTTTTTATTTTTTTAAGGAGAGGTGCCTTTCTTTAAAGGTACAAGTGTCAGAAATAAAACTTGGAGGTACTGGCATTTATGAGTGGCTTTTGAAACCAGAGAATGCCGAAGAAATATAAATCATGTTCCTCTTGCAGGAGCCCAAGAGTGTGTCTTTTCCTGGAGGCTTTTGCAACCATTAACCCCTTGGCCAGCAGCCAAGTGTTCAGCTGCAGCACTGAAACCCACTTCTGAGTGGGTTTGGAAGAGCTGAGGCTGGAGTATGCACCAGATTTTGCTGGCTTCTGTTTGGTGGATGGGAGAAGACCACTCTGAGAACAGGAAGCCTGGGGAGGCAGGTAGGTACCAGTCCCTCTAGGTTGCTAGAGGGGTTTGAACAGTGGGGTGGGAAGGTACTGCCACCATCCTGAGGCAGGCAGGGAAGGGCTTCCAACACTCACCTGGGTCCGGGTCTCGTCTAGACAAAAAGGTACAGGTGGCTTCAGGTCACCCTTGTGCTGGACCTTCCTACCACCAGCAGCAACAGAGAGCACACAGGTGTATGACTGGGACCTTGTCCCTGATCTTCTCCCAGGGTCCTCAGAGGCCATGACTGAAGGAGGTCTTCCCATTACCACTTTTGCTGTGCTTTCCCCCTGGCTCTGCCTAAAGTTATAAATGTGCTTGACCAGTAGGAACACAATCCCTTGTGGGCACTGAGATGAGGCCAGGTAGCGGTGCTTCTTGTTCCCACTGTGAGACTCATGGCCATGCCCATAACCCTTGGCTACAACTCTTGGTAATCCCTCGGCCAGGGCCCTTTTGCTCTGTCCTAAGTAGACAAGCAGCTCTCCAGTGCTGGCAGTTCTGGGCCTATTCATATCCAAGGTTGAAAGGCTGGGCTGGCAAACCCCGAAGCTTACAGCTCTGAGCCCTGAGAGCTAGTGGCCTGTTGCTCTAAGCCTCAGCTGCCAAAGGTTTATGGATCTAAGTAGTCAGATTGGAGACTTGGTGCCCTGGATTTAAACCACCAGCATCTTTAGCACTGGCAGCCATTGTAATCGTTGGCTTCCAGAAGCCACAGCAGGTGCCTGCGGGATCACAACTTTTAAATGGGCCTTGGGTGTTCATCTCTCACAGTGTCCAGACCATTGGTCCTTGGTAGCAATAGGATTCCTAATGTCAGATCTGTGGTGTGTGGGACATTGGCCCTTAGGACTTAGCATCCCCTTGAAGCTCACAGAGCAACCATGGCTCCCTGCTTCCCATCTCTGGCTTCACAAAAGCTTGCATTTCCCCAGCCTTAGCTCTCCGCTCTCTCGCCTCCACCTCCTTCATCCCTCATTCCCTCTGTTTCCTCTGCTTCTTGTTGTTTCTGCCCTAGCTGCTTTCTAGACCTCGTCAGTGACCCTCTCGTCCCCACCTCTGTTGCCACTGCCCCTGTGGCCACTCCCCTAATTTCTACCGTCTATGCTGTGTTACTGGGTCCGGCCAGTATCAAAACTGGGTCCAAAAGGCCCGTCGGGAGAAGGCTTTTGTTAGACTATTTCTGCCACATTAGGAGGAGTCTCTCCAGCCAAAAAGTGACAACAGTAGCTTACAGAGCCAGAAGGGGAGGTGGCAAGAGTGTTTGCTTTGGTCAGGGCAGACTTTCATACAAATGAAGAACTGCATTTGCACCAGTCATGAACCTTCCTCTGGGTTACTAGGGGAAGGATTCCCTTTCTAGCCTGGATGAAAACAGTTCCTAGACGTCACCAACACTTCAGATGATAAAAAGAGGGAGCAGAGAGATGGCTCAGTGGTTAAGAGCACATACAATTCTTCCTGAGAACCTGAGTTCAATTCCTAGCACCTACACCCAGTAACTTACTGCCTGTAATCCCCACTCCAGGGGGAATCTCACATCTCTGATCTCTGTGGGCACTTACATTTATGTGCATATACCCCCCATACACATAACTAAAATAAGAGAAATGAAAAATTTTTTTAAATGACAAAATAACCAGTGCAAGCTATTTCAAATGGTTGTAATGGGGACAGTGCCTCCTAGAGCCAGACTGGAGCTCCAGTTGCAATATAGCTTCCTCAAGATGTTTGTGGGGTACACAGAGAGGGGTGAGGGGTGTTGGGGAGGCTGCCAGGAAGACAACTCAGCTGGTTAACAGCCCTCAGCTCAAGACAGTGGGCACCAGGGAAGGGCCTAGCAACTGTCAGGGAGTTGAATCAGGGCCTCATCATCTTAGCTTACTTAAGGGAAAAATAAACATTAAAAAGGAGTGTTTACAATAAAGGCTCATCATTATCAGAGCAGCCTCTAGCAAAGCTTTAACAGTGTTTAAAGCCTGCCCCAGGGAAAGGCTGAGTCCTTCCCATCTGTCTCACAGCCACACCCACTGCAGCTAAAGCCACAATCTGTCTCTGGCCACAATCACTCCCTCACAACCACACCCCTGACTATGGCCACCAGCATGGACATTCCTTTCCACAGCTGCCTTCAGCCAAGTGGCTGCCCCCAAGTTCCTGAGAAATGACTCAAGAGAGACTGCTGACATGGGAGAAAGCTGCTCTTGTTATGCGGAGAGAAGAGTGGGTACCTGGACTCAAGAGTTCTCAAAAGTCTATAGTCAGGGGCTGGGAATGTGACTAAGCTGTTAGAGGGCTTGCCTAGCATGCCCAAGGACCAGGGTTAGACCCCAAGCATGGCAAAAACCTGTGTATGGTGGCACACACCAGTAACTAGAAGGTAGGAGAGTTAGCAGTTCCCAGCCATCCTCAGCATCATAGAACTTGAGACCAAGAAGTCTTTACATTTCCAATGATCCCGAGCTCCTTCTGTAGGATTCTCCCTGCGTGCTTCAAGAGGGCAGAGTGGCTCTGAGTACCCTGGCACTGTTCTGAACTTCAGCAGGGTGTTTGGGATAACCCTGGATGTCAAGTTTCCTGTAGTGCAGCCCAGTAAAATGTCCATTCTCTTGTCCCTCTACCGTGGATGCCTTGTCAGAATAAGACATTGTACTGCCAGTTGAGCCCTGAGACCTGTTCTGTGACCTTCAGAAAAGCCTTCCGTATCCAGTTAGGCTTCAATGTAGCCAGCTCTCCTGCTACAAGGGCTTTCCAAGGACACAGCCTGAGTCTGTTCCGTTCTTGTTTACAGTTCAGAAATCATTAGTCTGGAAGTTTCCTTTGAGCTTCTCTCTCACCCCACCCAGACAGCCTGGAATCACAGCTCTCCCTTCCCTCTGGCTGGAGACAACGATTCCTTGAGGTGGGTTGAGAATGGGCTGATGTGTATAATAAAGATATAGAAGGGCTGGCAAGACGGTTTCACGGATAAATATGCCTATAGGCCTAGTGGCCTGAGTTCCATCCCCAGAGCCCATGGAAAGGTGGAAAGAGAGAACCAATTTTGGAAGCATGGGCTGGAAAAAGAGCTTAGTGGTTAAGAGCATGTATTTCTCTACTAGAGTTCAGTTCCCGGCATCTACATCAGACAGTAGTAACTTCAGCTGGGGGATGGGGGGGGTTGGGGAGTACGGTGTGTGGATCCAATGCCTCTGGCCTACTCAGGGTACCTGCACACGCGTGCACACAACCACCCACAGACACAAAATTAAAAATTTTTAAATATATATCATGGGACTGGAAAGATGGCTCAACAGCTAAGAGCATGTGTTGCTCTTCCAGAGGACCCGTGTTTAAGTCCTGGCTCCCACAAAAGTCTGTAACTCTAGTTCCAGGTAATCTGAGGCCTTCTTCTGACCTCTACAAGCACCAAGCATGTGTGTAATGCACACACACACGTGAAATAGATAAATCTAAAACTATTTTAACTTGCTATCTGATCTCCACATGTGTGCCTGCCCGCTGCACGATGTGCTCACATACAATAACAACTTTTTTTTTTTTTAATTTCTTTTTAAGAGAAGGGGTGGAACTATAGGAAAACATATCAGTAAAGGAGTCTTCAATTTCAAGTGCATTAGAAGCACTTGGGAACTTGCTGCAGTGCAGATTGGTTCCTCTGTCCATGGTGCAACCCACAGTTCTAGCAAGTTCCCAGGTGGCGTAAAAGCTGCTGGCTCTCACACTAGCCTTTACAAAGCGAAGGTGTACAGGACTTGGGTGTCCAAGATATTTGCAATCCAGTGTGCCGCTTCCACACTGAGATAAATGGATGGGAAGGGATTTTAGACTAAGGGATGTCTGATCCTTAGTTTTTAGCCCTTCCTTCTCCAAAAGTATAAGGATCTGGGCCGGGCATCTTGCTCAGTGGTGAGTGCTTGCCCAGTCTCAAGTTCATCTCTGTCTGCCAGTTCTCTCTAGTATTGTCTGGTGAGGACTCACCTGTGAGGCCTCCTCCCTCTCCAGCATGTGATAGTTACAGGCCAATGGGAGCTACCTCCCTGACTGACTGATTCATGAGTCCTGGACTCCATCCAAGCAGAGAGCGTTCTCATTCCAGCCAGCTGAGAGACACTGCTGAGCACATTCTGCTGCCAAGAATGTTCTGGAACTGTTGGGTGCCTCGTGGCTCTTGGCTTGACCCTTTAGCCTTCCCTTTGCTCTAGTGCATGGCCCAACATCTTTCCATGAATTCCCTTTTGCCTAGATTGGCTTAAGTTCTTTTCTGTTGCTTACACTGTCAAATGTCCCTAAGATTTCTATTGTCGTTATTTAGACAGGGTCTCACTATGTAGCCCTGGTTCGCCTGGAACTTGCTAAGCAAACCAGGCTGGCCTTGAACTCACAAAGATCTTCCAGCCTCTGCCTCCAGAGTGCTGAGATTAAAAGTGTGTGCCCCTAAGCCCAGCTTAAGGGTTTATCTGTGTTTATTTCTATGTGTCTGTGTGAGTATATGCTATGTGTGAGTATAGTGTCCATGGATCCCAGAGGGGAGCATCACATGCTCTAGAACTGGAATTAGTTGTAGCCTTCTAAATGGGGTGCTTGAAACTGAACTCCAGCTTAGGCTACAGAGCAAGACCCTTATCTTTAAAACATAAAAAGCAAACTAAAATAAGAAAATAAGAAACCAAAATAAGGAACTGTGGTAGTATGCACCTTTAAATCCAGCCCTAGGGAGGCAGAGGCGGGTGAATCTTTCAATTAAAAAAGGAAGGAAGGAAGGAAGGAAGGAAGGAAGGAAGGAAGGAAGGAAGGACAGCTGTAGCTGTAGCAGCCCCTCTGCCCAAGGACACCTCAGCAGCAGGTCCCAGGAAGGCCTGTAGGAGTGCTTGCTAGAAGTATAGTTTTGACCTCTTATTTCTGTTTCCTTTCACCCTATATTAAAAAAAAAAAAAGTTGCAGGAGGTCAGAAGGGAGTATGATCCTTTCTTCCATGAATATATTCTGGTTTGATTAAAATAGTCCTATTCAGCCATGCATGGTAGTTCATGCCTTGAGTCCTAGCCACTCCAAAAAAAAAAAAAGGAAAAGAAAAAGTCCTAGGGAAGCAGACTCCATACATGATATGAAGGCTGACAACACAAGCTTCGGAGGCAGGAACCTGCTCATACATATCCTGGCTGCTCCGTAAGCCCCTGTTCTTGGTAGCATGTCATTTAAGTTCTCAGAGCCTTGGTTCCCCCTTTGTAGAATAGTATGCTACTGATATCTCCTGGGATGGATTGTTTAAAGGAGTCAATGCACCAAGGCAAATGAGTCATGACATCTCACCAATGTGCATTTAGTTAAGTACCTAAAAATCCAGAACTTTGTCTTCCAGTAAGGGTTAGAAATCAAAACTGGTTCATTAAAGCCAGACGGGATTGTTCCTTCTACTTCTTTTCCTTCCTTCTTTCTTTCCTTCCTTCTTTCTTTCCTTCCTTCCTTCCTTCCTTCCTTCCTTCCTTCCTTCCTTCCTTCCTTCCTTCCTTCCTTCCTTTTCAAAAACACCAAAACAAAACAAAACAAAACAAAAAAACCTAGCCTCAGTCAGTAATAGCCCTGGCCAGCCTAGAACTCACTATGTAGACCAGACATGGTCTCAAAAGCCTTCTGCCTCTGCCTCACCAATGTTACAATTACATTCACATGAGCCACCATGCCCAGCACCCCTTTATACTCTCAACAAAGGACTTTAGAGAATTTTTGATATAATTATGATTTTAAAAAATATGAACTGAGCATGGTGGCATAAGCCAGCACTCGGAATCTGAGGCAGGTGGATCTCTGAGTTCAAGTCCAACCTAGTCTACAGAGTAAATTCCAGGACAGCCAAGGTTACACAGAGAAACCCTGTCTCAAAAACAAAACAAAACAAAACAAAAGCTCAATATGCAATACTCATTGCAAAGCACCTGGAAAGCAAAGCTGAAGAAAACAAAAGTTATACATAATGTTACACTACAGATTAACAATGACGTTCTTAGTAAGTTTTCTGTCTTTCCTCCATGTGTTTTTTGTTTGTGTTTATTTTTTTAATTAATTTATTTTTTGTTTGTTTTTTTGGACAAGGTCTCATTGTATAGCTATGGCTGGTCCAAAGCTCACTATGTAGACCAGGCTGACCTTGAATTCACAGAGATCTTCTGTGCTGGGTTAAACGTGTGCATCACCACACCTGGCATGCATGCTGATTTTTATGATCACAAAATAAGCCCTGACAAATGTCACCTTTGTTTTTTTTTTGTTTGTTTGTTTGTTTGTTTAAATTTTATTTTATGTTTATGGGTATTTTGTATGCATGTATATACGCGCACCATTTTCATGCCTGGTGCCCTTGGAGTTCAGAAGAGGGTGTTGGGTCCCCTGAGTCTGAAGTTGTAAACAGTTGTAAGCTGCCATGTGAGTGCTAGGAACCTGGGTGCTCTGGAAGAGCAGCCTGTGCTCTTACCTGCTGAGCCATCTCTCTAGCACTCAAATTCACCTTTAGAAGAGATGAAAACCTTGTGCAAACTGTGACCTGATTTTTGTGTATGGAACCAGACTGGAAAAAAAAAAAAAATTTCCAGTGAGATGAAGAAATAGATGTTTTCTGGTCAAGAGATTGTTGAAGGAGAAATTGTATCAGTTTGGGTTCTCATTGGCTTTCTAGACAAATCATAAAGAAAAATGAAAGTCCCATTGGGTAGGGTAGGGACTTCGCCTGGTGAATCATCTACCTATAAATGACCTCAGGAGAGGGCTTGTAGCCCTGCCCCCTTTCCCTGTTCCTCAGGAAGGTTGCCCTGCAATTTTTCAGGGCAATGAGCCACGCTCCTACTTATAAGTCCTCTAGGAGCTCACTCTACATGCATTTCCTTCCTCCTAAGCTTTGGGCAGACTTGATTTAGCATTTGCAGGTAGCCTCATCAGGTTAGCAATTACCAGCCTAGTTCTACACATAAGAGGCCTGAGTGACATCCCAGATCTTTCTACTGACCCTGGGTCTTTGGACCAAAGCCAACACCCCTGGGTGTTGCTTTTGTTGACCACACAGCATGAATAGGAAGAATTGGAGGAGCAGAGAAGGGGCTGGAGTTTAGCTTCTGGGATGCATAGGAACCGTTCCCTGGTGGGAAAGGCAAGCCAGGGTGATGTTAGATTACCTGCGAAGATAGCAACAGGAATTTGAGTTAGGACGGTGAAATCTGTGGGGATGGAACAAGCATCCAGAGGGAGAGGGTAGCAGCCTGGGAGAATGGGAACCAGCGATGGTGACAAGGAGTTGAATGAGCCCTGCTGTCACCCTGAGCCTAGGAACTTCACCTGCAGCGGTGTCCTGCTGTAACATGTCTGTCTTTCTATCATCCAGAAGCACCCTGAAGCAAGCCTCCTGGTCATTGGTGTTTTGCAACACAGAGGATGTAAGAAGATCCAGGGTGGGAGTGACAGAGTAGACAGCAGTCTCAAGGGCTGCAGATATTGGCTAAGAGCCAGGTGATTGGTGACTATGGCTTCTGCTGACTGGAAGAAGGTACCCCTTTCTGGAAATCTGTAGAATCTTCAAAAGAGGTAGGTCAAAGTGCTGCCGAGGGGCAGAGGCGGGGGTACTTAAACTTGGGTGGTTGTTTATTAGAAGAAAAGATGATGACTGAATTCTGGAGAAACTGGGGTTCTCCAGGGGAGAGTTGAGGTGACTTAGCAGAGTTAATACAAGAACCAGCAGGGACTGCAGTACTGATATTGGTAGTGTATTAATATCTGTCTTAATCTGTTTTACAATAATAAAATACCACAAGCCAGGTTATTTATATACATAGGATCTTATTTCTCATACATCTTGTGTCTGCAAAGTCCAGCTTCAAGGTGCTGAAAGAATCAAAGGCTGGTGAAGATCTAAGGGCAAAATGGAAGTTCTCGTATCCTGTTGTTAGTCCATCCATAAGGGCAGCGCCTTCCTGCCCTCCTCCCAAAACACCTTCCGAAAGGCACGCTTCCCAATCTTACATTGGGATTTCATTTCTAGAACATGGATTTGGGGTGCCACATTCTAGCCACAGCAGCGAGCCCTTGCTTGTTCTGCCTCCCTGGAGTCCTGAATTAGCTCCAGAATTCATTCTCCCAGGGCCAAATCAATGAACCGCTGCTCAGCCCCTACCTCCCTGCATGTTGATGAGAGTGGCATGTGGTATCAAATTAAAAGCCCTCCGGAGGCGGGAGACACACTTATGACTCCCTTATCCACGCGCCAGGCCACTTCATCATGAAAGGAAATTAAATTGGCTTAGAGTAAATTGCTCCTCCCAAAGCCAGGCTGGTCCCCTAGCTGAAGGGTGGATTATCACTGCATAACAAATTGTTCCCAAATCTAAAAGCCGCGCAGTTTCTGTGGGTCAGGAAATGAGAGAGTGGCTCGAGTGGACGGAGGTGGCGTGGAGCTGCTCCTGAGGTGAGAGTCACCATGTCACCTGAGGCTACAGCTACCTGAAGCTTCGTAGCCCAAAGATTTGCTCCCAAGGCTTAGCTACATGGCTGGCAAGTTGGCAGGAGTGTCTGTTCCTGGCTCTGAGGGCTTCTCCATAAGGCCACTTGAGTGTCCTCATGACATGGCAGCTGGCTTCCGCTGGAAGGATCCAAGAATAAGCACAGCCAGGCGTATGACAGTTGCAGAAGTCGCCTCTGCCACTGATCAGTATTCTACTGGTAACCCAGGCTACGGGTGCTCACGGTGGGAGGGCACCAGCCAAGGGCATGCATACCCTGGGAGGTCAGCATCATTTGGAGTCATCTAACAACATTCCAGTCCTCCAGGTGCTAAACTGGCACTGACCATGCAACAGGTTTCAAGAGCTGTTGGCATTCTTCTTTCTACGTGGGTATGACGTTGGCCACTTTTCAAGGGCTTTAATCTTCCTTGGCATTCTTGCTTACCAATGTCATCTTCTAGGAACTGCTAGTGCCCCCATGCTACAGACAAATCATAATAATAAATAATAATAATGGCTCAGATATATTAACAGACTTGTCTAATAACCTAAGGTTAGAAATTCCTACAGGGCTTTCCCATGTGTGGTTTCATCAGACTGAGTTGCCACCAAGCCTCAAAGATACTCCATGCTGCCTTCCCTCCCAGGACAATGTGAATTAGGAAGGCTGTTGGTGCAAGAGAAATCCTCCTCTCTCTCTGAGAGATGGGGCCTAGGGTAGCCCAGGTTAGTCTCAATATATAACAAGGATGACCTTGAACTCCTGAGTCTCTACTTCCCAAGTACTGAGATTATAGGTGGGCCTCACCATGCCCTATTCTAGGTAGTGCTGGGGATTGAACCTGGGGCTTTGTAAATGTTGAGCTATATCCCTAACCACCACCATCCCTGACTTGGTTTTAAATGTTTCATTACACAGGTGACCCAGGGTCAGTTGAAAAACAAAAAAATAGAATAATTAAGAAAAGGAAAAAAAGAAAAAGGAGAGGAAAGAAAAATGGAGAAGAAAAAAAAAAGAAAAAGAAAGAAGGGAAGAAAAGAAAGGAGAAAGAATATTTCCTTATGATTCTACCACCCAGCTCTTCCACTGTTAATATCTCAATGTATTCCCCTAAGAACAAAGGAAATGGATTTAAAATGCATTAGGTTAACAGCATCTCCCAGGCACACTCTGAAGGAAACCCCATCCACTCAGCTTCCCCCACAGGGAGGATGGCTGTGAAATTGGACCTTGTGAGGGCAGCCAGCCGCAAGTGTATGCCTGTGTGTGCATGCATGTGTGCCTCTGTGCACATAGGGCTTCAGCCGTATGGAGAGAGGCTTGGTACAGCAGTAGTAGGGCATTTATTACCTGAGCACAGGGTGTGTGTGTGTGTGTGTGTGTGTGTGTGTGTGTGTGTGTGTGTGTGGTGTTTTTGTTTAAATGAAGGGCAGGGATTCCATGGTTCCAGGTGGCAGGAATGACCCGCCCTCTGGTTCAATTCAAGTACCTTCAGGCAGGGGAAGGTTGAGTTTAATTCAATCCGTTTGGTCTTTTTAAGCTGCCTACTGAGCTTGAGTTTCCAGGATACTCTGAAGTCCCCTTCATCATATTCTTTACCTACTAAATTCTTTACCTCCATGAATATCAGCCCTGGAGAGGGAGGCTCTTCCCGGGCACCTGCCTCCCATCACCTGTTACAGCCTCTGGCAGACTGCAGTTGTCCAAGTGGGTTTGGAAAGAACTACAGAGTTTGGGGGCTGCCCACAAGTTGCTAAGGATAACCACAGTTTTTAATCTAAAAGACGCCAAACCCCATGGAAGTGGTAGTTGGAGTTCAAGGCACTTTTACCACTCCTCTTCCTCCCACTCCTTCCCCTCTCCCTCTTCTCCTCCTCTTATTCTTATTTTTTGAGGTGGGTTCTTACACCGTGGCCCATGCTGGCACAGAACTCCTTCTGCTTCCCCTTCCCATGTGTTGGAATTACAGGTGTGAACTACTATGCTGGGCTCTCGAGGCACCTTTCTTATTATCTGTCTGGTTTAGGACTCCCAAGGACATAGCACCACCACCAGACCACACTTCTTCAAAGAACAGCAAGAATTGTTAGGTACTTTGCAATCCTAACCTTTGGAAAATGAAATAAAAGGATCATGATTTTTAGGCCAACTTGTGCTATGGGAGGGAGGGAGGGAGGGAGGGAGGGAGGGAGGGAGGGAGGGAGGAAAGAAGGAAGGAAGGAAGGAGCAAGCTATTTCAATGTTGTATGTCCTGAATTTGGAGATACTGAAATAGTGTTTTGAATTTCAGTGTCAAAAGAGCTGGGAACCAAGGGC
This sequence comes from Psammomys obesus, assembly GCF_907164565.1. Taxonomy (NCBI): domain Eukaryota; kingdom Metazoa; phylum Chordata; class Mammalia; order Rodentia; family Muridae; genus Psammomys; species Psammomys obesus. The sequence goes on from NW_026596101.1 coordinate 13,660,797, forward strand.
AAAGGTCATCTGTATCCTCACAGTGTGAGCTGAGGGAGTTGTATGATGTCACTAAACCTCAGTTTGCTTCTCTGTCCAATGAGATCAAAGTGGGTACCCTGGTGTCATATACAACAGCCCCCAATGTGTGTGTTCTCCCCTTGGAGAATCTTCCTTCACCTTGAAGACCCCAAAGTAGCTTGGCCTCATGACCCCCAGGTGTTGGGATGCAGGGGCTTTTCACGGGTTCTGCCTAGGGACAGCGCTTGCCCAGAAGTGTCCCTCTTCAGCAACATGGACCCATGTGATATGGGGACATGATGGAGCATAGCTTTAAATAGCCATGGCATCTGGTGACCAGTCAGGACCAGTGAGGGCTACAAAGGATGCTTCAGTGGTGAGGTGAGGGGTGGCCAGTGCCACACTCTGCCCTGTGGGCCGCCTTTCTTTGTTGGCTTGGGTTGGGGCAGAAGTTTGCTTCTCCAGTAGGAATCTATGAATAGGGGCGAAGGCTGAGATTTCAAATGACATTAATGATGAGTACATTATCTAAGGGGATGAAGTTTGTCTCAAAGACCAAACAAAAAGCAAATTTGGAGTGTTTTCTGAAGATAGCATCTGCATTTTGTGTGTCGCCAGACTAGACATTGTTCCTATCCTGCCTCCAGTATCTTGTATCTTTCTGGAAGCCCTTGGGAACGGGATTATATAACACCATGTCAGCTCTACACCAATTTCCCACTCCCCACCCTGTGCTATAGAGAATTTTATGACCCTAAAAGGTTAGGGACCTTCTCCAGGGGCTCATGATGACTTGAAGCATAAACCTGAGGAGCAGGGGGAAACATATCTGTCCCCTTAGCTACTGCATGTTTCTAATTCCAGAACCTTCTAGTTCACAAGGTTGTAAGTAGACTAGCAGCATAGCTAACTCCCGGGAGCTCTTAGTTAAAAAATGCAGACCTGGGCTGTCAAGTAAACTCACCACTAAGCTAGGTAACTCCAGTCTGACCTCCAGAACCCACCTGGTAGAAGGCAAGCATTGTCTCCCACAGGTTGTCTTCTGACCCACACCCACTTGCACATCCACACAACCACAAATAAATACAAATAGACAAAAATAAATGCACTAACAGTTTTTAAGAATGCAGATCCTCAAATCCAACCCAAACCCTCTACAGAAATGATCTGTATTATAACCAGGCTCTTGTTAGTTCACATGTGATTCAGAATCCAAGAGTCTCTTATTTCCCAGGCTGTATTTAGCCCCCATGTCTAAGGCATCCTGATGACATTAGTGGAAGAAAAGATTTCTCTTCTGTGTTCTGACTGTTCTTAGTTTTTCTTGTTTGAAATGCTAAAAAGAAAATGATCATGGATGGAGTCTTTTTCCCGCAGAAAAGCTGCGTTAAGAGGTTCCTTATACAATTGTAGCCGGGTAAGGAAGTATAGGGGAAAGCACTTTGTAAATTATAAAGCCAGCACAAATGTTTCTTATAGTTCCCAGGCTGTGAAATGACAGAATGATGTCTTTTGTGTGCCCAGTCCCAGTAAAATGTTTCTTGGGACTAGAACGTGACATTTAAAGTTTTCCAATTATTCTCACCAGAACAAACATCTAAGGCACTGGGAGACGGGCTGTCAACCTTGTCTGTACATGAATGTGGGGAGCTGACTTTAAAATGCAGGAGCCTGCCCTTGGGTGTTGGGGGAGGTGGTCAGGGATATGTTTTTAAACACTCCTAGTGACTCTAAAACAGAGTGAGACTGGGATCCACCAAGCTGGAAAGTTAACATTTAAGTAATCCAGGCTTACTTAAAATATGTGGCTAGGGGGCTAGAGAGAGATGGCTGGGGCTGGAGAGATGGCTCAGTGGTTAAGAACACTGGCTGCTATTCCAGAGGTCCCTGGTTCAATTCCCAGCACCCACATGGCAGCTCACACCTGTCTGAACATGTGGCTAGAAGTTTATCTGTCTTTATCATATGGGTAAAGTCCACGCTTTCTTCTCTCTCCCTCTCCCCCCCTTCTCCCTCACTCCCTCTCACTGTCTCTCCTTTTCCTCTATTTTTTTTTCTCTTTCCTTTCTCAGCTCATCTTAGTGTTAATATCCTATGCTGTTAGGTGGTATCATTGGAGCTGATTCCAAATGCTATGACCTTGACAATGACATTTCTGTTAATTGTTAATTCTTTCAGAATTTAACATTGCCCAGATAACTTTCATGATACCCAAGGTTTCTCGCCTCCCTGACAGGGTGTCAAAAACTGTATGGTGTCTACTACATAGAGATTATATATATATATATATATATATATATATATATATATATATATATAT
>NW_026596101.1:13663126-13693607 GCF_907164565.1 Psammomys obesus
TATATATATATATATATATATATATATATATATATATATATATATATTAGCAAACAGTCTTGAATTCTCAGGAGTGCTCTTTCCTTGAGTTGCTTGGCATTAGGTTGATTCCTGCTTTTAAAAAATGAAGACTAGAGCCAGTTGGTGGTGAATCATGCCTTTCAGCCCAGCACTCAGTAGGTAGAGGCAGGCAGATGATTTTCTGTTAGTTTGAGGCAAACCTGGTCTACATAGTGAGTTCCAGAACACCAGGAACTATATAGTGAGACCTTTGCTCACAAAAGCAAAGAAAGTGAGCCCAGTGTGGTAGTGCATGCCTTTAATCCCAACACTCAGAGGGTAGAGACAGGCGGATCTCTGAGTTCGAGGCCAGCCTAATGTGCTTAGTGAGTTCCAGGACAGTCAAGGCTACACAGAGAAACTATCTCAAAAACAAACAAACAAAACAAAAAGCAAACGAGAGAGGAGGCTGGGGCAGGTGCAGTGATATGCCTGTAAGCCTAACTACTAAGGAGTAGGAAGCAGGAAATCATGAGGTGCGAGGCTAGCTTAGGCTATGTACAGAGACTCTGCCTCAAAAATAATAAATAGGTAGGTAGAATAGATAGATAGATAGATAGATAGATAGATAGATAGATAGATAGATAGATAGATAGATTTAAAACCTCACATTGAAGAAAGTAAAAGAAAAGAGCCACCACCCACTCATGGTAACACATCCTTTAATCCCAGCACTCAAGAGGCAGAGGCAGAGGCAGGTGGATCTTTGTAAGTTTGAGGCCACCATGGTCTATATAGTGACCTCCACCAGGTCAGCCAGAGTTACATGGTGAGACCTAGTCTGTTTGTTTGGTGTTTTTTTGTTTGTTTGTTTGTTTGTTTGTTTTGTTTTTGAGACAGGGTTTCTCTGTGTAGACTTGGCTGTCCTGGACTCAATTTGTAGACTAGGGTGACTCTGAACTAAGCAGCAAGAGAGCCAGTCTTAAAAAGACTTTACTACATCTATTCATTTGGGTAGGGGGAAAGTGGGCATTGTCTGTGTGATGCTCATGTGGAGGTCAGAGGACCGCTCGCAGGAGCCAAATTCTCTTCTACCACCATGTGCATCCTGGGAATCAAGCTCAGGCCACAAGGCGTGGTAGCAAGTGCCTTAATCCACTGAGCCATTTTACCGCCTCTAAAGGAGTACATCTTCCTGAATGTCAACTGTACCTTAACTTCTTTTCAAAAAAAAAAAAGGGGGGGGGAGGGGAATACTCTGGGTGGTTGTCTTAAAAGCACTTTTGCTGTTCAAGGTTTACGGCTGCCATGGAGGAAGGCAGGTATTGATTTTAAATAAATTCCCCAAGTGATCACTTAAAAAAAAAAAAGTTCCTTGTTCATTTGCCTGGTTGGTTTGATTTTTGCAGCAGGGTCTCTTGTAGCCCAGGCTAGCCTGAGGATTCACTATACAACTGAAAGGGATCTTGAATTCCTGATCCTCCCCCTTCCTCTTCCCAAGGCATAACAAACTTGCCACCAGGCCTGGTGAATACAGGGGTGTGTGAGTGTGTTGAATGTTAGTCGTTATCTTCCTCGCTTGAGAATTAGTCCTTTGTTTTGTTGTTTGCTGCCTAGGCTAGGCTAGGGGGCCAACAGCTTCTTCCTTTAGGATAACAGGCTCACCAACACTCCTGCTGCAGTGTCAGGCTTTTTTTGTGGCTTCTAGGGACTCAAACTAAGGTCCTCACACATTTACTCCCAGAGCCATCTGCTCAGACTATTTCTTTTTTGAGAAAGGGCTTCACTATGCATCTTAGGCTCGAAGTCCCATCCTTGTACCTCAGCCTCCCTAGTGCTAGGATTACAGGCAAGCATCACCATGCCTGGCTTCCCATGACTCTTTATTGTTGTTTTTCCAAACAGGGTTTCTCTGTGTAGCCCTGGCTGTCCTGGAATTCACTTCATAGACCAAGCTGGTCTCGAAATGAGAGATCCACCTGTCTCTGTCTCCAAAATGCTGGGATTAAGGCATATGTCACCATGCCTGGCTTCCTATGGCTAAAAGAAGGAAATGGGGGGGCGCTCCCGGTATACTGAGGGTTTTTGTAGGGACCCTGCATCCCATCCTTGGCCAGTGGCTTATAGGGATCCCCCTGTGATCCCTGCCTTCTAGCATTGCCCTATTTGACTCAGTTCTGAATACTTTAATCACTTCCAACATTAAGTTTTTGAAAAATTGCAGTTTCCACCCCGAGAACATACACAAATGACTCACATGTGAGAAAGCTCTCAGTGCCCAGAGATTCAGATCAAAACCTCAGTGAGTCACTGCCTCAGCCCCCTGGGAAGAGCACATCAAAAACAATTTTTTTTTCAGCACTGGGAATTGAGTCTAAGGCCTCAAGCACCTTAGGCATGTGCTCTACTACTAAGCTACAGGCCTAGCCCTTTTCTTTTTGTAGAACAATTAAAATCCACTCAGGAGGCAAAGGCAGGTGAAACTCTGTGAGTTCAAGTACAGCCTGGTGAGGTTCGGTAGGAACCGTTGCATCCCATTCTTGGCCAGTTTCATAACAGCTGGGACTACATAGGGAAACCTGGTCTTGAAAAATCAGCCCTCTCCCCTCCCTCCCAAAAAAGAACAATGAAAACCAAAAGCAAACTACAAAAATGAGAGAAACGTGAAGGCTCTTGCTGGCGATCCCCGTACTGCAGAGGCAGTGGCAGCAAAGGACATAATAAATTCCAGACTGGATGGGGTTAGAATGAGACTCTGTCTCAAAGAAAAAGATAGAAAGAGAAACTTAAAGAGGGAGGGAGGGACGGATGGGTTAGGGCATGTACCTTTGCACAAAATAATGCAACCACTGTGGAAAAGAGTATGGAGAAGCTGGGAAGAGGGTTCAGTGAGCAAAAGTGCTTGCTACCAAGCCTGAAGACCTGAGTTGGATCCCCGGTACCTACATGGGAAGGTAAGAACAGACCCTCTCAAGTTGTCCTCTGACTCCCAAACGCATGCACACAGCCCTTCTCCCCCAAGGAAGAAGTATAAGGAAAGAAAAGGAAAGGAAAATGATAGGGTAGTTCTTCAGAAAATTAAGCGTAGTCAGGTATGTAGCTCAGTGGCAGGGCACTTGTGCTCTGGGTTCTGTCTTCAATATCCCCACAGCAAGTAAATGTGCAGACAGGTAGGTAATCCAGCTAAGCACTAAATTACCCATAATCCTCCTCCTCAGTGTATACCTCAAAGAGTTGACAAGCAACCTCGTTAGAGTGACACTTTCTTTAAGCCCTGTGTGACAAGCCCTGATGAACTGCTGTGATGCCCAAAGAAGACAGGGCAACCTCAAAGTCCAACTACTTCCTTAAGACCATCCAATTTTTGGATGATTACTAAAAAATCCTTCACTGTGGGAGCAGAAAGTGTGAGCTCTGGGCCCATCAGCAGATCCACACATCTCTTCGAGGGAAGACCATGGTGCTGATGGAGAAGAACACAAAAATAGCTCCCCCTCCAAAAACAAAACAAAACAAAACAAAAAAGCTATTTAAGGCAGGAAGAGTCCATTGTGGCTTGCAGTTCAAGGGAAGAGTTCCTTATGGTGGGAAAGGCAAGGCAACAGGAGAATTTGGCTGCTGGTCATATTGAATATGTAATCAGAAAACAGTGAATGCCTTGCTCAGCTCAGTTTCTCCTTTTTTTTTTAATTTTTAATTTTTTCATTTCTTTCAATTTGGGACCCTTGCCCATGAAATGATGCCACCCAGATTCAGGGTAGGTTTCCCCTCTTTTGTTGAGCTTTCTAGAAATATCCTCACACACACATACACACACACAGCAGTGTTTCCTCCCAGGGGACTCCCAATCCAATCTAGTTGACAGTGAAGTTTAACCATCGTGGCAGGTGATCCTAGGGTTGTTACCTTTGAAATAGATTACTTTAGGTGCTCTGAGAATGCCCAGTCTAAATGCTTGAGTCTTTGAAAAGAGAACTCCAGCTGGCACCTGAGAGATTCATTGGCAGTGCACCTGGCAAATTTGGATCGAGAGAGGCTTCTGCCTGTGGCTAAAGGGAGCTGTGTGCAGAGCATGAGAGTGAAAACGGGAAGATCTTGGATGACTGTAACTGAAAGGATTTGAGTACGGCCAATGAGCCAGAAGACCTTGAGAGTAAGTCAACCCCAGAGGAAGATACACAGCTCTGCTGACCCCTTGATGTTGACCTTACAAAGCCCAAGACATAATAAATGGACTTCAATTGATAGAGGTGCAAGATAAAATAAGCCTATCTCATTTGTCAGTCACTGAGCTTGGGGTGCTCTGTTACGACAGCAACAGAAAACTAATATAAATATATATGTATATGATATTTATTGGTTTTTCAGTACTTTCCTAGTGAGAGTCATTGCTATGCAGATGTTGCATGATGCTATTTATCACTTTCCACTTACCCTGCTGAAGCAATCCGTCACCATCGGAGAGCCTCTCTGCAGTTCAGGCTGGAGTGTCACAGGCATTGTCTCTGAGGTTCTCTGGGAAACACACTCCTTCTCTACAGGAGCCTGGCGTCTGGCTGGAGAAAGACTGAGTGCCTGCGGGTTGCTTCGGAGGCACCAATCAATACTCACCATTAGGACAACAACTCCACGCATCACTAAACTTTGACCTCCGTGCCCCAGAGAGGTCCCAAGATGCCAATTGATGCACAGGCCGTATACATAGTCCATGAATGCAATGCCTTCATAGACTCCCATGAATTAAATCATAGAGGCTTTGGTAATGGCAAAATAATGCTGTTAATGTACTAGCAAGCCTGGGACATGCAGAGAGGATGCCCGGATTAAAGCAACGGTGCTGGTGCCTTTCAGAAAGATCTTGAGGATGGATTCTGCAGGCAGAATGTTCACTGCATGCCACTGTCCTCTCCATGACTGGGCGGTGCTGCACGCCTTTGATCCCAGCACCCAGGAGGCAGAGGCAGGTGTATCTCTGTGAGTTCGAGGCCAGCCTGGTCTACAAAGTGAGTCCAGGACCCAGGGCTACACCAAGAAATCCTGTCTTGAAAAAAAAAACAAAAAAAAAGCACATGTATACAACCCCATGACCTGACAACAGCTTGCACACACACACTCCCTTCCTAGAAATAAGAAAAAAAGCTGAGAAGACTTTTAAGTGTATATTCCTGTTATGTGCAACTTTGGGGATTTTATTTCCCCAGAAGCATGTGTTTTGGGGGACTTTTTCATAATGGTCTATCATCACTTAAATTGTGGTGTTCACAGAAAAAAAAGGTGACGAAACCCTGTTCCTGGACCAGTTTGAGTGAGATCCATTGCCAAACAGCTGTCTGGGCTAAAACCAAATGGCTAATTCAATCAAGCTTTCAAGTGTAGTCATTTTGATGAAGGGGATCATATCTGAATGGCCTTTTGTAGCTTCTTATATTCACTCAGAATGGCCCATGTTTGTGACTGTGCACCAACTGAGGCAAGTCACCCATGCCTCCTATAAAAGGGGGCTAGCAGGAGAAAAGGCATGAAGTCCATTGGATAGATTACAGACTTCAGAAGTGCTAAAACCTAATGGGAACCCTAGCAAGCTTCTCTTCTCTCTGCTGCTCCTTGGCTTCTCTTGCTGCTTTCTTCTGACTTTTTTTTTTTTTTTTTGCCTCTTGATATTTGCTGTGCCCAAGGTTACAAGCTCTATATCACATCCAGCTTTAAAAAAAAAAAAAAAAAGGTGGAATTAGACTTCACAGATTCACTTCATCCTGCTCCTGAACTTGAATCTGTTAGGATTTTAGAACCAAACCTGCTTCTGGGTTGCCTAGCAACTCATGATGTCATCATGTGTCCCCAGCCAGATGGCCACACCTGGAAGGCATGGTTACCTTGCCCCTTAAAGGGACCAGCCGGGCATGTGGTCTCTCTTGCTCCTGGCCTCTTGTCTCTTGGCCTTCTTTCCTTTCTCTATGGGGCACCCCTTCTCTCTCTTTCCCTCTCTCTCTTTCCCCCCATCATGCCCTTCTCTCCCTCCCTCCATCTCCACCTAATAAACCACTTTCATATAGAAGATCTGTTGTATGCCTAATTGTCATTATTTAATTTGTCCCATAACATTACAGAATCCATGCAAGTTTGAAATCCCAGGGATTTGGGCTAGAGGTGGGGCATACCTGTGTCCCAGTTGGCTGACTCTTCCAATTGGTAGAGGGGACAGGAAAGAAATGGTAGTCATTCCGGAACAGGGCAGGTAGGAAGCTTTGTGGCAGAGCTCTGGACTGTGCCCCAGCACCACCAAAGACCACCACCAACAGGAATGCAGGCATTTTCTGAACTGACAGTGGCAGAAGCACCTTTGCGCCTTGTTTTTTTATTTACTTATTTATTACTGTTCAGCATTTTTTTGTTCTGTTTTGGTTTTAAACAAAGTCTTACTATTCACTCCAGACCATCCCCAAACTGGCAATCCTGCTGCCTCCTCCTAAGTGTTCACATGATTGGCATATGCAATTTTGTAGCTTCTTTCCCTATCAAACTGCAAGTTTTCATAAAAGAAGACCATTTTTTTTTCATCTTTACTGTCATACTTAACTAAATACTTTATCACAAAGGACATTCAATATAAAATATCTTTAAAAAATGGTCATATCTTCCTACTTTCAAACATATATGCTTTTCTTAATTTGTTCGTTTGTTTACTTTGGGACAGGGTCTTAAATATCTCGAGCTCACCTGGAATTTACCTCAGGATGACTTTCAACTTTCCTTTTTTTTTTTTTTTTTGGTTTTTCAAGATAGGGTTTCTCTGTACAGGCTGACCTTGAACTCACAGAGATCTGCCTGCCTCTGCCTCCCAGAGTGCTGGGACTGAAAGCTGGTTTCAACTTCTAATTTGCTGCTTTCATCTCCCCGTGCTTCCATCATGCCAGGTTTGCTGAGGACGGGACCCCGGGCCTCGTGCATGCCGTAAGAACATTGTCCCAAGTGAGCATACACGCGATCACATTCACCAGAAGCTATCAGTGTGCTAAGAACAAATGGTGGGGACCAGGCCTGTTCCCGGATTCTTTCTTTTGTGCAATATATAAGATAGTTATAACGGTCATTTGTTGTCTATTTTTTATAGGTAGAGTGTAAAGTGCACCCCACTACAATCATCCCGTGAACAAAGCGTTGCTCAGAGAAGCAAAGCAGCCTGCCACAGGACACACAGTTCTGAATTCTCCCACCAGTTCTGAGCCTCAGTCACAGCTCATACATCAACCCCCTCCCCCCACCTTGTCCCTCCTCCCGGGCCATGAGGAGCCTTGAGTGAGACCGGCAGATGAGGGTTAAGAGGACAGGTGCTGCCTGGGTCAATGCCAATTTGGTGGAACTAAACAAAATTGTTCCATGCTAACAGCTCTTGAGAGCTCTCTGAACGTGGCCTTGGGCCTTTCATGGTTGTGAGGTTTTTCCTACAAACTCCTCTTAATTGAATCTTTCCAGGCTGAGCTGCAGGATTTAAGCAATTCAACAACAAATGAGTTCTCAGAGTTTCCCCGAAAACTCCCTTTTAGCTGGGTGAGAATGTGCCCCCCAGCTCTCTACTACTAACCACTGAGAAACATCCTGGGAGTAAAAGGCAAGCGCTAGGTCACTGCCGCCATTTCTCACTGAGCCTTCACAGTAAGTCCTGAAGTAGTGGGTGGTGGGACTTGACCCTGTTACAGGCTGAGTTAACCAGAGGGGTGGGGGTGGGGGTGGGAATGGGATGGGGGGGTGTCCTGTTTACACTCACTTCCTAGTGTCCTGTGGTACCCTATGGAAAGGCCCAGTCTTCACTTTACTATGCATTCTTATTTAGGACTTTCCTTCCTTCCTTCCTTCCTTCCTTCCTTCCTTCCTTCCTTCCTTCCTTCCTTCCTTCCTTCCTACCTTCCTTCCTTCCTTCCTTTCCCTCTCTCCCTCCCTCCCTTCTTTTCTTTCTTCCTTCTTCTTCCTTCCCTCCTTCCCTTTTTTTTGGGTTTTTTAATACAGGGTTTTTCTGTGTAGCCTTATCTGTAGATCAGGCTGGCCTCTGCTCCCTGCCTCTGCTCCCAGAATGCTGGGATTAAAGGCATGAGCCACCATGCCTGGCTTCCTTCCTCTCTTTCTTTCTTTCTTTCTTTCTTTCTTTCTTTCTTTCTTTCTTTCTTTCTTCTTCTTTTTTTTTTTTTCTTTGTTGTTACTGTTGTTATTTGTTTTTCCAGACAGGGTTTCCCTGTGTAGACCAGGCTGGCCTTGAACTCAGAAATCTGCCTGCCTCCACCTTAAGAATGCTGGGATTAAAGGCATGCACCACCACTGCCCAGCCAGACATTTTCATTTCTAGATAATGGCTCCCATCTCTGCCTTAGGAAGGAAGCCAAAAGAAGTCATATTCTAGAAGTAATTTTCAAGGGAGAAAAGGGTTCATGCTGGTCACTAGAACTTGTCTTTCATGTGTTGGAAGGAAAATTTTCTCCTAGTCACACCCACACCCCTACTCCTGCCTACAGGTAGATAAGCTCGGAAACAGTGGTGGGAAAGAAACTGGGGTTTAGTGTAAAACAACAAAGAAAAAAAAAAAAACAGTGGTGCACACACTTTCAATCCCAGCACTCTGGAGGCAGAGGCAGGTGAATTTCTCTGAATTTGAGGAAAACCTGGTCTACAGAATGAGTTCCAGGATAGCCAGGGCTACACAGAGAAACCCTGTCTCAACAAACAAAACAAAACAAACAAACAAACAAAGCCCAAACCCAAACCAAAAGACAATTCATGAACACATCCAGCGATGGTCAGTATTAACCCCAGAAAGGGGCATCTGTACCTGGAAGGATGGTAGAGTAATTATGGTCTCTTTATTTGTGCTTCTGTCTAATAAAATGCCGACCCAACATGCTACAATGATTTTAATTACGTTTGGGTGGTTTTTTCTTTGGAATTTATATGTTTGGAATAGAATTAAGATTTTAATGAGGTGTGCCTGTATGAGTTTATGTGCACCATATTCTTACAGCCCCCTACACAAGCCAGAAGGGGGAGTTGGATCCCTCTGGAACAGTTGCAACCCACCTGGTGTGGCTGCCAAGAGCTAAACCCAGGTCCTCCTCTAGAGCAAGTAATCACTCTTAACCACCTAGATGCCTGCTCCAGAATTAGCATTTTAATGACATTCTGAATTTCTAAAGCTCTTCCTCTGCCTCTGTCTTGAAAGGTAGAGTAAATATGAACCCCCAGGCAGTGCCCCGGAAGTTCTTTAGAACTTCTAGAGCAGACCTAGGTGTTTGTGTTAAAGATAATGTGATTGTGTTAAAGCGAGTGCAGAGGGATGAATTGGGGTCGGCTCAGGTCTCATCCCCATTAACACTCACCTGAAGCAAAATGCTTAGGCACTTCGAATCTCCTTTTCTTCCTGTTCCTCCTAACCTTGTCCTGAGTTTCTAGGAGCCAATGCTAGCAGACCAGTCAGCATGGAGCCAGGGGCACAGCTTGGGGACGCCAGCTCCTCTTTCCACAGCTCAAGGTGTGAGCCCAGCTTCCTGCTGGGAACTTACCGAACCCCCAAGATGTCCTTTTGTCGTCTTTGCTCAGAGGCCTGCTTCTTCCGGAGTCCCCTGGGGGGTGCTCACTGCCTACCAGATCCTGCCCATGCGGCCTGTATCTATCTTGTGACTGTGAGCTTGTTAATTGAGCTGGGAAGGATGAGCTGTCCACTGCCTTTGCTTCCGCTGAACGTTTGTATGAAAGAACAACGCACTGGGAACACTGGCAACCGATACAGACAGCCAGTAGCGGCACGTTTCCCATTCCTCCACACAGCTCCTTCTCCCTCCAGGGAGAATACACTGCATGTATTTTTAATGTGGGCTGGTGAAAGAATGTGGTCAGTAGGTGCACAGATGTTGGCTTGAGATGCCCTGGGTGGGCTGCTGATATAAAGGAGGTTGCACACACCCCTCAGTTTCCTGGTCTGCTACATGGAAGCACAGGCAGCAGCTCCCTCCTTGGTTTGTGAGGACTTACTGAGTACTGCCTACCTCTTGGTGTTCCTGAGTATAAGGTACAGCATCTGCCAGTCAATCAGTCATTGCCCAAGGTGGGTATACCACAGCTGGCAGATGGTAGAATGTTTCTCTTTGGAACAGCAATGGGGAGAAGCCAGGTGCTTTAATAGCTCTCCAAATCCCCAAATGTGTTGCCCCCTAAGGCTGTGCTTGCCTGTGGAAGCATAGCTTCTTATGGCAGACAGTGTAACCATCTCAACTATCAGCCTTCGTTCTCTCTCTCCTCCCCTTCCTCCCCTTCTTTCTCCTCTCTCCTCCTTCTGTGCTGGCGACTGACTGATCCTCCTGCTTCCAATCTCCCAAGTGCTAAGAGTACAGGCACACACCCAGTTTAACTTTTTGGTAAACTTTTTTTTTTTTTTTTTTTTTTTTTTTTTTTTTTACTTTTCTCTGTAGCCCTGGCTGTCCTGAAACTAGTTCTGTAGACCAGGCTGAACTTGGAGATCCGCCGCCTATCTTTGCTTCCCAGTGCTTGGATTAAAGCCATGTACCACCACACCCAGCTTTGTTTTAATTTCTAAAACAGAATTTTGACACGTTACCCAAGGTGGATTTGAACTTGTCTTTATCCTGCCTCAGCCTCAAGAGTAGCTGTAATAACAAGCCTGAGGCTTTGAGCCCAAGCTCCTTTTTTCCTATACTGAGAGCGGGAGCCATGTGCCTAGCCCTAGGGTAGGAATCTTTGTCTCTGCAAGCTGCTTCAGTCCCTCCCATTTACCTTTCCCCCAAGCTATCTCCGGGAGGACTTGGGAATGAGATCTTTACCTTATAATAAGGTAAAGTGTCACCTTTACCTTATTAACAAGGAAGGGGAGAGTGGAGTATGATGGACACCCCCCATCCTCTTCCTGCTTTAGGCACTGTCATGTGAGCACGTGTGGTGCTTGGAGCTGGAGCTGCTATTTTGTGACCATGAGGATGAGTACAAGGACAAAAGCCAACATAGTTAGGATTGTGCAACAGAAAAAGAAAAGTCCAGATACTTAAAGCTCTTGCTGAGCTGTCAGATTGGCTCTGAGGCCGCCTGTCTACAGAAACTGTTTAATCTATTCTCACTGTTCCTCTGCTCTGTGCTATTGTTCATCCAGTTTTCTCCTACACTGCTGCATTCCTTGTCTGTTTGCCAAGCCGAGAAAAGGACTACTATTCAAATTCTGCCTACTAATAAAGACATCCCATTCCCATTTTCTTCCTGTACATTTGAGTAATTGAGTGTCTTTAAATAAATTCCACCCTCACCATGGTGAATCTGCCCTCGAAAAGGTCACCGGAGGCCTCTTGATTGGCATGTCCAACATCTTCATTGAATTTTGTATCCAAGCTTTTCCAGTGGACAGCTTGACCATCCTTCCCACCCCCCCCACCCCTCGCCAGGGATTGAATCTGGGGTCTCATGTGTACTAGGCAAGACCTATACTGCTAAGCTCTACCTCCTCAGCAACATTTAAAGTGAAATTTGATATCAGAGTCCCTAAATTCTCCAGGCTGGCCTCAAACCCGTGATCCTTCTGCCTCAGCCTTCTGAGTATCCATGCTCAGCCTAGTTACTGTTCTGTTTTTAGTTTGTTTTCTGTATTTGTGTGTGTGTGTGTGTGTGTGTGTGTGTGTGTGTGTACACATGTGCATGTCTGTGGAGGCAGATGGAGGTTCGTGTGAGTGTGGAGTACATGCGCATATATGTCACTGGTTTTTTTGTATTTTGTTTTCATTTTGGTTTTTCGAGACAGGATTTCTCTGTGTAGCCTTGGCTGTCCTGGACTGGCTTTGTAGACCAGGCTGGCCTCGAACTCACAAAGATCTTCCTGCCTCTGCCTCCCTGAGTGCTGGGATTACAGGCATGGGCCCCTGTGCCCGGCTATCACGTGTGTCATTGTTGTCATTGTGTTTTGTGCCATTCCTCAGGCGCTGTTCATCTTTTTCTCTGTTTCTTTTTGGTTTCAGACAGGGTTTCTCACTGACCTAGAAATCATCTGAGCCGGGCGTGTGGCACACACCTGTAATCCCAGCACTCTGGGAAGCAGAGCCTGGTCTACAAAGTGAGTCCAGGCCAGGGCTATACATAGAAACTCTCTACACATAGACACCCAAACCAAACCAAAAATCACCTCTGGCTCATTATAGGGATTTGCCTATTTTTGTCTCCCCAGGCTGGGATTACAAATACAAACAACCACATTTGTTGTTGTTGTTTTGAGACAGTGTTTCTCTGTGTTATCTTTGACTGTCCTGGAACTCGCTCTGTAGACCAGGCTGTCGGAGATCTGCCTGCCTCTGATTCCCAAGTGCTAGGATTAAAGGCATATACCACCACACCCAACTTGTTGTTTGATTATTTATTTATTCATTTACTTGTTTTTGCGTTTTTCACGACAGGGTTTCTCTGTGAAGCCCTAGCTGTCTGAAACTCACTCTGTAGACCAGGCTGGCCTTGAACTCAGCCCTCCACCTTCCTCTGACTCTAAGCACTGGGATTAAAGGCATGTGCTACCACACCTGGCCTTTGTTTTTCTTTTTAATCGTTGGATTCCAGAGATCAACTCAGGTTCTTGTTCTTACAAGGCAAGGATTTTATCAACGGAGCTATTTATCTCTCCATCACTGTTTTCAATTTCCTTACTCTGTATCCCCCACAGAGCTCTGGAACTCAGTGGCAGTCCTTCCACCTCAGCTTTCCCAGTTCAGGGATTGCAGCTATTAGATGCCACGCCAGGTTCCCCACCACATTCTTAGACACTTTTCGAATTTAAGTATTTTTTTTTTGTATAGGCATATGCATACAAGCATGTACACACAGTGAGCACGCGTGTAGGTCAGAGAACATCTTGTAGGAATCAGTTCTCCCCTCAAATCATGAGGTTTCTGGCATGGAATTCCAGTCCCTTCACCCACTAACCCATCCTCCAGGGCCCCCATGATCCCATTTTTACAGTGAACTCCCCATGAGGTGAGCAATACCATTCTTTCTAGCTCTCCGGCTCCTCCTCTGCATGCCTTCACTTTCCGATCTCTGAGCCATACACAAACCCTGACAATCTACCTTTGACCTTTGCCCCTCATTAAATGCTCTCTCTGCATGCTGCCTTTTAGACTAAGGCTTTGGTGACTGGCTGTGGGTGTTAGTCTCATTATTTCTCTCCATTTTTGTTCATGTGTTTGTAAGATTTGCATGTATATGTGTGCATGCTTGTTTGCATGCATCTTTGCAAGTGTGTGGACATGTGTGGGGGAGAGGGGGGATACATGAATGTGGAAACCTAAAAGTGATGTCAGGAGTCATCCTTAATCATTTCCCCCCCCTTATTCATGGAGTCAGTGTCTCTCAGTTAAACCTGGAGCTCAGCAGTGTGGCCAGTCTCCCTTGCTAGCTCATTCTGAAGATTTCCTGTCTCCCCCTTCCAAGGCTGGAATTATAGGCCCACCACCATGTCCACTTGGCATTTATATGGGTTCTGGGGGTCTGAACTCTGGTCTTCGTCCTTACTGGACAAGCTATAACCTAGCTGTGCCATTCACCTGCCTCTCCCAATCCATACATATCTTCAAGCTGGGTCTTCAGCACCAGATCCACAGCTACCACACCCACCAATCATCAAAACCACATTTCCTAAACTGAACCATGCCCCCCTACAAATTCCTTGTCCACCCTTCCCTTTGTGGTGTGTCCTCGCCACAGGACAGATCCTAAACTCCCCTACCACCACGTAATTCAGTTAATCACTAAAAGAAGCGCTCTTTGCTTGAGTCTTTTGCAGCTTTCCCTTGCTCACTGCCATAGCAGTGAAAGTTTTCATCCCCGCCTCTCAGCCAGCTACATCACTCCTGGAGAGGATTTGCTGGAAACACACACTCACTTGCAAGGTCTCCATGAGGGGAGAGGTGTGTGACAACAGTTGGTGCAGAAACGGAACTCGCCATCATGCCCTCCTCGGCATTGCTCTCCAGCTCTCATAGCCTATCACCATCTAACTCCTCATGCCAGGCTCATGATTGGATGCCAGATGTCATGGATCAGCACTCAAAGGGTATCCCCTGGGTCTCCAATCACACGGCTTCCTCATAATGTATGCTAGCCAAGAGCTGAGGTTCCTAGCCTGAGCTGCTGGCTAGTGCTAAATGTCCCTTAGGGAATGGACTTGGGCATCACCTTGGAGCATCCTGGTCTTCCACCACCGTAACATATGTGACACACTTCAGAAGTGTCAGCCTGTTTGTTCTTTTGCCTCAAAAGCCTGTTGGCTACATAGTGATTTGGAGGGCTTGATCCTGGGAGCCACCTTGTCTGTCATCTCTGCTGAAGCATTCTTCCCACCTTGGAAGGTACTTAGACGTGATGTGCACTCAGAATTCGGTTTTAAGTGAGGGAATCGTTGGTCTAATTCAATCATTTTCCCCATCTGACCCAGTCCCTTCTTTTAGAACACTGGTTCTCAATCTTTCTAACACTGCAACCCTTTAGTACAGTTCTTCATGTTGTGGTGACTGCCCCAACTGTAAAATTACTTTTGTTGCTATTTTATAACTGTAATTTTGCTATTGCTATGAATCCTAAATATCTGATACGCAGGATACCTGATATTCGACTCCTGTGAAAGGGTCATGTGACCCCCCAAAGGCATTTCTCTCAGTGGTTGAGAACACTGTTTTAGAAACAGTCCCATAGAACCCAGGCTGACTTCAAAGTCATTGTGTAGCCGAGGATGACCTCAAACTGGATTTTCTTGCCTCTGTCTCCTCAGTACTGGTATTGTAGACTTGTACTACACACCTAGTTTATGTGTGACTAGAGATGAAACCCAGAGCTTTGCACATGTTAGGTAGGCATTTTACCAACCAAGCGACATCTCCATTCTTTCTACCAAACTTTTTTAAAGTATCCAATCAACTCTTCTCTTTATCCCATAATAGTCTACACAGGACCCTGCCCTGTATCACTCAGCATATTGTGTATCGGTGCCAATCAACATACTACCTTAATAAATACCTGTCATTTAATATCATGCTCTTTCTATCTTGAAGCCTCTTCTAGAATCAGAAGGATCAGGCCCAGGCCTGTAACCTGGAATCTGGTGGTCTAATCCACCCCTATATAGCCGTACCAGCCCAGCTCTGTCTTCTCTCAACTACACCTGCCATACCCACCTACCCACCCAAAAGGAGGCTGTCACTCAGAGCTAGTGACATCTGCGAACTCACTTCTCTTCCAGTGTGCCACATTGCCTTGTACTCCCAGCCTTGGGCACAGAATCCTGAGATGGGCCAGGGACAAGATGTCATCTCCCCTGCCTCTCCCAGTATGAGAGAAATCACCTCGGTAGCTAAGCTGAGTTGCAAGAAATAGCCTGGGTTCTATAGAGGCAAAGATACTATTGGATCCAGAAAAAGTGTGCACGATTGGGCCCAGTGTTCAAGGAACTGGGTTCCTAGGGATTAATGTGCATCCCTTAGTCCCTGGGGAGAGGCCACCAAATCCATATTCCTATTTGACATCCAACCATCTGCCTGAATATAAGCCGAAGAGTCCAGTACTTGGTTGCAAGGTCAGCTCCATTTGAACAACCAAGCCAGGTGCAGACAGACCTTTGGACTGTTGCGTGTTGCAATCCAGATGCCCTGCAAAGGTCTGTGATGGTGAGAGAGAATGTGCTGCTCCCTCCTAGCATCTTCTACAGGGAGCTTTGGACAGCAGATCTGGCCCCAAGCCCACTTTCCCCACCAGAGTCAGGAAACAGTAGCAGCTGCAGTTGTTGCTAGGGGTGAAGGCTCAGCCCCTGGAGAGCTGAGAGAGACCAGAGGGGGCGGGGTGGCAGGAAGGAGGTCCTGAAATTGACCTTGCTTAGGCTCTACCTGCTTTTGGATTGTCCAGAGACAATCCTGCAAAGGGTGAAATATCAGGCTTTTCACGACAGCCCTGATCAACATGATCCTTTATGACCAAAGGAACTGTTGTCTGAAAAGCAACTGTTGTCATTTATTAAAGGAGGATTTGCCAGATTCCACGGTTTTCTGGTTTTCCCAGATTCCACAGTTTCTTCAGTTTTCCTAGTCCCACAGCTTTGCCTCCAACAGTATACAGAGGGAGGGACTCATGCACATATGTTGTTTGAAATTCCTTTTTGTTTGTTTGTTTGTTTTTTGTTTTTGAGGAATTTGTCAGACAGAGAAAGAACCACAACACAATAAAATGCTAGGGCAAACAGAAACTCTACAAAATGTTGCAACACACAGCCTGGAAAGGTGACTCCTCTGTTAAGAAAAGACAAAAAGGTAAGGAAGCAGCTACCTTTTCTTTCTTTCTTTTTTTAAAATGATTTTATTTACATTGTGTTTTGCCTTCATGTATGTCTGTGTGAGGGTTGTCAGATTCCTGAGAACTGAAATCTCAGACAGTAGGTAAACTGCCATGTGGAGGCTGGGATTTGAACCTGGGTCCTTTGGAAGAGCAGCCCGTGCTCTTTACCACTGAGCCATCTCTCCAGCCTCAGTAACTTTTTCTTTATCCACAAAAAATTTCAAAATATGTTGAAGAGGGGCCATTTAATTCATGGACAGGAGTCCTGCTGTTCAGTTTTCTGAACTCCCTCTTTCCCTCTTTTCTCTTTTCCCTTCTTGTCCTCTCCTCCCTTCCTCTCCCCTTTTCTCCATTCCTCTTCCCTCCCTTCTCCCCTCTCTTGTCCTCTCCCCTATTCTCTCCCTAGTCTTCCTCTTTCCCTCCCTTCCATTCCCCTCCCCTCTTCTCTCTTCCCCTCCCCTCCTCTCTCCTTGCCTCTCCTCTCCCCTATTCCCTTCCCTTATTCTCTCTTCCCTTTCTTTTCCTCCTTTCCTCTTCCCTCCCTTCCCCTCCCCTTTCCTCTCCTCCACTCTTATGCATCCAAACTAACTTCAGACTCACTCCATAACAGAAGATGTCCTTTAACTCCAGATCCTCTGTCTCTACTTCCCTTGTGCCAGGGTTACAAGCATGCACCACCACCAACTGGGTGTAGTGTTCAGCATTGAGCCCAGGGCTTTATTTGTGCTAGATATGAACTACCAAGTAAGCTACATATTCAACCCCCAAATGAGTGCTTCTGAGGCATGATATAAAGGGGCATTTTCAGAACAGAGCCCTTGCTGCCAGCCAAGAACCTTAGACTTGGATTCTGCTGGATGATCCTTCTTCTAAGCTCCCCAGTCCAGAACTCCAGTCCAAAGTCAAGGGGAACAGTGCTCTTCTAGTTGCTCGTTGCAGAGGATTTTTTTTTTTTTCTGTTGTCTTCTGTCCCATCCCCCCTTAGCAATGAGGAGTCCTGTCATGACTTGGTATCAGTATCCCAAGTCCCAGCTTCTCATCTACTTTCTTGAGCTTTCTGGGTGGCATCCTTTTGCTTCACTGGCTGTGGAGTAGCTCTCTTGGCCAAGATTGTGTGTTTGTATGGGAGCTTTGTGTGCCTGCCCTTTCCCAGTTACCCTCTGTCATCCCTGGAGGGCAGGTTTACTGATTCCTCCAGTCAACGAAGGCCATGAGTCCTTAAGAAGCTTCCATTGAAGGTCACAGAAAGAGTGATAGGCAAGGCTGGAATCCCAGTGCAGGCATCTGGATCCAAAACCAACATTCAGCTATTAAGCTAGACCTACTCTGGAGATACTTGTTTGCACAGACTGTTCTGTAGGGTCTGTGTATTTGGCTCATTTTCCTTCTTTGTGCTTGAATCCCTATTGTAGCTTGGGCACATAGCTTGCCCTCAGTTAACACTTGTATATCATCAATCCAGCTGTCCTTTTGACCTGTTTACTCAGTGCTCCATTTTTTATGTGCTTTCATGTGCCAGCATATACATAGCACTTATAGAAGTGGGGTCTTGGACCACTTGACTGTTACAGTCTTAATGATTGACATCTTTTTCAGTAAAACACAGAGGGGGAAGTCATTGTCGTGTCGCCGTCTTCTTCTTCTTCTTCTTCTTCTTCTTCTTCTTCTTCTTCTTCTTCTTCTTTTCTTCTTTTCAAGACAGGGTTTCTCTGTGCAGCCTTTGCTTTCCTGGATTTGCTTTGTAGACCAGGCTAGCCTTGAACTCACAACGATCCATCTGTATCTGTCTCCCAGAGTGCTGGGATTACTGGTATGTGCCACCATGCCCGGCAATGGGGACTTTTTTTTTTTTTTTTGAGAAAGTTTTTCTCCCTCCGAAAAGGCACATGGAAGATAGTCAGTCCCCTGTTTTTACAGTGTGTTCCTGTGTCAGAGGACCGGTGACACCATTTGCATCATTAAGTTGCCACAAACAAGAGAAGGATGAGATGTGAGTTCTTCACAGCCATCATGTTAAGTAGTGTACTCTCTCGTGGTTTACATAGGGTTTGTGTGTGTGTGTGTGTGTGTGTGTGTGTGTGTGTGTGTGTGTGTAAGGGGGAAGAGGAGTCATTTTTGTCATGTTGTTATCACTTGAATTCTAAGTGACATATCAAAACTGTGAGGTGCGGTGTGCCTTCTATTTGAATCCAGGGTTTTATAATGCTAGGCAAATGCTTTCCCATGGCCCCAAGGCCCTAATCAAATTTGTCATCCCAGCAATTTACCTCATGGTTTCCCCCTCTAAACACCTTCTCCTGACTCTGTTAATGCCACCATCACTCCCTTAGTCACCCTTCTTCTCACCCTTGCATTACCCAATCTTTAATCAACCCAAGAGATTTTTTCAGTATGAACCCTTCATCTTCCTTTTCAGTTCTGCTCTTTCACACGATGACCCTCAAACCACTATCATCTATCCACATTGTTGTCAAAGAGACTTTACGAACTCAGTGTGAATTCTGCATCTTTACTGATTATAAGTGTGAATTGTCTGCCATTGTCTTCAAAGGAGAATCAGCCTGGTGTTGTGGGTCACAAGATGTTCCGAGGCCTGGCTGGTTGTGCCTGCACTCTCTCGTCTCTGCTATTCCACCCATGTGCTAGGTTGCAGCATATGAATTGCCTGGCCTCCCTCTGCATTACCATATTGTATGTGCTGTTGACCTGGCCTGCCCCTGCTGACAGTGGGCCACTTCACCTGGGAGTTCTTTTTTGTTGTTGTTTTTCTTTCCTTTCTTCCTTCCTTCCTTCCTTTCTTCCTTCCTTCCTTCCTTCCTTCCTTCCTTCCTTCCTTCCTTTCTTTCTTTCTTTCTTTTTAGATTTATTTATTATTTATACAACATTCTGCCTGCACACCAGATCTTACTGTAGATGGTCATGGGCCACCATAACATGGGGTTGCTGGGAATTAAACTCAGGCCCTTTGGAAGAACAGTGAGTGTTGTTAACCTCTGAGCCATCTCTTCAGACCCATTTTCGAGACAAGGTTTCTCTGTGTAGCCTTGGCTGTCCTGGACTCACTTTGTAGACCAGGCTGGCCTTGAATTCACATTGATCCACCTGCCTGTGCCTCCCTGAGTGTTGGGATTAAAGGCGTACCCCATCACACCTGGCTTGGAATCCTGAGTTCTTACTGTTCTTATTCACATCCTTTTCCTCTGGTACAACCTGGTAGTTATGAAATTCCATTTGCTAGAAATGTCTGCCTTTATTGTCCTCTTGATTTTTGCTGTGACCTCAATTGTGATTCAGTGCCAGGGTGGAGAGGAGAATCTACCCGGTCTCAGGGCATCTGTTCATCACACATTGCCATAGAGATATTACTGGTGTGTTTCTTGGCCCCTAAGAACTCGGGAGTCACCCCAGGGCAGAGCTTCTGCAAGCTCTGAGTCAGCCTTTGGCTTTTTCTACACACCCTGCTCCAGGATCTCACTGTTGGCCTCCCACCTCCATCTTGCACCCTCTGCCTTCCCCCTCTTCCCCAGCACCTGGAAAAAGCCCTTCCTTCTCCCCAGCACTTGTTGATTCCCCCAAACCCACTTCTGTTCTGTGACTAGGAAGAGGGCAATCTGCTGGGTAAGGGGGAAATGCCAGGAGAGCTGTGGCCACCTCCACCCGCTGGCCATCTAGATGTTTCTATTTGCTCACAGGCCAGCTTACCTCTCACTACTGGATCCAGCTACCCAAGCCCACGTGTCATCTGCAGCGCACTTTATCCCAGCATTGTCGCTCCCTAGCATGGGACACATAGTGAGGACTTTAAGCCCGTGAACACTCACAAGTGAGAAGGAAGTGAGCTAGAAATGGATGGATCTCTGCTTGTGTGATCTTGGGCTACATTTTCCTATTTCTTGGCATGGAGAAGGGCTGCACAGGAGGCAGGCAGCAAAGTGTTCTTTAAAGTCCTCTGCTTGGCACCTTCTCCCCTTTTAAGCCTTCCCAGATTCAGGCTCAGTTGTACCAGCTCCTTTCCTAGCTCAGGTCCCTCTTCCTCCTGTAACAGATGATGTGTGTGTGTCTGCAGGCAAGCATCCGTGGGCATGCATGCCCTGGCGCTTTTGTGCATTCTGTTTTCTCCTTCCACCTTTACGTGGGTTCTGGGTATCGAACTCAGGATCATCAGCCCTGCATGGCAAGTGCCTTTACTCTCCGAGCCATTCTTAGAATTTTTGCCCTTGCTGCTCCAGCTTGGGTCTCTCTTTTTCTTCTAGCTAGCCACATTTAGCATTCTTGAGTTCCAGGGCTCTGGTGTGCAGTGACTTCAGAGAACTTGAAATTCTGGTTTCACCACACCCTGGCTGGCTGCATGGATGTGGGACACCAGAGTGTGAGCCCTCCAGTTCCTCATTTGAGCTACGACCAGGGCATGGCCTCTCCGACCTTCAGAGCCCAGGCAACAGGGAGTCTGCTCCCAGCCTAGTTACTTTCAGCATGTGTGACTCAAGACAAGCGAGCCTTTCTCACTTCTCCCTCCCTCCTCATCTCCCATTTATTTTGGCCTTAGTTTCCTTATTTATAACAAGGGTATCATGAGAGAATCTGCCTGGAAGGGTTATTGTTAGTATCCGCCCACTGTGTTAAAAACGTCCTGGGTATGCTGAGCTTGGTAGTGATACCTGATTCCAGCACTAGAGAGCCTGAGACAGGAGGATCAGGTTTTCTTTTCCTTTCTTTCTTTCCTTTTTTTTTTTTTTTTTTTTTTTTTTTTTTTTTGAGACAGGGGTTCTTTGCATAGTCCATAATTGTCCTGGAACTCAGAGATCTGCCTGACTCTGCTTCCCAAGTGCTGGGATGAAAGTCATTCTACACCTCAGTTTAAACCCATGGCCTGGACAATTGGCTCAGCAGTAAAGATCACAAGGACTGGAATTCAAATCCTAGGACCCACCTCAGGTGGCTCCAGCGCCAGGGGGTAGGAAGCCCTCTTCTGACATCGGAGGGTTCCCGCACACGCACGCGCGTACATGCATTCACTTAGGCTCAGGTACACATACACAAAGATAAAAGACAAGATTTTTAAACCCAGGGACCAGCAAGAGAGCTCAGTGGGTAAAGACACTTGCTGACAAACCCAAAAGAGTGTGAGGTCCTTCCTCAGAACCAGAAGGCAGGAGAGAATGGATTCCTGCAAGTTGTCCCGTGACCTCCTCGAACAATCCTGTACCCACAGACACCTAACACAGACACAGCTAATTTTTAAAAGGGAGTGGGAGCCCCAGCTTGGACTACACACACACACACACACACACACACACACACACACACACACACACAATCTGCTAAAATGAAACAAAACTTCATGTGCTTAGCCCCTGCCTGAGCAAACCCCGTCATCTGTGAGGATTATTAATCCCAGGGTTATCTGTTCCCACATACTCAGGACATATATGTTGGTTTGCTAGAATTACTGTAGCAAAACACCACAGACCAAACATTTAAGGAACAGAAATGGATGTCCTCACAGTGGGATGTTTAGATTGAAGGTGTTTGGCGGATGCGGTCTGTCATGGGCCTCTTTCTCTAGCTTGTAGATGGCTGTCTCTTGATAGAAATGCCCTCACAAGGCTACTCCCTCATGGGTAGACTTTTGAGATCTCTGAGTGTGTCCAGATGTTTCCTCCTCTTCTGTGCAGTCCTCCCCCTCCTCCTCTTCCTTTTATCCTCTGCATTATCTTCCTTCTCCTCCTCCTCTTCCTTCCTTCTCCTCTTCCTTGTCTTTCTCCTCAATCTCTCCCTCACCTTTCCTCTCTTTCTTTTTTTGGTTTTGTTTTCTTGAAACGGGCTCTAGTTTTAGTTTTTATGTTTTATTACTGCTTATACAGTACACATGTGGAAGACAGCAAAGCTTGGGAGTCAGTTCCCATTTTCCATCTCAGGCTGGCTTCAGGGACTGAGACTTCACCAGACTTGCATAGAAAGGACCTTTACTTGCTCAGACATCTTGCCATCTCACTGGCCCAACGATTCACTAGTGAATGGGTGGGTGTTTGCTTTATAGGGTTTCCATTCTGTTCTGGTAGAAAGAGCCAGCAACCAGAAAGCAGGATGTTGTCAGCCTGGCTATAAACTCAGGTCAGTGGGAATTTCCTTGCTTAAGTCATATACCCTGCTAGAGCCAGCTGCCTTCAACCTGAAGAAGGGTACACTGGGAGTTCACATAGTATGGTGAATGTGAGGATCAAAGCGGAGTGAGCACAGTCCCTGAACTAACTGAAATGTCTTAACTCTTTTGTCCTCAAGGTGTGATGACTCTGATTCAAGGTAGGGGAAATCAAGTAGCAAGTGGGGAAGTAGCTGCTGAGGTTTGCAGTCCTTCTGCACAGCACATGCACAAACCAAGTAGCACTAAGTCTCCTGTTCCTTCCATGGTGCCCAGCATAGGTGGCTGCTCAGCATAGGCTCAAAACCTAGCTTTACCTGGATCAGAAAACATGTCTGTATATAAGAGTTATTTTAAATTATGTAATGTGTATGTACCTGTATGTGGATATTGGTCTTCTGCAAGAACAATGCTTACTCATTTTTTTTTTTAATTTGGTTTTCCGAGACAGGGTTGTCCTGGTTGTCCTGGAACTAGCGCTGTAGACCAGGCTGGCCTCGAACTCACAGAAATCTGTTAGCCTCTGCCTCTCAAGCACCACCACTGCTTGCTTTTTTGATGTTCTTGTTTGTTTTTTGAGATAGGGTTTCTCTGTGTAGTCCTTGTTGCCTTGGAACTCACTCTGTAGATGAGGCTGGGCTTGAACTCAGGGATCCACCCACCTCTGCCTCCCATGCGCTGGGATTAAAGGTGTGCGCCACCACTGCACAGATTTGATGCATACCTTTAACAGCTGAGCCATCTTTTCCAGTCCTGATATTATTTGTGGTTTCGCCCTGAAAGGGACTGCTGAGATCTGTGTGGCTTAGGGATCAACCTAAGTGGCACAGCAAGGGATGGAGAAATGACAGACACGTAAACACATGTACAGACTCCTCTGTCAGAAAGGAGCTACAGGACTTTGGCATGCGCTTGCATTTCTCAGGGACCCTTCAGAACAAGCTGGTTCTTTGTGATGTTCCTGAGGAAGCAAACGTAAAGACAATGACAGCAGAGCCGGCGGGATCAGGGGCCACATGGAATTCAGAGTCTGACTTCAAGCAAATCAGTTTGCTCAACTATCTAAAGAAATGGCAGCAATTCTTATTTTCTTTTAAATTTTATTGTATATAAGAAGGGAAGGAGAGGGAAAGGCAGAGGAGAGGAAGAGTCTGAGAAAAAGGAGAGAGAGACAGAGACAGGGAGGGCTTACGGGAGTTAGAGAGCACAGATACACTCATTACAAACCAGTTTAAGTCAGAGGATACTTTTTCAGGATCCCGTCCTCTCATCCACATCGTTTTTAAGGCAGGGTCTCTTGTTATTTCTGCTGCTACACAGCATGTGAGAGGACTTCCAGCTGAATCTTTTATCTCTACCTCCTAGCTCCAAATCTGAGTTATGGAGTTGTGGAGAAGGGAGCCACAATGTCTGGGGTTTATGTGGGTTTTGGGGATCTACCTCAGACCCACAGACTTGCAAGGCAAATGCTTTTGCCTGCCGAACCATCTATCTCTATGGCTCAGTAATGGTGGTTGCTAACTCCCTGGGTCATTTGAGGCTTTAAGAGAGGAATAGATGTAAACATCTTGCCTTCGATTATGACTGATTACTATGCATGGGAACCCTTTCCACTCTAGTTTAGACGCTACAGATATTAACTGAAGGAAGGAGAACTACTGTTCCCGTAAAAATTAAGTTCTAGTCAATCTTCAGCAGGCAAGCAGACAGACATTAATTCTGGTATAAGTTGTTGGGTACAGGTTCAGGCTTAGTAATCTAAGGGAAAATATAGCAGTTTGAAGGGTGTTGGTGACTTAAGCTCATGCCATGTAAGATATTTAAGGATTTTTGAAGAGGGAATGAGCAGGTACCAGGATGCTGGGTAGGCCGGAATTGTAGAGAGATCCAAGAGTGAACAGGCAGAAAGACCTTAGGAGGCCTGTGCTTGGCAGAGAACCTGGGCTTGCTGGCTCACATGGCAAGTATATGTTTAACTCGGTAAGCTGGGGGGCTGAAGATGTATGAGCAGGAAGAGAAGGAGCCTGGTGTACCACAAGCAAGATTCTGGATCTTAATCTAAGTGCCAGGAGAAGTCCTAGGAGCGTCCTGCTCGAGGCAGTGCCCGTCAGTGACAGAAATCAGGATGCCCAACTGCTGTTTAAGCAGCTCCAGGAGGCAGAAAGCAAACAACCAAATGTTTCTTGCTGTTCATCTCTGAGGCACATAGGGATTGTCCTTCCCACTGAGGTCTATGGCCATGGGACTCTCTGCCCTTTAAACTGTGAGTACTGTTCACCCATGTCACTTCAAGGTCCTCCAGGGCTTCTTTTCCTCAGCCAGTCAGTACTCAAAGAGAAGGCACCTCAAAAGAAGATCAATTGGCTTTAATCTGATCCCTGAATCTTTGTTTGTTTTTTGAGACACCGTTTCTCTGTGAGGCTGTGGCTGTCTCGGACTCACTCTGTAGACCGGGCTGGCCTCCAGTTCACAATTCACAGCGATTCTCCTGCCTCAGCCTCCCTGAGTGCTGGACTCACAGGTGTGGGCCACCACGCCCAGCTTTCAGAAAAATCTGAAGTGGAACCACGAGAGTAACTCATCTTTGGAGACTGGCTTCTCTCACGTAGAATAAGGCATTTGTTATCTATACCATTGCCAGGGCGATAGTTTGTCCTTTTAACTGCTGAGTAGTATTCCACACTGTGGATGTGCCACAAGGCGTTAACGATGAGCCGGTTCAGGGCATTTGGATGGCTGCCAGATTTCGGTGCCAATGAAAAAAAGCAGCTTTAAGTA
The DNA here is from genome assembly GCF_907164565.1 of Psammomys obesus. Taxonomy (NCBI): domain Eukaryota; kingdom Metazoa; phylum Chordata; class Mammalia; order Rodentia; family Muridae; genus Psammomys; species Psammomys obesus. The sequence continues at coordinate 13,688,391 of NW_026596101.1, forward strand.
TCTAAGGATATTGTTTTGTGTGAACATATGCCTCCCTGTCTCTTGGTAAATCCCTCGGAGTGGGCTTGCTGGCTCGCACGGCAAGTGTATGTTTAACTCGGTAAGAAACCGGCAATCTGTTTTTTCCAGAGGAAATGTACCATATTGCACTCCCACTGGGAATGGAGGAGGGTGGTGCCACATCCTCCCCTGCACTTGGCATTGTCAGGTTTTTTGACTGAAGTCACTCTGAGGCTCAGGAGTTTATTGCTGTGGTTTTCTGTGTGGGTTCCCTGCTGAACACTGATGTCGGACATGTTCGCTGTGCCATCTCTGAACCTCCTGGTGAAATGTCTGTCTGCGTCTTCTGCTCATCGTCTCACTAGGATACAAATCCTTTATCATCCATGGATTCTGGAAACATTTGCCCCTAGTCTTTGACTTATTTTTCAGGTCCTTCTCTTTCTTTTGTGTGTGGGCGCACAGTTGTTTGTTTAATATAGGGTCTCATATAGCACAGGCTGGCTTTGAACTCACTGTATAGTTGAAGAGGACTTTTAATTTTTTTTTTTATCCTCCTGCCTCATCTCCCTAGTGGTGAGTTTATACGTCTAAGCCATCATGTCAAATCTATGTAGGACAGGAGATTGAATCCAGGACCTCTTACGTGCTAGGCAAGCAAGCACTCTACCAACTGAACTGCACTCTCTGTCTTCTTTCCACTTTCTTAACGGCAGTTTTCAAAGAAAAGACAACTTAATTTTGTTTGTTTAGAGACAGGGTCTCACGTAGCATAGGCTGGCTTAGAATTCATTACGTGGCTGAGTCTGACCTCAAACTTCTAATCACCTTCCTCCCACCTCTTGAGTATTGGGGTTCCAGGTGTGTGCTGCTATGCCAGGTGTATGCTATGTTGGGGACGGAACCCAGGGCTTCAGCCCTGAGCCTTTAGTTTTCAAGTGTCATTTTCTAAAACGTCTTTCTCTACAACCACGAGACTCTTATCTATATTTTCTCAATTGTAGTCTCGTTTTTTTATCCCTTTGTTTTGTTTTGATGCAGAGTCTCTCTACAATAGTTCTGGCTTTCCTGGAACTCGCTATGTAGACCAGGTTAACCTCAAACTCACCAAGATCCACCTCGCTCTGCCGCCTGAGTGCTGGGATTAAAGTCATACGCCGTCACCGTACCCGGTCTGGTATAGTTTACTTTTAGTAAGTGATGTGGCATGCAGCCCAGCAGATTTCGTTGTTTGTTTGTTTGTTTGAAGTGGGTACCTGACTATGTCACATGCTTGCGCTTCTCGGCACCAGCACAGTTTTGACTTGTGGCTTTTCCTGCTGTGCGAGCCGCAGATCAATGAAAGGTCCTGTCTGACAACACGCACACGGGTGACACTGCAGAATGTGGGTAAGCTTCAGTGCAGGGAGTCAGGGACGCTCCCCCTGCCTCTGGCTCTGGGCTTCTGCTTTAGAAGCTGGTCCTGCCTCCAGCATGATGCTTTAGATGTGGCCAGCGATAGCATCACGTGCCCTGGGTCCTTAAGGGAATCCAGTTCTGTTCTGCTCAGTTCCTGAGACACTCCAGGTGGCTGGTTCCTCCAAGAAATGATTTTCTCTAACCCCCTAAAGGAACATTCTGTACAAAGCAGGGCATTCATTGTTAGCCATTATGATTGGAATTGTAACCTTCCTAAGTCTCTGCCTTTCTTGGCTGGCTTTTCCAGTCACCTGTCGATACTGTTTTTTCCCTCCTTTTCCCTTCAATCACCCTAGCCCTGAAAGGTTCATTAAAGACATTGAGATCTCGGTACCCTAAGACACCAGGGAGACTTACAAAAGGAACCTAGCATTAGGACTGGTGTCCACCTGAATGCATTTGAAGGAATATGCTACCATATTCTATCGCCATTAGTCCACTGAAGGCAGGATAAGCAGGAGAAGGGCACGTCTGTGATACCAGCAGTTGAGAAATGGTGTTAGGAGATCCATGAGTTCAAGGCCAACCTGGGCTACAAGAGACCCATTCTGAAAAAAAGGAGTAATACCCTCCCCCAGCCAAACAAAGACAAAACAACAAGGAAGGGATGCTGAAATGAGCTAACCATGTCAAGAAAATAATCTCAAATAAAAAGTAGTTCTTCCTAGCCAGGTACCAGTGGCACAAGCCTGCAATCCCAGTACTCAGGGAGGCAGAGGCAGGCAGAATTGCTGAGTTCGAGGCCAGCTGGGTCTACAAAGTAAGTCCAGGACAGCCGAGGCTATACAGAGAAACCCTGTCTTGAAAACAAACAAACAAACCAAAACAATAAAAGTTCTTCCTAAGAACCATCTGTTGGTGGTTGTTTCCTTGAGCATAGGAAAGTTCACTGTAAACCTCAGCCTAGACTGCTGGTAGAGACTCAGACCTTTAGGGTGATTTAGTAGGGCCTGGGACAAGCCTTGAAGTTCTTGGAGAAAAGTTTGCCTCTCTCATTTGTTTACATTGTCTTCACTGGGTGTTTTTCAGGTTCAAAGTTCCAGTCTCAGTGAACATTCAGGCTAACCCAGTTTGCGGATACAGTAGCAAATTTTAAGGCAAGAGCAAGCAAGCAAGCTACAAGGACAACTTTCCAGACCCTTCCTCTGGCACATACCAATGTCCTCCTTCCCTCCTTCCCTTTATTTTTTTGAGACAGGGTCTATGCAGCCCCAGCTGGCTTGGAACTCCTGTATAGCCCAGACTACCTTCTGATTCAGAGATACACTGTTCTGGGTGCAGGGGTTAAAGTTGATCAGTCTTACAGTCCCTTCTTTCTCGAGCAAAAGTTCAAGGTAGGAACCAGCAGACAAGGGAGGGCTGTCACCCCCCACTTGAAATGCTGGGAGGAAAGTCCGAAGGCCACCCGGCTCTAGTTGAAATTCCTGACCATGGAGATGCTAGAGTCATCCTGCTAGGGAGCATAAACTCAAAAATCTAGGCATAGGGTGTCCCTGGAAACAGAAAGACACTGCTGACAGAGTTTCATTTCCCACAACTGAATAAAATCAGAATTCCTGAAACAATAGTCAAGTAAGAATCTGCTTTCTCTTAGTAATTTCCTAGAAACAAACTCATTTGAAAAGGCAACACAGAGTCCGGTAGGGTGGCACATGCCTTTAATCCCACAGGCAGAGGCAGGCAGATCTCTGTGAGTTCGAGGCCAGCCTAGTCTACAAATCGAGCCCAGGCTGGTCCAGTGCTACAGAGAAACTTTGTCTCAGAAACAAACAAACAAATAAATAAACAAAGGAAAGAAAAGGTAATGTATGACAAATGCACAAAAAAAGACATCCTCGGGGAAAATGTCCCATGGATAAATGATGGTGTGTTTGCAGTGGGTTTCTACACAATTAAGCAAAGGAGTGTGAACTCGGATGTAGGCAACAGAGTGGAGAATATCCGAGTAAGAAGTGCCAGCCAGGGCCTCGGTGTGCAACTCACTGGCAATGCTTGCCTACCACAAGCCCATGGGTCTTATCTCTGCCACAGGGAGGAAAGAGTTCCCGCCAGATGTACCACATGACTCCAGGCAGAGTTCATGAAGACACAAAACTAACCTTGGCTGGCCAAAGTTGAAATGGAGTGATTACCTGGCCTGGCGGTTGGGCTGCACAGGGATGCTGAAAACCCCAGAAAACCTTCACCTACATGGTTTTACGAGGCCAGGAATATCTACACTGAGGTGCTGTAACGGTTTGCTTTACGTCTCCATAAACAATAGTCAGTCTCCTTTTTATGACCTGTAAGTTGCACCTATCCTCTCTTGATGGAGTTTTCAGGGAGATTATTCTTTTACTTGTTCTTTGTGTATTTACCCAGTGGTTGGGGAATCTAACCCAAGACCTCCTGCTTGCTAGGCAGGAACTGAGCTGCAGCCCTTCAGTGGTTCCCTGCCTCCCCCTCCAAAGGGATTTTTTTTTTTTTAAATGCACCAGGGGCAGAATGCTGGAAGCATGCCAAGCCGACCCTAGAGGCCAAGGCTGCTGGCCCAGGGCCATGCCTTAACATGCACATTCCTTGGCTATCTCTGGCCCCTTTATCCCTGGGACTCCAACCTCCCTCCTCTTCATCCTTCACTCCTAAGAAGGAGTAAGTGGCCCAGGACTGGGAGGCTGCTGACCCTTGCTGAACAGTGTAGCTGGCCCTTCTGGGTGTGCCTGTCTGGAGGACATCTAGTGCTGATCAAGCTTATCTTGGTCACGTAGCCTCCCTCTTTTAGTCTCTCCCTTCAGATCCCAGGACTTCCTGCTTCCCGCTCTTGGGTAGCTTCAGCGGGTCTCCAGCTTTGCCCTTCTCCCAAGAGCCAGTCCTGATAAGAACCTACTTGAAGTTTGCCTGTCCAGCAGAGCCTGGGCTTGCTGTTATCAGTTCCCTGGAACGCTATCCCTAGCCCCCACCCCCACCTTTTAGTTAGCATCACCTACTGGTCCTGTTCCTCTTCCTCCACCTCCCCCCACCCTTGGGGCTTCCTTTAATCTTCAGACATTCCCCCATGGCTCCTTGTCAGTACCTGGGGTACAGGGCCCAGAACCCAGTGTCAAGAGCACGCGCTTGGGGCAGGGCAGAAATCGAGGGGTACCGATCCATCTTTCCCCACCTCTCAACCTCAGACCCGGGAGGGAACCGAGTCGGACCCAGGTACTTCTTAAGTGCAGGGTACAGGTTAGCGTGCTTTTCATCCACCGTGCCCTCCCTAGGAAGAGCAGTACTCATTTCGCGGAGGCAGGAGCCGCGACACGAGGTTGGGAAGCAGGAATGTGGTCGCCTGGATCTGAACAGCAACTTCCCCGGGGAAACGCCCTATTTCATCTGCGGGGGCCCGAGGCCCCGCCACACCCTCTCCAGAGTTCCCTCCGGCGCCCCGGCCCGGGAGGGTGCGGGGCTGGCCGTCGCCGGGGAGGGCCGCTCGGGGGAGACGGCCACAAAGCCCCGCGTGGCAGAAGCGGTAGTGCTGCGGGAGACGCGGGCCTCGAGGCGCAGCCCCCCGCGGCGCGCGCAAACTGCGCGGAACTACTTCAGCGGAGCGGCTGCGGGGCCAGAGTCCCAGCAGCGGCCGCCCAGGGCTCGGCGGCGAGTCTGGGCCGCCACGGAGCCGCGGGGGCCCGCGAGCACGGCCACGTGCTCCCCGCCGGGCTCGCACGCTCAGACGCGCCGGGGCCGCGGGGGCCACCGGCAGGCACGCGCGCCCCCCGCGCGCACACCCTCCCGGGCACGCAC
>NW_026596101.1:13694007-13827685 GCF_907164565.1 Psammomys obesus
TAGGCGACGCTCTTCCTCTGTCCCGCGGCCCGCGCCGCGCCCCCGCCGCCCCGCGCTCGCGCCCACGAGTCGGCCCGCTTCCTGCGCTCGGCGCGGCCCCGCGTGAGCCGCCGCCGCCGCTAGGCGCTCGGTGCCCGGGGCCGGAGGGGGCGCCCGGCTCCGCGCCGCCGGTCGGCCTCTCCCCGGTCCCCTCCGGCGGGGTGGATGGGTGGTCGCCGCGAGAAGTTTCCAGCGCCGGATTCCTGTGAAATGACGACGGCTCACCAGCGCCTGTTCTCTCTCCCCTCTCCATCCTCCTCTCGGTTCCCGGCTCGCTGCTCGGAAGGCCAAAACGACAAGCGAAACCTGCCGCAGACGAAGGCTTTTGGGATTGTAGCGTCTGCACCTTCAGGAACAGCGCGGAAGCCTTTAAATGCAGCATCTGCGATGTGCGGAAAGGCACCTCCACCAGGTACTGGAAGGCGTGTGTGTTGGCTTTTGTTGATAGACTTATTTTGGCTTCATTTATTTGTTTATTGCGCGGAGGGCGGAGGAGAGGGGGAGTGAGTCGTACTTATTATTGATCGCCCTCTTGCCAACTTGTTGATTACGAGCCATTTTGCATTTGGGGGTGGGCGATGTGGTTCGGGTTTATGCCACTTCAAGTTGGGTGCAGTGCCTTCTGTTAAAGGGTTTAATTTATGAGAAGGAATTTCCCCAGGTTTTCGTCTAGTTTCAGACAAGCCGCTGTATTTGACACTTAAATCTTTTGCCTTGCTGGTATTGAGGATACTGCTATTGATTGACTGTAGGACATTAGACCTTTTTTTGTTTGTTTTTTGCCGTGTGGGAAGTGGTTTTAATTTGTCTGTCCGGGATTAGTTTTCTCCTGAGTTAAGTGGTGGTATGGTGGTACAATAAGAATGGGTGGTCCCCTTTTCTGCCTTGAGTTGCAAATATCTCTTTTTTGCACTTGATATATACTGGAGGGTTGGGAAAGTGCATTTGATGGGTGCGCACGCGGAATTAGGGTTGCTAATGTGTCTGTTTTTTGTTATTAGTTTGTGCAAAATGGTGAAATGTGTGAGATGTTGGGGTGAAAAGATTTTTGAAGTTTGTGCTAATGATTCTGTGTTGAAAGGGTTTCTTTTATGTTGACCTAAGAGTGGTTAGCTGCGTATGATAGCCAAGTGAGTTGGAACTACTTGTAGTGCTAACATTAAAATAGAAAGGTATAATGTAAAAACTGATTTTTATAATCTTGCAGGTGTCTTAACTTTTATTTTGAATTTCTTTCTGTTCTAAGAGTTAAGTTACAGGGTTTTTGCTATCCTTAAGGGGACTGTCTTTAGAGCATATGAAAGTGAGAGTGAGCTTAGGACCCTTCAGAAGTCGAGGTTGAAAGCCAAAAGTTTCGCGTCTTTCTTTTGAATTGGTATTTTATTTTGAATTGGTGGTGTCCCGTTGTGGCTAGTTCTACCTGGATGTTCTGAGAGATGCTTCTTGTCAGGGTCGCATTGCTTTCCTTACACCTGGGATTAAGAAGGCTCAGCTGCAAGTCTGTAACTAGAATGAATTGCCCTAGTTGCTGGTGAACTCTTTGTGAATTTCACTAACTCTTATGACATGAGACCTTTGAATCAAAACTCAAGAACTGGAATGTTTATTTCCCTGTGAGTAGTTTTACTCTACTAGGTAGCATTTCACTATGTTTGGAACTATCTGGAACTGTAATCCTGTTGCGTAAGCCTCCTGAGTGGTGGGATTGTAGACTTCTGCCAGTGGACCCACTAGTAGTTTTTTTTTTTTTTTTAAGTCAATTCATGTCAACTTTTTTTTTATCATAGTAAATAGATTTAGTTACATGGAAAACCCATTTCTGTGGGTTTTGTTCTGTTGTCTAAAATTGGGGATTCCATCATTCAGCATGAAAGTTTAGAAATGTATTTGTTACTTAAATCAATAGTAACTATATTATTTATGAGTAATGTTTTTTACATGTAGAATCCCGCTGAGGCCAAAGCTCTTTTATTGTGGTTTTGCTTTGAGTGTTAGTATAGTTGATGTTCAAGTAAATGACCAGGAAGCTAGTAAGAACTTGAGAACCTTGCTGGTGAAGAGAAACTTCAGTCAAAATCAAAAGTTTACATCTGATGTATTGCTGGGAATAATTATCTCATATTGAAATGCTTTTCAATTTTACTTTTATTGAAAAGCCTGACTCACCAACTTTTTGGAAGCATGTGAAAGGGTGTTGATTTAAGATTTTGTTTAAAGTTTTCAGAGCCACAGATGACAGTGGAATTTTAAGCGAATAAATGGGCTTTAGGATATTTCAAAGTGTCAATTCAAAAAAAAAGAATAAAGTACTATCTTTCAGGCCTTTCATGCAGTTGAGTCACTCAGTAGGCTTTGGATATAGATTTCACAGGTGTGAGACCTTTAAAATATCAGTCCGTGATCATCTTTTTGGACAGTTTTGGTTTTGGTTGTTATCAGTACTTTAGTGTTTTAGATCTGTTCAGAAGTCATCATTAAGTGAAATGCAAGTGGCATTTTTGGTTTTCTGTATTATTCATGGGTTTTATATGAAAAAGTGATATGGCCAGTGTTCATGCTCTTCTGGCCAGGGTAGCCCTTCACTTGATTTCTCTGAGGTACTGGCTGAGAATTCTGAATCTTTTCCTTGTAAATAGGTTCCCCCCCCCCCCCCCAAGATAGGGCTTCTCTGTGTAGGCCAGCTGGCCTCGAACCACAGTGATCCGCCTACCTCTGCTTCCCTGAGTGCTGGGACACCCAGCTTCTTCTTGTAAATAGTGTTTTGTTTTGGTTTTAGATTTATTATTTTACATATGAGTGCTCTGTCTGCATGTACACCTGCATGCCAAAAGAGGGCATCAAATCCCAATATAGATGGTTGTGAGCCACCTTGTGGTTGCTGGGAATCGAACTCAGGACCTCTGAAAGAACAGACAGGGCTCTTAACCGCTGAGCCATCTTTCCAGCCCCCTTATAAATAGTTTTATACTGCCAAAATTTCATAGGAATTTGCTATTTTCTGTTGTATTAATCTGTATTAATCAGATGACAGTAGAAAACTTAATTGGTTTTTGATTTGTTTTTGCATATCTGGGCATTAAAATCAGGTCTGTAGTAACTTCAAGCCACCCTTATGGCTGGGATTGGGTGGCTGGTAATTGATGAAAGTTGGCAATTTTGGAATACCGTGTTTGCTGACACACATGGTTTTGTTGCTCTGAGATAGTGTTTAAACAGCCTTATCTGGTTGGCTGGCCAATAGTTATTGTGGAGTTGTTGATTACTCTTGCCTGTATTGCTGCTGGCATCAACCAGTCAATCCAGGAAAACAGCCTTAAATTAGTGGTAGTCCAGTAGGACACAGCGCTCTTTGCCGATGTGGATAGCATTGAGGGTCCTCTATTTAAGCAGAAAAATACTGCCCATCATCTAAAGAGCATTTATGAAATTCCTAGAATATGAAAGATACTGCTGAAAGAGAGGGTTCATGCTAAAAAGATGGCAGAACACATACTCAGGTAACTAATCCTAGCTGTAAAGACTCTGTCAAAGGTGTTATAAAGTGGGATGCGAACTGTCCGATTCTTAAATCAATTAGAAGAAACCATTACCCCTATTTTTTTTTTTTTTTTTTAGAAAAGGAAAACCGATTTCTACAAAATCATCTGCCAGCTTTTTACTTCTGTTGTGATGTGCAGTAGTTTTAAATCTGCATGTAGAACTGTAAATTATTTCAGAATAGGGATGTTTCTGTGGAGTAGCATAGAACAGAACCATAGGGACAGTCAGAAAAGCCCCAAGGGAAAAGGTGTGGACATTTACTAATCTGGTGGGATGTTCTTGGGGCAGAAGAGATCTTTAGACATTTGTTCATTCATTATTTGTGAGTGATCCTGCTGGGCTAAAAGATGTTAAGTCTGTAATTCTTTTGAGATAGGGTAAGAATAGCGTGGGCTAGCTTTGAACTCTTGGCTGGATCCCTTTGGTAGTCTCAGTAGTTATGGCATTACAAGTGTGTGCCATTAAATCTGGCCTAATCTGGCCTTCTCTAGTCTAATTCCTTTCCAAACCATCTCCCATTCTATAGTCCTTAGCTGATTTTTGTTTTTTCCCCTGTATATCTGTATCAAGCTCTGGCTGTCCTGGACAGCTTTGTAGACCAGACTGGTCTTGAACTCACAGTGATCTGCCTACTTCTGCCTCTGGGATCAAAGGCCTGCTCTACTACGCCTGCCTAGCTGACTTTTAAAAAATATTTGTGTTAGGCGTGCAGGTATGTATGTGCAAGTGAGCAAAGGCATCAGCTTCCTTGGACCAGCTGGAGTTACAGGTGGTTTTTAGCTGCCTGATATAGATGCTGGGGATCCAATTCTGGGCCTCTGAAAAAGTCTTAAGTGTTCTTAACCAATCTCTCCAGCCTGTGGGTTTGATTTTTTTTTTTCTTTTAGTATTGGGGGCATACTTTACATATCATAACATTAACTCATGAGTGCAAATAAGTGGCTTTTCTTAGTCATTTGAAAGAGTGCAGCTGTCACTGCACTCCAAGTTTTAGAACATTGCCATAATGTCAGTTGATTTTCTCTTTACACATTGATTGATACATAATGAAGTTAACAGTAGAACCTAAAGTACTCATGGACTACTGGAAGGTTGCCTCCTCACCATGGTGTTAAACCCATCTTTGCAAGAAGGGGAGATAGGGTAGCTTTTTTGTATGTGTAAGAAGGCAGGTAGGTAGGAGAGAATCATGGTCCTTTTCCTAAGTGTAGCTGGAAGTAGTGTTTCTTCTCATCCATCCAGTTTTGTTAATGAAAGAGGGAAGGAAAAAGTAAAGCGTTGTATATGCATGAACTTACATAACTTTGTGTTCCTGAAGTTTGTGAATGTTGGACTGAATAAGTTCCTAGACCTGGTGATAAACTGCTTTTGTGACCCTGTTCTCGGCATGAAATAATACTCTTTTAAAACTTACTGGAACACTGCTGTATAATCTTGTCAATGGTTGTTACTTTCCTAGTAGTGGTACATCTTTTCCTCCAACTACTATTAAAATTGCACTCCCTTGAGAAATTGGAAATGCTTTGGGTCAATCACTATAGATATAGAACTTTGTTGTTTTTGTTTCCAGATTTTACTTTTCTTTAACATTCCTTTTATAAGCATGCACACTCACTACGTGGCAGAAGGCAGAGGACAACTTTCAGAAGTTAGGTTCTCCTTTCACTGTGCCTTTTCTGGCCATCCTTGTATCTGCAGAGTTTATATATGTCCCTGTCATCCTTATATGCATATTTTATCTCTGTGTGGAATTTAACTCCTGATTATTTAAATACTACCATTAAAAAAAAGTTTATACTGTTTTCAGAACTTTGGACAATAGAAAGAAGATTTATCTAACTAATAAAGTTGTAGAAAAATAACTAGAAAGAGATAACAGTATTGAATTGGAAGAGCTAGATGTGACTATTGTCTTTGAGAGCATGGAGGTTTTTAGACTTGTAGCTTTGGACTTCCCTTATATGAAAAATCACTAATTGCAACAGAAGTTTTGTGGAAAAACCACAGTATATTTGTGATCTTTACTAGAACCTTTTAAAGGCCATCTGGCAGTACATTTCAGATAGTAAGACTTCTAGGCTTCTTTTCTGAGAATCCACAACTGTGGGTTTGCACCTTGAGTCACATTGGCTTCGTTTTAGTGTTTGTCTTTCATAAAAACACTGTAAAATACATTAAGAAAATTCCCTCTGTGTTCCAAATCAAATTACTCTGAACAGAAATTGAGTAATAATTTGTTTTGTTATTGTATTGAAGTTACTGATTCATTGTGACTGACTTGATCTTAGGTGTACTTGGTTGATGTCCTTAAAGTAAATTATCTGGGTAGTTGTGGTCATTTGACAAGTTTTTATTGTGCACTTAGCTGTCTGAGCTCTGTGTGCATGCACAGTATGGTGCAAAGACAGGCAAAGTTCCTGTTCTCATTGAGCTTGAAGTACTATGGAGAGGGAAGAGAAAGTATATAAACAGAAAACTGAGATCATTTCAAGTAGTGACAGAAGCCCGGAAGAGTGTGGTAATGAGCATAGAGAGGAGTGTGAGGGTAGAGTCCGCTTTACAGACAGATGGACAGTGCTGCTGTGTGCATTTCCCGGTTTAGGTGTGATGCTGCTTGGTTTTGGAGCCAGAGGAGAGTGCGTTCTGCTGGTTTATGTGTGCTGTTTAGCTTTTTTAGTTCTGATGATATTTATATTTCTGGTTTGGGGAATAGGGTTGTGGACTTGAGCTGATAGACTCTCTGGCCTGTTTTTCCTCCTCATGGCATTGTCTTTGCTCTCTGAAGTTGTGACTGCTTTATTACCTGTTTGTAGTGTACAGGTTTAAAGATTTGATGACCTTTTACAAAGTGAGCGTGTGTTTGTTCTTCATGAGATTGGGGAACGTTCCAGAAACTTCCTGTATACCACCTTATGTTGTATGAATGGGGATTTGTTTTCTTTATGTTTTAATTTTGTGTGAGAGGAGTCCTACATCTTTGCTCACTGTCAGTGGTGATGAGATTCAACCATGTTGCTGAGAGCAGTTCTGGTTTATTTTACCAGTTCTATTTTATTCTCAGGGCATCTGAGTGCTCCCTTCTCTGAGCAGCGCTCCTCAGACTATCCCTGTTCTTGTGTTTTAAAGACAGAATCTAATATGCAGACCAGGATCTCTGAGAAACACTTGTCTTTGCTTAAAGATATGAGCCACTACACCATGCCTTTGTTTCTCTCTTTCTCTGTCTCTCTTATCTTCTTGCTGATTCTTTTTTGTTTTGTTTTTCGAGACAGGGTTTCTCTGTGTAGACCAGGCTGGCCTCAAACTCTCAAACTTCCTGAGTGCTGGGATTAAAGGCATGTACCACCACGCCTGGCTGTTCTTACTGATTCTTTGTGAATTTCACATCATGCATCCCAATCCCAATCATCTCCTGGCCCTTCACATCCACCCTCCACCCTTGCAGCCCCTCCCCCAAGTAAAATTAGATAGGAAAAAAAATCTTGTCATGTCATGTAGTGTGTCTCCATGTGTCCCTCTGCAGGACCCGCCCTTTCACTGTTCCAGCAGATCATTGGTGGGGTAGATGTTGTAGTGGGCCAACTCAAAGCCCTGGATCTGGGCCTGGGAGGTAGTTGAGTTGGTCTCTCCAACTCAGTGCTCTCTAGCACTGCTGTACTAACTCATTTAATGCCGCAGCCACCAAGGACAGGACAGGGTCAGCTTTCATGTTCTCATGTCCTTGAGCCAGCTCACCTGCACACACACACACACACACACCCCGCACCCCCTCCACCAGTCAGCTCTCCTTTGCTGCCCAGTTGAGGTGCAAGACCCACTCTCCCAAGTGCAACTGGTGAGGGAGGGACAGGGTTAGTAGCTCTCTACCCCTCTCGTGGGGTGGGGGTCAAAGGGAATGGAATTAAAGGTGTGAAACTTCTAGAGGTCATGAAAGGGAGTTGATTCTTCTCATTGGCAGTGTTTTTCAGCAGTTTTTCTGTTTTTGAGACAGAATCTCAACGAGCCAAGGCTGACCTGGCACTCAGTATGTAGCCCAGGCTGGTCTTAAACAGTTCTCTTGCTCTTGCCTTAGCCTCCCAAATGCTTGTCTTTGCCATGTGCCACCACACCTGGCCTGGCTCATCAATCACTTTCATTTTAAGACATTGATTAATAAGTAAATGGAGAACTCCACTTTCAAGAAACGTGACTGAGAAGATCAGAGCATCATGCAGTACCCACTGATGGGAAAAGCCAAGTGAGGTGACTGATGGATGAGCATGGTAATGAGGGAGCACATAAGAGTTGGTGATTGTTTAAAGTAGAAATAGTCCTCTTTTTCTTTTCCTTTTTTTTGAGACAAGGCCTCATTGTTTTTGAATGTAAGATTGGTTGCTGTTCTTGAACTCAAGATTCTCAGCTTCCTTGCCTGGATTGTGCTACGATACACCCTGTTTCTCCTACCTCTTTTTAAATCTTTGGGTGCCTAGGATAGAAGCCAGGGTCTCAAGCATGCTAGGCAAGTGCTCTGCAATTGGAACAATACCTAGTCCGTCAACCGCATACTTTTGCTTTCCTCCAAACGCTTTGAATTCCCGGAGACTACTTATTATTAGTCTCCTATTATCATCACCATCATCAACATCATCTTCATTATTCTCTCATCATTACCTTCATGTTGTGTACATAAGAAAAACAAACCTGCTTCTCCACTTGAGCAGCTTAAAGGCAGTTCAATCCATAGGTTGAAAAGCTTGAGTTCTGAGAGTGTTTTCCAAAGGTGTCACAGATCCTGCTTCAGATTGTCTCCTGGTTCACATTGCTTTTAGGAGGAAGATCTAAGTCCTGAATATCTAAAGGATTTTGTGGTTTGGTCTTTTCCTGTGTCTGTCTTCAGAATTTCTGTAAGCAGAATGCAAACACTCAATGTGCTCTCTATACTGAGCATGTTTTTCATGTGTTTTCTGAATGTGTGGACTGAGTTGTCTCACTTCATCTGTGTATTCATTCATTCATTCATTCGTTCTCTCCTTTTTATAATTTATTTTTTATTTCCTATGCACTGGTTTCTTGCCTTGTATGTGGATCTGTGTGTGTGTGGGGGGGGGGGTGTCAGATCCCCAGGTACTGGAGTTTATAGATTGCAGTAAGCTGCTATGTGGGTGCTGGAAATTGAACTGGGTGTCCTTTGAAAGTATAGCCTGAGCTCATAGCCATCTCTCCAGCGCCCCCTTTGTTTTTGTTTGTTTGTTTTTTGTTTTTCAGGATTGGGTTTCTTGTGTAACCCTGCCTGTCCTGGAACTCAAGAGATTCACCTGCCTCTGCCTCCAGAGTACTGGGATTAAAGGTGTGTGCCCCTCTGCTTTCTTTTTAAGGGCTTTTCCGTTTTGTATTTCAGCTGACATGTTTTGTCCTTCCAGACGACCTTCCGTGAAGCCTTTTTGCACCCATTCATTCTATCATGCATGTATATATTGCAGGGCTGTATTATAATAAGCACAGGAAAACAAAACCATAAAAACAACGCCCTACCCTCCAACAAGGTGACAAAAGCAGCAGACTGGTAGTCAAATAAAAACAGCCCTGCACTCGTAGGGGTTCACATATGTCTGCTGTATGGAGCAAATAAAGACTTGGAGGATTAGTTCTTTTGGCTGTTTATAGGGCTGGGAATCAAAAACCATTGCCTAATTTGTGCTAGTACAACAACACCCCGACCCAGCCCCCAGTTTTAAGTTTTTATGAATGTTCTTTCATATATGAGGACTTTTCCTCTTGTGTGTTTAATATTTCTGAGTTAGGTGAATGAACATTGTCTGAAATGTGCCTCTAGCAGTAATATTCCTCTTTATCTGGTTTTGTTTTATAAACAAGCATTGGGACTTAAATGTAAAACTATAAAAAGCCTTGATGGCAGGAAGTAGTTCTTGGAGTGCTTTTGGGCTGTGGTTCTTTGTGGTACACTTGAATATCAACTGTCATACCTATTATCTTAGTAGCCCAGTTGGTGATTTTAGCAGCCAGAAGTCATTGGAAAGCAAGGGGTTGACTGTATGGGATAAACTGATTTTAAAGAGGCAGATTGCTTGTTTGTAAACTTACACCCAGTGCAGCTTACAGATGGTCAGAGAGCGCTGACCAATGTTGGAAGGCATTGTAACGTGTCTTTAACGATGTTACACCTCCTACACATGGTAGTTAGTTTTACCTTTATACCCTTTGTTCACTGTTGTGTTGAGTAATTGGTAGTAATTGTGTTCTGTTGAAGTCTTGACACAGTCACTTCATTTAATTAGCTATATTTTCATTTCCACGCAGTGATTAACACTATGGTGGCAAAAATGAACTCAGTAAATTATGGCAGTTGTTGATATGCTATAGTATTGCTCAGAAATTGAGAGTTTGAATTATAGGGTGAACAGGTGAAATTTTTAAGCAGGGTTAGATACTGCTTTCTCTTTTCCTCTTAGCCAATTTAGAATATCTGTTTTCTCTTGTGGTTGGATGCCCTCCCTCCAAAAAAAAAAAAAAAAAAAAAAAAAAACAGAGCAGTGGAAGGGATACAGATATGTAAAAAAGTATCTGAGTTAAAACAAAGTAGTTTTCATTTTTCTATACAATTAAAGAGCATGAAGAATACAGTCATGAAGTTTTAGTGGCCTTTGGAAGGACAAGAGATTAAACAAATGCCGGTTTCCTCAGCATGATGAATCTTAAAATGTGGTGGTTAGTCATAGAGAAAACAAACTGGGTGACTGCTTTCTAAGAACAGCTCATATGTCACGTGTAGGTTGTGAGGTTTGCTAGCTCTTTTACGAAAACTCAGGGTTTGCTACCACAGGTACTAAAAGAATAGACTGTTGTAAGAAGTCAGGCACTTTTTTGATTTTCAAGACAGGGGTTGTTCTCTGTGTAGCCCTGGCTGTTCTGGAACTTACTCTGTAGATCAGGCTGACCTCTTGCTCAAGAGATCTTCCTGCCTCCAAAGTGCTGGGATCAAAGGCAAGCACCACCAGCAATAGAAGTCAGACTCTTGACTCAAGTTGCTTTAAGCCCCCAAACCCAGAACCCTTCAGTGGTCCACAAACCCTGTAATAAGAAGAGTGCCATTTAGACTGTGACTGACAGCAAGATTGATTTCTTGACCAATTCCTGGTCATTGTTGTCTAACAGTCATGGTATATGATTAGCCAAACTCAGCAAATCTGTTACTAAGTAGAAGGTGGATAAAGACTAAAGTATAGGTGAACTGGTTCACTACTTTAATGCTCAGTTCTAAGTTTGAACTTCTTGAACATGGTAGCTGTGTACTAACTTCGATAATAATACCTTTGCACCTTGTAAATTACTAGTAAGTTCTTAAATTTTTAATTTTGTGGATATGTGTATATAGGCACATGTAATACAAGTGCCCATAGTGGTTAGAGGTGTACGATTCACCTGGAGATGAAGGTACATATAAGGTTGTAGATTCTGGGAACCAAAATCAGCTCCTCTGGAAGAGCAGTACTTGCTCCCTTACCCCCTTCTTCAGTGTGTAGGTATGTTGACTGTCTATGTGTGCCTGGTGCTTATGGAGGACAAAAGCACCTGGTGTTGGGTCCCCAGAACTAGAGTTAGAGATGTTTGTGAGCCACTACGTGGGGACTCAAATTTGAGTCCTCTGGAAAAGCACCCAGTACTCATAGCAGCTGAGCCATCTCCACAACCCATTAATTTTTACTCTGTGAGTAGGGGAGAAAAATCAGTAACGGTTGATAAAGTAGTTGGGCAGTGGTGGTGCATGCCTTTAATCCCAGCACTTGGGAGGCAGAGGCAGGCTGATCTTTCAGGACAGTCAGGGCTACACAGAGAAACCTTGTCTCCAAAATACCACAGAAGAGAGGACATGGATCTTCTGGACCTGTAGTAGCATGTCATGTGCTGCTTGTTGTAGGTGTTGGCAGCCAAACTCTGGTCCTGAAAAAAAAGCCAAATGAACTGTTGAGAAACTTAAAAAGTCAAGCATTAGGCACACTACAGAGATCCACCTGTCTCTGCCTCTGGTGCTGGGATCAAAGGCATGCACCTCTGCCCGACTGAAAACACTGATCTTAAAAGAGCTCGTACTATGGAAGATATTTTGGTGTCTTGTGTTGTATTACGTGAGCCTGTGTTCACATAATCCACAGCAAGGGGAGATTGACTGTAGCACAGTTGTTAACTACTTCAAAAGGATAAAAGAGAAGGATTTGGTTCTCGGCACAAAGAATTGATATTTGAAGATTTTTGAACTGTTAGATTGATTTTTTTTTTCATTTACTCTTTATATACATGCATAACATCAGTGTGCCTCATAGGATTGAGAATCAAAAATAATCTTTAAATATTTAAGATAATTTTGAAAATTATAAAGCACAAAATTGGCATTGAACTTAAGTATCCATTATATTAATGATATTTTATTGGTTCTGACGCTGTTATAATTAAGAAGGTGTGTATTACATAGAAGTTGGAAGGTGATTACATGGGACCACGGCGTACTTGTGCCATTTTCTGGAGGCACAGTCTGTAAGTCTAGAAAATGTTTAGAAAAGGATATGTAATGGGCAGGAGAGAGGGCTCAGTGGTTAAGGGCAAAGACCTTGCAGCAGAGGACTCGTAGCACCTCCACGGCTACTGGTGACTGTCAGTAACTCTCAATTCCAGGTGTGGGAAACTCTCTTTTGGCTTGGATACCAGACATGTATGTGGTGCATTGTCATACATGCAGATGGAACATATTTTTTTTTTTTTTAGGAAAATGTAAATTATGATTTGCTGGAATGTACAACTAATGTTATAGGCCCCTGAACATAGGATATTCTGAAACATGTTTGCATAGCATTTTGTATTTTGCACATCACTTTTAGATCTTCTTCCTCCTCCTCCCTCCTCTTCTTCTTCTTCTTTGTATTAATACTCAAAGCAGTTTTGAGGTAGTTGTTACTGTAGCCTTGCATTTATAGAAGCTGCTGCACAGAAAAGTAACTTTCTGGATTTCAATAGGACAGGAGAGGTGATGAAACTAAATGGGCTAATTAGCATGAGCAAAGTATTTATAAAACTCTGCATCTTCACAACTTTTCATCCTTTTCTAGGGCTGTTTGAGTTAGAGAGCAGTATTATTATGCTTGTTCAGAATTCTGGGGGGAAAAAGCGTAATTACAGAGCCTGTAATGTGCAGTTAATACTGTATAGATGAAGAGATTTATTTTACTTACTATCATGTTTCTTTTTCTTACCAGTGTTTCTTATCCTTATCATCCTGACTCTTTGAAAAATACCTTTAAAAACAGACTGTATAGTACTTTTCTGCCTTGAAATCAAATGGGTTGTTCATTGCTTAACTTAGAAAATTACACAGTTCTTGGAAAGAACTTTTCATGCTATCATTAAAATCACCAGCAAGAAGCAATGCATTTGTGAGTTCTGCAAATAAGTGGTGCAGTGGGTGGAAAGCACTTGTCACCTGGCCAAAGTCAGGTAGACAAGTTCTGTGTCCTGTGTGTAAGCTCTGCTTTTACTGTGTGCACTGGCTCTATGTCCGCTTCCTCCAGTTACTGAGGCTATATCCAGCTTGTCCTCAGCTATTCTGGGACATAATGTATGTCAGTAAACAATCGGGTCATAGTTTGGCAAATGTCTCCTCTTTTTTCTACCTGTCTCATTCTAGATGCAGAGGACTGTGAACCTTTCTTAGACATGGCACCCATCATACCAGATACAAAAAAAATCATTGCTACTGATGATCTTCCTGATTATGAAGTTTAACATTGTTTGGCTCCTCCCTTACCCTCATTGAAGACTTTGTAACATACCCTTCCTGATTGACTTTTGGGGTAAAGTTTTTTGAAGGGGGATCCTGAGACTGCACCCACGTACCTTGTGTGACTGTGTGTGTGTTTTCTGATTTACGGTGGTTTTCTGAGACGGGTCTTAAATGTTCCTCTCAAATACTGTAATGACAAATTATTTGTCCAAAAATATGTAGGAAAAATGATTTATTTGTAATGTGCTCCCCCAATGATGATGTATGAATAAGTATATAATTTGGTATCTCTACTTTTTAAAGGAGTTTTATCTGGTACAGTTGTTGGTATGTTTATATGTAACTGAACAGTTTTCTGCTTTGTTACTAAACTGTTCATTTACACATCCTTATTTTTTCTAAGCTCAGGTAGGTCTTGTAGTACACACCTTTAATCCCAGTACATGGGTGGCAGAAGTTGTTAGATCTTTGTAAATTGTGAGGCTAAGACAGACTACATAGTGCCAGGATGCCCAGGGCTATATAAAGACCCTGTCTCAAACAAAACAACAAAACTTTACCCAAAAAGAATGTCTGAAATTTTGGAGTCACTACAGAATAGATAGTGCAGAGACAAGTGTGTTTTTAAATACTATTTGGTGAACTGCAGCCCTGGGGTGGTGCGTACTTACACCTTTGTTGTATTGTGTAATCAATGTAAGGAAACAGGCTGGGAACAGTGGCACAAGCCTGTGATCTCAGCACTCAGGGAGGCAGAGGCAGGTAGATCCTCTGAGAACAGCCAAGGCTACACCTGAGAAACCCTGTCTCAAAAACAAAAAACCCAAATCATTGGAGAGCTTCATCAGATGTGTTTTGACTGTTCTAGGTGCTATGTATGGAGGCACAGCTTGTCCAAGGCTCATCAGAATGACAAGCCATAGTGATGCTAGCCCAGGTCTTGACAGCATAGTGTTTTTGTTTCTAAAGCTTCCTTAGTGACCTTGTAGTTCACCCAGTGCTGATAAGTTTCTCCATTTAATGGGGATTTAACATAAGCAACCTTATACATAGAGATATAAGGCCCTTTAGTAAAAAAGGATGTGAGCCTTAGAGTTTAACATTCCTAATCCAAGTTTTTTAGTAGAATCAGACTTGATCTTTTTGCTTCGTAGAAATAGCCTGCTTATTTAGTCTCTATCTGTGTAACCACAGTTTAGAAACATTATATGCCCATCCACCATGATAGTCATACTAAATTCTCCCTTTATTCTAATATTCTGCTGCCTTAAAGTTTTTCATTGCAATTTAAAATTTCAGTGTATTTTGCAAGAATCTCTGTACCTGTGTCAATTCCATGATCTTGATACTGGTTTTTGTGATGTCTAGTTTCCTGGAGAGAACTTAAGAAAAATACAGAGAACATGTAATGTGCTTACTCAACAAGTCGTCGATATTTCTCACTCTGCAGAGTTCTCTTGCCCTTAGTATTTCCTGGTCACACTGATCAGTGTTCATTGATAATGTTCTTTAATACCACTATATGACCTGTCCTGCCACACATACTTTGTGGCTCTGGACAGACTCCATCACTGGGGGACATCCCTGGCTCACTTACACTTGCAAAAGTAACTGAAAACTTACCCTTTATTCCTATCTGGCAAGGTCAGCTAATGATAACCCTTCAGGGAAACAATTCTTGATTCTTGTATGATCATTGAAGAAACTTTGTGTTAGATCTCCAGCAGAACATGAAATAATTTTGTATGGATTTTTTTTTTTCTTCACATTTCTTTCTCTGTGTTTGGGCTTGAAGCCCTCAGGGCAGACAGTTGTTACGTCTTCCAGAGCAGGCTAACTGTGACTTGTATTCTTCACTGTACATTTCAGAGCATAATCCATTATTCTCATCTCTTGTATAAATGCTTTTCTCTCTTAAGGATAATTATGTCATATGTT
This sequence comes from Psammomys obesus, assembly GCF_907164565.1. NCBI lineage: Eukaryota > Metazoa > Chordata > Mammalia > Rodentia > Muridae > Psammomys > Psammomys obesus. The sequence continues at coordinate 13,709,294 of NW_026596101.1, forward strand.
GGTTAAATCTCTATGTAAATTGATACTTTCAGTTTAAAAAAAAAAAAGAGTTGTGTTGAAATTAAGGGTTTTTTTTTTCTATTTTCACTCTACCTCCCAAATAATGAGAATGAGATGGAGACCTGTTGCATTTATTAATAAGCTTCAAGCATCATAACTGAGTTGATATTGATCTATTCTAACTCGACTATGCTGGCCTGGCCTTCTTCCCAGTCATGGTACCCCATGACTTGTCCTGTAGTCTCAACCCGGCTACCTCTGCTCCATCATTGTCTCCATGTGTCTTCTACATGGTGACCTCCTCCTCAGGGTATGTGAGCCTCGTTCTTCCCTTTCCTCTCTCACTGGGACCCTCAGACTGGTAACTGAAAGACTCGCCTACTGTATCCTCTGCAGCTTTGTTATTAACCAGATAATTGGGGAGTAATTTTTACACAACATTGAAACAGGAGATTCCTCAATAGTGGTGACAGTACTAGAATTTGTTAGTATTTAGCTCACTGCTGGTTCAGCAATAAACATCAAATATACAGAGACATTTAATACAGTGTGATTGAAGGTTACCTCTACAGTTAGGTGTGGAGGCAAATTCCTGTGGTCCCAGAATACAGGAAGTTGAGACAGAAGATGAAAAGTTGGAGGCCAGTCTGGGGTACCTAAGGTGCAAAAGCAAAGCTAGCTGACCCTGAAAGCCAGTGTGAAAAAAACCAAAGGCTGAGAATGTAGCCCAACACTTGTCTATACTGCAGGGTGTGAGTTTACTCTCTAGCAAACACTAGCAGAACACACACTCGTCCTGCAACACAAGAAATGAGATGCATGGCTTGGAAACATTGCCATGCTTGAGTTTTTTGAAACAGGATTTCTCTGTGTAGCCCTAGCTATCCTGAAACTCCCTCTGTAGACCAGGCTCTCCTTAAACTCGGAGGTTTTATTGCATTTGCTTGTGCTAGAATTGAAGGTGCAACTGCCATGCTGAGCTGCTGTTGTCTTATTCCTCACTGTTTCTAGTTTTACTTTTCATATAGACTGTACCTGGGAATCACACTTGCCTTTTCTGCCCACAGCTGACTTACAGTTGATTGCAAAATAGGCTTCTGATGAAGCCAGTTGCTCTAAGAAAGCAAGCTCTTCCTCACAGGTGGGGTTCCTCAAAAGTTCCCTACTTAGCTTGCTATCCAAGTAGGGACTGGGTGGTTTGGATCCTGAAAATGGCTTAAGGTGACAGTAAAGGTAGATTGAATTCAACAAGAACTTGAAATCTGTGCTCTCTTCAAAGATTTTGCAGTTGAGTGGTTGCAGTTTTTTCACTCGGAATGGTTGTAGTTCTTTTACTAAAGGGATTTTCAAGAGATGGACTAGAGCTCTTGAACTAAGTAGTGATTTAGGTACTATCATTTTCTGCCAGCTGGGGAAATTCTAGGTCTTTGGCACAGTGCTCTTTGGCACTGTTTTATAAATGAAGTCTCTAAATTGTTTATTAATGCTTTCAGAATTATTTGACCTAATGTGAGTTTTGTGAGTGGAAGGGGCATTGTTTCTGATGCATTGTGATGTTTTGGTTAAAAAGAAAAAAAAAAAATTTGCTGTATTAAAAATATGCATCAGTTACCAATTGACAAACTACCTTTTCAAATAAAGGAAGTAGACATTTATGCTAAACTGCAGAGTTGATCTCTCATTAGATAGAAATTTTTGTAATGTTTTGAGTTATTTATTTGTGAAGACAGGGGCTCTCTCAAGCCCAGGCTAGCTTAGCTAAAACTCAGAGCATCTTACCTCAACTCTCCCAAGTGCTGGGGTTTCAAGAGTGAGCTGACAGCACCAGTTTCTGAAACTTTGGTAACGAGATGGACTTACTATCTTTCCTTTAAACTCCCACTTACCTGGATTGCAGATTGTGCAAATTGTGCAATTTTTCTTTAAAGAAACTAAATTACACTGTATACTGTTGCTGTGGTGTGGGCAGATGGGCTAGAGGGAGCATCTGTGGTATATAGATGTGTATTCCCACTTAAGTTTAGCAGGCTCAGTTGGCTGTGTTTGTGTGTGAATGAGGACAGCCTTAAATCCTTCCTTGTTCTGAGTTCTATTTCCATTCAGAGTTAGCACAGCAGAGATAGAAGAGTGAGAGAAGTGGTGAGCACAGAACAGCAGCCAGTTTCCACCTGCATGATCTGGAATTTCCTCAGTCATTTTGATCATCAGATTTAGTCTTAATTGCCCCATTCTCAAAATCCCTTAAAAGAAAACAAATTAGAATTGTCCAAAGGCTTTTGGCAAAGAAAGTTGACTTTTCTTTCTTTACACCTGGCATTTCAAGATTCAACAGAAGTGAAAGTCATCATACCTGTCACCTTCCAGTGCCTAGGCTGAGGAAACTTGTTTACAGGCAACAAGGAACTTGGTAGGGTTTTGTTTCATTTTGGTACACAGGGTCTTACTGTGTATGCCAGGCTTGTCTCCTACTGTCTGTCTCCTCAGACTTTCCCAGTACTGGGATTACAGGCATGTACCTTCATGCTAAGTCCAACAGTTGATGTTTGAATAAAATCAGGTTGAATGTTGAATGTGTTTGTTTGCGTTTCATTTTCTTGTGCCTAGAAAACCATTGGACAAGATACTGGTGTAAAAACTAGGAAGATTGATTTCTGTTCTGTTAAATATGGGAAGTTGCATGGCAATCCCCAAGTGCATGAAGTGTTGCCAGAGTGGAATGGTCTCTCTCTCTCTCTCTCTCTCTCTCTCTCTCTCTCTCTCTCTCTCTTTCCTTTGTTGTTTTTGGAGACAGTGTTTCTCTGTGCTGCCATGGCTGTCCTGATACTCACATTGTAGATGAGGCTGAACTCAGAGATCTGCCTGCCTCTGCCCCTGGAGTGCCAGGATTAAAGGAGTGTGCTACCAAAGCTTGGTACAAGATGGTCTGTTTCAACCATCACTGATTTCATGCTTTCATGAAAGCTTTGCAGTGTAGGTCATTTCTGAAAAGATGGTTGCCACAGTGTGTGAGGTGGGGTGTCTGTGTAATGGTGATTTTGACACTAAATTGACAGCTTAAACATGTTAGAATCTGTTGCCAGTAAAAATTACTCAAGAATGAAAATACATTTTAAAAATATTTAGCAAGCTAATGAGAATATTTGCTGTACAAAAAACTATGATTTATAGTGTTTAGTATGCATCTTCAAATTGTGTTAAATAACTAGACTTTAATTTTGTGGTTTTATTGTAATTTGTTCATCAATTTCTTGTTTACCAGTGCCTCATGATAGCTCAGGCTGATGTACTACTCACTGTGTAGCCCAATCTGGCCTCCTGAATTCTGGGATCATAATGTTACATCATGCCTAACTTACTTAAGCTTCAGATTTTAAAAGATGATAAATAGTAAAACTTGTCTAAGAGAAGTTTTGTGGTCTAATGTGTGATTTCAGTATTAGTTCTGTAACAGCCAAACAAACTACAATCAGGCGAAACACCAGAACATTTGCCATGTTTGTTTAGTATGAGAGGTTCACACACATAAAATGCAGTTTGAGAAACCACCACATTGAAGGTATCTGTTTTTCCCCCATTAAAGTTTTCTTTCTTGTTCTTTTCAGTCCCAGATCTAGCTGTTGGCATGTGTCAGTTCACTTTTGTTTTCTTTAGCTTTATGTGAATGAATGATTTTCTACCCATTAGTCTAGTTCCTTTGAGTCAGCATACTTATTTGAAGATTCATAATTTTTTTTAATTGCTTTTTTGTTTTTCTTCAAGATAAGGCTATAGCTTTGGCTGTCCAAGAGGTTGGTCTCACAGATCTGCCTGCCTCAATAGAGCTGGGATTAAAGGTGTGTGCCACCACAGCCCAGGTTTAAATTGCTAAATAACAGTCTATAGCATGGTTTATCTGCAAATCAGTTTGACTATATGATGGTCATTTTAGTTGTTTTCAGTTTCTGGCCCTTAACAGTAAAAACCTGTTGTGTATAACCCCGGACACAAGTCTTTCTGTCTGTAGTAGCATTATGCTTTTCTTTCTTCTTTTTGGTCTTTTTGTTTTGTTTTTCAAGGTACAGTTTCTCCATGTAGCTCTAGCTGTCCTGGAACTCACTTTGTATATGAGATTGGCCTTGAACTCAGAGATCCACCTTTCTCTGAAATTCTGGAATTGATTGAAGGTGTGTACTACCACTGCACGGCTCCCTGTGCTTTTCAATTCTCTTGAGTAAATACTAGAAATGGAAGTTTTAGGCTAGGTTTAATTTAAAACATCGTCACCATCAATACCAGCAACAACAAAAAAACCACCTAAGTGAATGTAATTTTAAACTAACCCCCAGCAGTACATAAAAGAGTTCTAAGCTATTTTAACATTTTCTATGGCCTTGGTAAAATTAGCTGTCCCATAATGTCTCATCTGTTGATGTGGTTTTAACCTTTGTCTCCAGCTTAGGTATGGAGCATGACATTTCCCTCTTCTTCCTTGGTTCATTTTCAGTTAATTTGGTTTGTTCTCAGATAATTTGACTATCTTTCAACCTCTGTAATTTCATAATAAATTTTAGACTCCTATATTAAAGACATACTAGGATTTGAATTATAGTGCATTGACTATTTATTCATAGAATGGAAGAAAACAGGCATTTCATTGTTCTAGCCCGTGGACAGTTTATCTGTTATTTAGGTTGGCCTTGAATTCCTGATCCTTCTGCCTTTGCTTCCACAAATGCTGGGATACAGGCTTGCTCCATTCACCATACATACCCAGTTTTTCCACCTTCAGGTCCCCTTCCTTTTGTTAACTTCCTAGCTGTGACTCTCATTGTTTAAGTTGAATTATTAATAGGTATTTTCTCACAGACTTTCTTCAAGGGATACTATAAGTTTTCACATACTGTGAAGACTTTATAATTAGTTTAGCATTCCTTCTTTCTCCTGGCTTTGTTCTGTTGTGTCCTGCATTTATTTGTGTGTATGTTTAATCACCAGGAGCAAACTTTTAGAGTTTTTTTTTTTTTTTTCTGTAAGTAGTCAAATATTTTAGAAAATATTTTCAGTATCCAACAAAATAAGTCATTTTTCCACATTTATTGTGTCCAGTTTTCTCCATTCCTTTGTACAGGTCTATCTGGTAATGTCTTCATTCTAAGGGGTTTCTCTTTACTCCTGTTTGATCTGTTTGGATCTTATATATTGTGTATGCATGCTTGTATGAGTTTATGTGTACCACATGTATGCAGGAGTCTTCTGAGGCTATCATATACACTGGAACTGGAGATACAGGTAGTTATGAACTGCCAGGCAGGTACTGGAAACAGAACTCTTGTACAAGAGCAGTAAAGTGTTCTTAACTGCTAACTTTGTCTCCAGGATTACTTTTCTGTCATTAGCATTGTTCAGATACAGTTCACTTTGCTTCATTTCTGTTCCTGGCTAAATGATACTATGTAGTAAGACTATAATTTCCGTATCCATTCCTTAGGTAATACTGTGTGTGCTTTGTAACTTTTGACTTACAAATGATGCTACAGTTAACATCTGTATATATACATAGTTTTGTGTAGAGATAAGCCTTTTCATGTCTCTTGGGTACATACTTAGAAAGAGCTAGGTCAGGGAGTATTTTTGCTTAAACTCTGAAGAAATTACCCCAACTCATTTTTCCAAAGTTTCTGTACTGTCTTATATTCATAATAGTGTACGAAGCTTCTAATTTCCTGTCCTTGTTCAGTTAAGGACATTGTTTCAGTTGTTCCATTGTCTTCTCTCAGATCCACTTGCCTCTGTCTCCTGAGTGCTGGGATTAAAGGCCTGTGCCACTCAGCCTAGCCCTGGTTGCTTTTAAGATTTCTTTTTATTACTGGATTTCAGCAGTTGATTATGATGGGCCTTGGTATAGTTTTCTTGTTCTTAGAGTTTATTTAGCTTCCTTCCTTCCTTCCTTCCTTCCTTCCTTCCTTCCCTCCTTCCCTCCTTCCCTCTTTCTTTCTCTTTTCTTTCTTTTTCTTTCTATACCTATATATGGAGTCTTTAAGAAAATGAATGTCTGTCAGTCCTCATGCTGTAGTAAGTAAAGGAAAGCCAGAATTCTTTAGTTGTGGTTTGAATGAGAATGGCCCCCATAGGCTTATATATTTGAATGTTCCTAAATGGTGGGCTGTTAGGGAAGGATTAAGAGGTATGGCCTTGTTGGAGGAGGTATGTCACAATGGGCATTGAGCTTTCAAAAGCCTGTACCAGTGAGTGCCCTTCCTCTGCCCTCCTGCAGATCAGGATATAAACTGTTAGCTACTGCTCTTGCTGCCATGCTCCCTGTTATGTTGGTCATGGACTGCTTGTAACCTTCTTAAGCAAGCCGCCAATTCATTGCTTTCTTTTATAAACTACTGAATAGCCGTAACTGAGACAGTTACCTTTGGTTATACTGCTGCTTCTTGAAAAATCTTTTTAAAACAAATGTTAGAGATTGTTTATCTAAGGATAATCTCACTAAAATCTAGTGAGATTGAGGACCGATTGTCTCACTTAAGGAGATGGAGGAAGTGAATGGAATCACATATGGATCAGACCATTCTGCCTCCCCATAAAGTGGCACTGTGGGTCAAACCAGTCATTAGGAATGCAACTGGAGGAATTGCTCTGAAGCACAGCTGCTTCCATGCTTTTAGTTCTCTGTACTTCAGAATGTTTTATCCCTTGGACAGGTAGAAATTAAGTAATGTGCCTTATTTCCGTTCTCCCTGTTTTCTGTTTCCCCTGTCTTTTAGAACCATGGAAGGCATGTATTTCATAACGACTAGGGACTGTCTCTTGGTTTCCACTTCTTAGAGTTCTCCAGCTGATCACTCCTGTGAGATATTTCCAGTGAACAGTATATGAACAATAGCAACTCAGATTTCTAGTGCTCACATATTATTTTAGAGGGTCTGTGAGTTGGTTTTGCTTGCTCTTCTAGAACAGCACTTAGCTTGACATGTATTTGATGTGAGGGGCTTAAGGGTGTGAACTGTTACTCTTGACATGTTTCTCTTTCTCTGCCCTTCTAATATCCTCCAATGGGAGGTATATAAGTGTTTTTCTTTTAACTATCTATAGTGGTTCCTTTGCCTTTGTAAGGATTTGTTTGTAGTCTACTTTCTTGTTGGTCATGCTCCCTGATGCCTTTCTTCGTACATAATTATGGACTACCTGGAGCATTTTGGCAACATCAGAATGCTCTGCATCTCTTCATTCCTTTGTAAGCTTATCTGCTTGGTTGTATATATGAGGACACATTCCTTACCTTGCAGACTGCAGGTTTCATGTGGCTAGTTTACACAAGGGTCATAGAAGGCCATATAGAAGTACAAGGTGATTAAAAGATTTTTATTACATTTATTTGTGTGTATGCATATGCATGCATGTATGTGCTTGCCACTGTGCATATGAATTGAAGGACAGAATATAAGTTGATGGAGTTCTCCTCTGCCACTCTGGCCACTCAGGCCATCAAGTTTGATAGCAAGCATGTATATTTACTGAGCCATCTTGCTGTCCTAAAATACTTTTACACACAAAATTTCTAAATTTTTTAATATTAAAAACAAGATTTAATATTGAGGTATTCCTATAAGACCTCTTTGTTGGGTCTGAATTTTGATTATTTAAATCTTATTTAGAAAAGTGGTGGTGGCACAAGCCAATTCCAGCACTTGGGAGACAGAGGCGGGTAGATTTCTGAGTCCCTAGGCCACCTTGGTCTACAAATCAAGTCCAGTGCAGCCAGGGCCACACAGAAACCCTGTCTTGAAAAACAAAACTAATACCTTAGTTCTTGATTTTTTTTTTTTCAGGAATGCTGATATCCTGGATAACAGTAGTTCATTTACATGTCTGTCAGAGAGAACAGAGGCTATTTAATGAACTTGTGGCTGAAACTTCTCCTGCCTCCACCACTGAAATAATGGGAGTATAGATGTGCACCTCCACACCTGACTAGATAGGCAGATTTCTTTAGGGGTTATAGTTAAAATGCTTTTAAAGATAAAGTGTTCTGGCAGACAACAATTTTCCTTTTCCTACTGACATTTAAAGCTATCAGTTCTGTGCTGAGGTGGGAGAGCTTAAAGGACAGAAAGTATTTCATTATTGTCTAGCCTTCTTGGTAAGAGATAGATTACATCTTTTTGGTTATTTAGCTCTTGAGATCAGCTCAGATTTAGTAACTGCATTAGAAGAAAACTTGAGCAGGGAAGGATTTTTAGTTTTGTAGAGTATACTTTCCTAACCAAGTAATTTTTTTTTTTTGGAGGGCAAAAGACAGTTGTATATCAGTTGTATTACTCCTTCATAGCTAGCTACCTACTGCTTTCTTAGAGGAAGGAGGGTTTCCTTTTTCTAGTTGCTTGATTCCATTATTATTAGGTCATCAGGCTCAAGGAGACTGAACGTTAGACAAACGATTGGATGGGAATAATGGACTGAGGTGAAATTGGGCTACCAACAAACTGAACTATAAGTAGATGCTCAGATTATCTTGTCATAATTCTTTTGGTAGCTGTCAGTCAGGATTTTAAGAAGTCCAAGTAGTTAGTCATCAGTCTTGAGGGGTGCCATATAGAGAGTAAGTTCCTGATTGGTGAGACTGTTTTTGTCCTGTGGCAGTTGTAAATTACCTGCAGGAGTTGTTTTAGGTTGCTTTGGTTAGAAATCTGATAATTAATGGTTGATTTTTCAGCACATTTCTTTAGTCTACTTGAATTCAGGAAAATCTTTTTGTTCATAAGAATAATTTGTTGCAGCACTTAAACTTAGTTTAGCTTCAGACTATACCACCTGTTTGTATTTCATAGAGATATAGGTGCTATGCACTGATCTGTCTTCATAATGGGGAAAATCTTTATCTTGAAAAATCTGTAATTCCCCACTGCATTTGTGAGAACCACTGCAGAAAAGCCTCGTATACTGTTTTTTTTCCTAAGTGTTAGTCTTGCACAACTGGCATGATTCTGTTTCCCCAGTTTTGTGATAATCCCCAAATGCTGTGCATATTTTTCTGTTGCAGTGTTTCTTGCTACAAATTCTAGTAACAAGAATTCTTTTAGTAGCAACTTACTAGTGTGTTTTGCTTTTATTATATCTTTTTAGAGGGCTTTTTATTGTGAAATTTTCTCATGTTGCTTCTACTGCACTGCCGTTGGTGTCATCAAGGTATTAGGGTGGTGGCTGTCCATCCACATTGCAACCCACAAGACTATGCATTACCAAGTATCTCCTTGATAGTTCCACAAAGTTAAAGACCCGTGCAGTGACTCTCATCAGAAGTGCTATTTCCACTGTGTTTAATATTCTGCTTTTGTCTCTTGGTGACTCCTAGAGGGCCTCTGTTGGTGATCAAGATAGAGGCAGAAGGAATTACCTCAATGTGGGCCTGTCAATTTTGAATGGTCTCTGTAATCCTCACACTTGTTCCAGTCATTGGTTGCGTTGGTGATGTCATTATCAACCTTGGTGACAGACTTAAGGGACCCATCTTGGGGGCCAAAGCAAATATGGTGCCAACCTTGTTTTCGTTGGGGTTGAACTTTGGGCAAGCATGCTGTAGGAGTGTTGGATGAACCCAGATTTGTGAGGATTGAAGAAAAAAGTTTCACTTTAGCCTCCTTGAGCAGAAAGCCAAAAGACAGTTCTGTTTTAAAGGTTTTTTTTTGTTTGTTTGTTTGTTTTGTTTTTTTTAATTCTCATTGTAGGAGGCATAGGTGCATGCCATGGCTCTCCTATGGAGGCCACAGACAACGCTGGAGTCAGTTGTCTTCTTTCTACCCCTACTACATGGGTTCTGGGAATCAAATTCAGACCATCAGGCTTTTGAAACAGGTGTTCTTATCTGTTTGCTGAGCTGTCTTGCTGGTCACCAGTTTTTAAATAGTTTTTTTTCTTAGACCTTGTTAAAAGACTGAAATGCGCATGCTATATGATGATGTTCTAGACCTCATATTTTACACAAACAGCTATGCTGAGAAATTTCCTTAATCCTATGTATAATTTGTGTCCAAAAATGCAGCCCATAGTATAGAAGTATAGAATGAGATGCAAGAATATTTGAAAATTAAGTTGGCTTTTGTGTTAAAACCTAGAAGATTGCTACAGTTGCCATTTAGCAGATTTTTTTAATAGGATAATTTACAGTACATGCAAATTGTGTGTCAAACAGCTTCATTTTTAGTGATTTTATCTAGCTATCAGTCTTCACCTTAGTCCTGTTTTGTTTCAAAGCATCATCCCCAAAAGTTACTTTGTGCTTATTGGCAGGCCCTCCTCTTGCCCCAGGACATGTTGACTTCTTGCTCTCCACAGAAATACCCAGTGGAATCAAACATGCAATATTTTGTTGAGCATATTGTTAAGGATTGTTTCCTTTGTTGTATTGTATCAGTACTTTTACTGCTTTGTAATCTGTTACCTGGATAAACCACATTTTCTACATTAGTAAACAGATGGATTTGGGATTCTTTCTTCTCTCTCTCTTGGTTTTTTAGGGAGACAGGGTTTCTCAGTGTAATTTTGGCTGTCCTGGAAGACACTCTGTAGACCAGGCTGACCTCAAACGCCTGCCTCTGCCTCCCAGGTGCTGGGATTAAAGACTTGCGCCACCAGCGCCACCACTGCCTGGCTAGAGTGCTTCTAATTTTATTTTCTTTATGAACAGTGCTGTAAACAATAGGACCATGGGTCTATGTTTTTGTATTTCTTTAATAGTAAATGCCTCTGAGTTGGTATTTAAAAAATCACTTTATGAGTAGGAATGTAAAAATCACTTTATAAGAAAGAAGCCTCTTAACTGCTTACAAACTGTGTTCTGAACTAGTTCTATTCTTACATTACTGCCTCCAGCAGAAGTCATACTGTTGCTGGCCTCTGCTGTGCTGTGACTGTTTACGTCCCTCAAAATGTTGCTATCTAATCTTTAATATGTTGGTGTCAGGAATGGGGACTTGGAAGGTGATGAAGTCATGAGAGTCTATTCTCATGTTGGGGTTTCCTGTCCTTTTATGTCCTTAAAGATCCTTTTTCCCTTTTTTTTTTTTTTTTCCTCCTTTCCCTATATGAGGACTTAGAGAAAGCATTGTCTTTGAGAAATGGGCTTTCATCAGACAGCAGTTCTGCTAATTTCTTGGTTTGTTACTTAACCTTTCTGGGCATGTGGATTCTAGCAGGACTAACATTTATTTTCTGGAGGTTGAGCCTCCAGAAAGAACTGTGAGATAAAATAAATTTTTGTTTATAAGATACTAAGTCTGAGATATTTTGTCATAGTAGCCCAAGTGGGCTAGGTCCCACTCAGTTTTTCTCTTCAAGGAGAAGTATACATATATACATACTTTTGTGCCCTTTTTTTTTTTTTTTTTAAATTATTTGTGGGGGAGGCACATGTGTGTCACAGGGATAGTGTGTGAGGTCAGAAGACAGCTTGGAGAAGACTCATTACTTTGAGGCTAGAATCAATCCTATGATGCAGTTACCTGTCAACATCATTATCTGAGGACAAATGTGTACCATAAGTCAAGGGGGACACTGCATATTCAAACCATAACAGTTACCAAACTGCAAAATAGATCTTGAATAATACTATTAAAAAGGAAACCAGAAAAATCAGTTAAATAGAAAACTTAAACTTATAGTTCTAGAGTCTATTCTGCACATTTGTAGCAGGCAGCATAGTGATAATTGATTTTTTTTGTGTGTGTGTATGTCTGTGTGTGCTCCCCATGCATCTGTGAAGATCAGGGGACAACTTACAGCATTTGGTCCTCTCCTCCGAGATTAATCTTTCTCTGCATTGCATACTCTAGGATTGCTGCCCCTTGAGTTTTCAGAATGGTTCTTTTGTCTCTCTTCTTCTTCCTGTAAGACTACACGTGGGGACCATCACATCAGATTTTCTCTTGTGGATTATGGAAGTCAAATTGTGGTCATTAGGCGCAGGTGCCTAGTTCCTTTTTACCTGCTGAGTTTCTTTAGCACAATGATGACTTAATGGAAAGTTAACCTCTAAGTAAATTATAGAATGGGTGCAAGTTGGGGTCATTCAGATTTCAAATCCTTATCACTTAGGTACATCCCTACTCTTCTGTGAATTTCACCTTTCCCAGAAGCTTCCTGATGCATCCTGGGCACTATGTGCATTGTGTCTGGATCATGCCATAGAAATGGTTGTACTCGTGAAGATTAGAAGCTGTGGGAGGTCTCAGGTCACTTGGCTAGAGCATGGTAGTGTCAACTGCTGGAGCTACTTTAGCTTGTGTTGCTTGCACTTGATATTTAGTGAGTACTGTTTGTTCTTTCCCCTGTTGCTGTCTATTTACTGCAGAAAATTAAAAAGCTGAAGGAGCTAGGTAATTTCTTCCCAACCTTGGCTAGCCATTTGTTCATTCATAAGACAGCCCGTTGTTCATTAGGAATTGTTACGATGGACATGGACAGGGTTAATGGGGGAACATAAGTTCTTAAAACTACAGCACAAACATACGTTCTTTTCCTGATTTATATGTGTAATTTTTTTTTTTACTTGCAAAAGCTTATTTTTTTAAAACAGGGCCCAGGGTGATGGCTCAGTGGTTAAGAGTGCTTACTGCTTCTGCAGAGGATGAGGGTTCAATTGTAACTTCAGTTCCAGAGGAGAGAGCACTTCCACACCCAGGTAGTATGTGTAAACTCACACAGGCATATGCACATACACACAAGTCTTTAAAAAATGAATTTACAAAATATCTTCTAGCAGAAGCCATAGGTAGAAGATATAGTTTATTTAACTTAAAAAAATATTACTAAAAAGACTTTGTTTTGGTCCCATACCCAGGAGAAACCAGCTAGCATAAGCTGGGTTGTTCTTTAAGACAACATGAAAACAGGCAAACTGTTACACATGTTCCAGTGTTTAAAAACACACAGTTCTTTTTCCTTCCTTTTCCCTAGCCCAGTAATACGCTTTCTTTCCAGTCAACGATAATTGCTAAATATTGTTCAAGGCTTCTTCCATCTTGTCTAAATGCTTAGAGGTAGGTATTAATGGGTAGAAAAGGAGAGTAAGAATGCATAGAAATGAACTCTCTGGAAAGTCTTGCTTCTCTTTGGCCCTGTTCCACCATCCTGTGGATCTACACCCAGAGCAAGATATTTAACACTTTTTGTTTTCTGCTCAACAAAAGACCCAAGCTTTACCTGATTACCCAAGTGTTTTCCAGCTCCAAACCTACTTTATGTGTAGTTGTCCTTTTTCAGTTTTGGGATTTGCATATGTGGATACGTATACAGAACACACACAGTTTTTTATTTCCTAAGCAATGCAATTGTTCATACATTGTTTAAATTATAAATAATTTGGAGATGATTTTGAAGGAGAGGAAGGTGGAAGGATTATATAGAATACTGTGCCCTCTATATGTAATTTAAACATTTATGATTTTGTATGAGGGAGTCCTGATAGAAATTCCCCCACGGATACTTAAGGATAAGTACATTCACTAGTGTTTTTGCAGTAAATGATGTGCACATATCGTACAGATTGTGTTACATTTTGCTCCCTAACCTCTAAGAGCAAACTAACAACATGAAATTCTTTCACTGTTTCCTAGCTTTATTTAAAAGCACTAAGCCTTCTGTTGACATCTGTGCCATAGGCTCACTATTCAGGTAGCTAGCTGAATGAACACTGCTATTTCCCCAGAAACCTTTCTTAATCTCTTCTAAGACTTCATTGTGGGTGGACAGTCCTTAAGGATTCCAAATAGGTCTTTCGAGAATTAATAAATAGACTCATTAGACTCATGTCAGGTAGGGTGTGTGATGGGGTAAAGGGAAGTGGTGTGAGTTAGTTTATGGGTGGATGAGTGTTCCTGTGTGTGTACCCTTCTATGGTCAGATGTGTAGAGGTCAGAGGACAACCTGGAGTGGCCTTCCTGAAGTATCTCTTATCTTTTGTTTGAGACACCACAGCTTCTCTTTGGTTTGGAACTTTACCAGGTGTGCTAGGGCACTAGCTGACCAGTGAGCTTTCTCTGCGCTCCATCTCGACATCAGTTGTCAGGCACATACCACCATGCCCAGCTTTTTATGTGGTTTGTGGGAAATTTGAACTCTGGTTCTCCTCCTTGTAAGGCAGGTACATTACTGACCAAGCCACCGCTCCCGTTCTTCATTTAGACCAATTGCCATGACGATAGTTTCTGGAGCACTTTAAAAATACTGATTTATATATTCAAGGTTGGTTTGCTTGCATGCATATCTGTAAATCGCTGGTTTATGTCTGGTGCCTGAAGAGGCCAGGAGGTTACCAGATTCTCTCGAACTGGAGCTGAGAACATTCTAATAATAATCTGGAAAAGCAGCCAGTGCTTTTAACCACTGACCATCCCTTGAGCACTGTTGAATGTCCTTCTGCCCCTTAATATTTTGTGATTTTGGCATCCTTTTCTGTTAGATACTCAGGAGTGTTCTATTTTGCCTAGGACACAACAAGCAAATATGAATTCAGCAATTTCCTTTCCCTGTTCCTTTCCTATTGTGAGGTGGGTGGCAAGAACTGTCTCAGAAGTCATCTTCCTATTTGGCCTGCCACCTTACTACATTTTTGTGTCCTTCCTTGTCCACTGACTTAAAGAGTACAACTAGGTGACTTCTTGGCTGCTTACTCTTTTGGTAGCTTTTCCTAATCTAACAGGGTCAACCCAGTTTTACTTTTTGAAAGGGTATGAAGATAGTTAGGTGTGGTTTTTCATCAGCGAGGAATGTGAGAATGTGTGGTGCTTCAAGGGAGTGTGTGAGAAGAAAATAGGCTGTTTCTGAGAATTGGTTCCCTACCAGGCTTGCTACAGAAATTCCAGGCTTCCTTTAAGGATCCCCCTAAGTGAAAGCTACTGACAAACTAACTTTTCCTAGGGACTTCAAGTTCACACACCTTAAATTAGTATTTGTTGCTGAGGCTACACGATTGTTCTTTTAAAGACAATGCAATGTGCAGTATTGCATCCTACAGGTCTGAAAGGGAAAGCGTAGTTGAGAATCACTCAGTTATGATCTAGTGGGGTTACCTACAAAGCTACCCCTCCGCCCCCTTTTAAGGAACTTGTGTGCATGTTGCTATTGAAGCATTTAATTTATCCAGAAAGAGAAATTTTAAGTTTCTAACTGTAGTGTTAGATCTGCCATTCCTTATACTGCATGTCTAGTCCCTGCATTCAGTCACCCTACACTTTACAGCAGTAGATGATTTTCTTCCCTCCTACATAGAGGGCTGTGTTTGCTTGGTTGACATTTCCCTTCTCCGGTTTCTACTTATTCCCTAATTTCAGATAGCTCTTTTCTTTGACTATTGTCTTGTATTGATGTTTCTTGGAATGCTAACTTCCCATTGTATTTTTCTATATACTTGTACTCCTTAAGTACTCTGTGCCTATTTTTATCTGCCATTGTATTTTTAGCATCTGTGTGGTGCTTGAGTAACACTGAACATTGAATGAATGTGTGAATCATGTAAAACACAGTGTAACAGGACAGAAATTGTACAACACATGCTCAGAACCATATAAATCTGAGACCTACGATCCAGATCCTTTGATCAGGGACTATGTGAAGTTGGAGGTGCAACAGGGAAAGGAGATATGGCTGCCCTGTTTGGGGTTTGACTGTATGCAAAAGAGACAGTAGTCAAATCTCTTAACCTCATCCCTCCAATTGTGTCTTTCATGCTTGAGGAGAAAGGCATTAGATGAATATGGCATTGTGACATTAGGCTTGGTTAAATATCCTACTGCCTAAATGATAGGCTAAATGGGAAACTTGGTAGAGTTCATAAAGCAGTGTTTATGAAGAGTGGTTATTTTTTTCAAAGCAGTTGTTACCAAATGATCACATGCTTTATTGCAGCAATTTTATTGACATAGTAAGATAGCTAAGATTTTCCTCAGTTACTTGTTTTTAGGAGGTGCAGATCATCTAAACCTTTAAAATTCTAAATTGCTTGGCAGAGTACTTGTTTATTGTCTGATGCTTGCTTATTGATAATAGCAGATGAGTCTCAGGATTGTTTCTAGACGTTTGTAGTATGCTTTCACTTAAAATCAAGTGAACATTAAAGGAAGTTAGTTAATCATAAGGAATTAGAACAAGACCCCACTGTATCTAAAAATTAAAAACACTAAAATGAAGGACATTGACAAATTCTAAAGTGAATCCCTTCTCCCCCTTATCTGGGCATACTAGAACACTCTCCGTAAAGCCAGTGTTTTGGAAGTTGAGACAGGTAGATTGTGAATTTGAGGCCAGCCTGGAGTACAGAGCAAGTTCTTGCATGCACTCCTTTTCCCAAAAAGCAAAGTCTTAGAAAGTTCATTTTTGTCATAGTTAAAAGTGGGCTGAATATTTTTTTAGCAGAAGGGGAGAATCAAAACATGATTAATCACTCTCACAGCTTAAAAAACATCCTAATAAACCTGAGAGAAGATTGTCTTAGTTGTCTTTTGCCCATTAAATGTTCCTGTTTTTAATTGTCATAGAAATTAAATGCACAGGGATAGGATAGTGTGTTTTGCTAATGAGTGCCTTGCATGGAAGCCTAAGCCTGGTTGGTGGGTAAGTTCCTAAAAGCATTGTCTAGATTGGGATCTCTGTAGTGGCATTGCCTGATCTCTCCATGCAGTATATGTGTGATCTGTGGTTGAGAATTTTGAGAAAAAAATTTAGTTATATTTGCTAAAGATAGTTGTCCAGGTAGTAAAAGTAGATACTTTTCTTGCAGGCCTTTGCTCTCCATCCTCTGTGTGATATAGTTGGCCATATTTGAACATCTACCACTATATCTGGTTTCTGTTATCTAGGTCCTTAGACCCCTTCTGTCTTTTAGTCAACAGCTTCCCCAAATTGAGCAATAATGGCTCCTTAAAAGATACACTTCTTTCGCCACTTGCACCAAGGTGTCTTGTGTTGTTTTGGCAACAAGTAGAGCTACCCAAAGTTTCCCAAGCATGTGGAAAGATGAATCTTTCTTCCCCTAATGATATACCAGTTGCTGTGCTAAAAACTTCCATCTTCTGCCAACCCCATCCCCGTTGTTTTTTTGGTAATGAATTTATAACTTTTAATTCAAGTAGTCTGCCAAGCAATATTTGTGCATGGGTGTGTGTGTCATATATTTGAGATCAGAGAAGAACTTGCAGAATCAACTTTTTCCTTATACCATGTATATAGGTCCTGGGGATCAAACTCAGATTGGCCTTAGTGGCAAACATCTTACTGAACCATTTTTCCACCCTGATAATGATTTTTTTAACATTGAACCCTGCCCCTCCCTCCGAGTGTGTTGTGTGTGCATGCACGTGTGCCATTTCATCCTTTGCAGAAAAAAAATGGAGTTGAATTATGAAATAAACTCATTAAATACTAGTTTTCTTTCTTGGACTGTTTGAAACCTTTAGTCTTTACCTGCTTTAAAGTACTATATAGGAAAGTTTAATCATGTAATAACTAAAGTTTTGTGAAAAATAAAAGGTTTCTTATTGACATTGGTTATACACTTCATTCAGTTTTTAGCTTTGTGTCAACAGGTCCTCTGGTTATTGTATGTCTGTCTAAAATACTGAAGACTTTGAACTGTTTCTATATATGTATTATTTATATTACAAGAGTCTAGCTTGACACACTAGAGACTCACTATGACTCACTAGAGAAAAATCAGGTCTTCCCAAATGTCCTCAGCCACCAAGTGGGAGACTTTGTAGCCCAAAGAGAAAAAGAGATCTGATTTCACAGTGAGCACCTGCCTCTCCATTTGTAGCTGATGTAGCTTGATCCTGTTATTTTTCCTGTAGGGGTATTCAGGGTCATTGATTGGCCCACCAGACTGATTTCAAGTGCCTGCAGTGATATTTTCACTTGAGAAAAGACATTTAATGGGGAGCTTTTATTGGGAGAAAGAGTTCTACCAAGAAGATTACTGGGTCTATAATTTTAGAGACAGAGACAAAATACTGTCTTAAGGCAAACTAAACAAGGAAAACTGGAGTTGCCTTTAGAAAATATTTCACTGGCTTCTTGAAATTGTCCTAAGATGGAAATGGAGAGACCCCACCTCCTTGATGAGGGCTCTGCCCCTTTGACAGTTACCTTAAGGATTAGGCTTTTAACATGGGAGTGGTGTGTGTATGTGTGTGTAAACAGCAGCATTTCTCTTTCTTTGACAGAATCGTGCCTTTGTTCTACATGGATCTGCTGGGTGTACAGCAGGTGTTAACTTTGAAATGAATGGCAAACCTTTTCTCAGAAAAAGTAGTGATTCTACTTAGAAGTTTTATTGCTGTGTTTTTGTTTTTAATTATGATTTGTTTGTAGAGCAACTTATGACTTAGTACTTTCGAAAAGTAACCATTGGGAAAGTTTGGAGTTTGCTTTAGTGTGCGAGAACACCTTGTAGTCTAGATTCTAGTAGAAAAATCATAGCCTGCAGCCTTTGTTTGTAGAGCCTAAGAACTTTTGAGTGGCTTTTAGTGCTCGCTTCATTCATTCATTCACTTATTCTAGATTTGAGGATTTTTGCCTGGCTCATATAGAAAAAGTTTGCTGATCCCTGATCTAAATAAATAAATATTGGCAATTTTTTGATTGACTATTTGAAGAGACCTCGAACTAGAGTTAGCGTACTGGAAATATAAAGTACTGTATACAATTAAGCAAGTGTAAGCAAGCCTACTGTAATGCTGGTGATGCTCATACCTGGATACAGTACTTAAGACCTGATAATGAATGACGGAGATGTGTGGTGCAGGATGGCCTCAGGCTGGTCTTGACCTTCATCCTCCTGCCTCTACCTCTGAAGTGTTGCTATTGTATGTGCCACCACATTTTACTTGCTTTAAATATTTACCATAATTTTTATTGTCTTCATGTAAACTCATACTCTCTATAAAGTGATGTAGTGTGTTATGCCAACAGCAGCCTGCCTTGATTGTGTCATTTCTTTGTGCTGAACTTATTTTGTTCCTGCGGGCCTGTGAGGTTTAGGCTATATATAATGCTGCCACCACTGAACAGCATAGGTTTGTAGTATGCAGACCATTTAGGTTTGTGTAGGTACAGTGTGATGCCCATATGTCAACAAATTGCCTAACACATTTCTCAGGAGATAGAGACATGATCATTAAGATTCACTTCTGGGTTTACCCAGATTTACCATTATTCTCTCTAGAGTAGATTTGATCATAATGTATAACTTAGCTATTGTCTCTCCAAGACTTCCCATTACAAAGTTATTGTACATTTTGAGAGATGATAGGTGTGTATAGTGACAATTTGGAATTTTCATTTCTTTAAAAACAGAAATATTATGTGTCCCAGTTGTGGTAGTATGGGGCTTCTTTGGACTGTCCACAGCAGCTATGATTTGTCATGCTCTAGCAGAGGCATGGGTTTGCCAGCTGCAGATAATTTATGCAATAGTGGAATAGTGGAAATCTGGGGACTTAGAGAAAGTATATAAGTGCTAGAGCCCTGATAGGTTAGGGAGGTTGGTTACGGTTTGTAGCTGTGGTCAAAGAAGAAAGAACGAAATTACTTTCAGGGATTTTCCTAATTTCTCTCTTCCCACTATCCTTGTTTCTCTTCTATTTAGTGTTGGGTGAAATGGGGGAGGAGAGAATAAAGGGTGGAGAAAAAGAAGAACCCATAAAGTCCAAGGTCAGTTAGAGGTAGGTGTATGAGGGATCTGGGAGTGGCATACTCTGATGAAATTCTAACAGTGTCAGTTGTGCTTCCTCATATGAAGGCTTGGTAGAGGCTGAAGAAAGTAAGTTATTGCTGAAGATAGTGGGCACTTGATGGCTATGGGCAGGTATGGTCTCAGTTGCTCACCATGTGAGCCTGTCCATAAGGGTTTTTGAAGGTCTTTGTGATGTGACTGCATGTAGTCTTAATCACTCATCCTGTTCTTGCTTGTTTTATGAAAATGGGTGACTCCACAAATCAAACCATACCTTCTGTTGTGCAGTTCTTGTCTGAGTTTAATAGTTGTTACACTATATGTTAAGGATTACAGGAGAGACCTCACTCAGCCAAGTTAAAAACTAACAGATTTGGTTTGTGATGCAGTGTTCCTCCTTTCTCTCCCTGTTTGCTCAACACATAGTTCAATGAATAGATGTGTTCCAAAGATGGGAAAATCACTGTAGATTCCTGTTTTTCTCCACTAAGTCATGTGTTTACCTCTTGTTTCCACATGAGTGAGACGAGCACAGCAGAAGCAAACTCACAGTATTTGGAAGAGAGTTTTTCCAAATGAGTTTTTTCCAAAAACATTTTCCAAATGAGGAGGAGTTTGCTTAATACAGTCCTTTTGAAAAGCATAGTTGATATAGACCTGTAACTTCAGACTTTCCTAGAGCCTTAGGTTTAGCAACAATACTGTTACCTGTTTTAAATCAGGTAGAGACTAATGAAGTCCAGCTCAAAATTTAATATCCTCTTCATATCTTTAAGGGATATGTTCCAACTCTCACCCACCCACAAAAACAAAACCTGTGGTACCAAACTATATATACTGTTTTCTTTTACCCATTTAGTTATGTATACATACTTAGGATGGAGTTTAATTTTTAAGGTAGACATAAGAAAATTTATACAAATCAAAACGATATACCATAGTAAAAGTAGTTACTTAAACTTACAAATTTCTAGAACTTCCTATGAAGTATTTTTGGATTGTAACTAACACATTGGGTAGCAAAATTGTGGCTAAAGGGAGACTACAATGTAGTGTTTTGGACTTGGTTCGTTTGCTTTTTGTGACAGGTTCTCACTGTGTACATATCCCTAGCTGACTTAGAACTCTGAAGAGTTCATCTGTCTCTTCCGAGTGTTGGGGACAGGTTCTCTTTACTATGAAGCAAGCCTGGGACTTCAGAGTCTACTTGGAAGCCTCAGCCTTCCAAGCACCATCACAGCTGGCCTGGGCAAGATTTTAAAGTTGGAGTTATTTTCAGGGCAGCTGTTTTAGGATAGAAGTAAATCAGTTCATACTCAGTCTATCCTGTTGAGATATGCTTTCTTCCTATGTTTGACTCAGGAACTTGTACCACATGTTAAAATCTTCAACGTCTCAGTCAGAATTAGAAGTGTTAATAGAAATAGGAGTATGCATCATTGTGTAGAAAACTCTCACGCCTGGTGCAATGAAAGAAAGCATGGCAGACATTTTAGCCTTAGAATATTCTGGAGTGGAACTTTGGTGAACTGGGAAAAGTTTAGCAGTTGGTCCTGCACTTAACCATTAAGAGAATGCAGGCACATCAGTGCTCAGAACTGGATTCTTGAGAATTTCTGGTTTTCTATAAAGCAGTTTATTCGTGTGTGTGTGTGTGTGTGTGTGTGTGTGTGTGTGTGTGTGTGTCTGTCTGTCTGTCTGTCTGTCTGTCTGTCGGGGAGGGAGGGGTTCTTGGTATGAAATGGAAGGGAATCTTAGCCACTATGCCCAGCCACTTTAGCATAAAGGTAATTCCCTACTTCTGGCATTGTTCCTTAATGATGGTATGTGATATCCTGGAGTTGTAATGTAGAATGTTAGTTAATACAAACTTAAAGACATTAAAAAGGGGGTCCATCAACATAGATCTTTGCCTATTGAGGCTGATGCATGTTTCATTGCTCAGTCTGCAGCTCGTGTAAGGATCATAGTGGTGGCTTTAGCTCTAAAATTTGTTCTGACAGATCTAAGACCTTGAATTTGTCTAATTTTTAAAATAATGCTTTTATCACCTGCCCTCTGACCATTCTGGTCAACAACAGCTTTAATTGCTGATTCCCCTCTCAAATTCTAAAAACATCTATACATCATCATCATCAGGGGTACCAGGAATCTCAGTAGTACACATTTTCCAACTTTGTCTTATTTTTCACATTCTTTTTGGTTTCAACCGCCAAGTCTTCATCAGTGCTACTTTTGTGTAGGACACAAGTATTTCAGTTAATGAATTTGAATCTGACTTCTTTGTATCCTGAGACTAGCCCTTCTCTTGTGTGTCACCCACAACAATATTGTTGCTGCCCCACTTGATTTTCTTCTCCACTGACGGTGTACTTGCTTTTACGTCCCTAGCCCCTGGCCTTCCCAGGATTCTTGTCTCACTGCCACCTTGCCTGCCACACATTAGGAAGCAAGGAGTTGCCGGGTCCTGTGGAGAGTTTGGTCTAGACTGTGCTTGAGGTCTTTAGTCCTCTTCATAAGAAAAATCTTGGGGTAACGCCTTGTCTTTCTTCACAAGGGAAGCAGGTGAGAAAATGGCAGCTCCTTCCATACTTCTCGCTCTCTCCTCTTAACCCTCACCAGATTTTTGAGTATGGTTGTCTTTAAACCCACTGATTTCATGCCTGTCTTTACACTTTGTTTTCTCTTCTTTTTCCTTCTTTCTACCTCTCACTGCCTCTATTGATCTTTAATATCCCATTACCTTCTCAGAATCATTAGAAAACATGGGCTCATTCATCAGCCAAGTAGACTAGAATCTCCCCTGTAGAAAACCCACTGGGACCAGGGTCCTTCCACCTCAGTAGCTGCTGTATGAAGTTGTGTGCCTACAATCTGTTGGTTTCTTAGGAGCCCCCCATCCCCTCACTTGATGGCTGGGGCAAGGCCTTTTTTCTCCATTGGCTGTTTTATTGAGTGAGAACTAGAACTGCAAAGGCTTAATGTTACTGAACAATCCTTTAGTTTTTGAGTCCCTGGTCTTAACTCCCACGTCATCATAAAGGAATATCCATTTGGAACTTTTTGAGACAAGAGTCAGACTATGTAACCCAAGCATGCCTAACTGAGGTTATCAGCCTGATCTACAAAGCGAGTCCAGTACAGCCAGGTCTACACAGAGAAAACCCTGTCTTAGAAAAACGAGTTTTTCATCTCAACCAAATGCTACGAGGTAATGGCTAGTAAAATCAGATTATCACCAACACTTAGCTAAATTTTAGAAAATTTCTAAATTGTGTTTCTTAGAATCCCATTGAATTAACTTCCCCTAAAGATGTTTTTTTTTTTTTTTTTTTACAATACCAACTATTCCAGTTTTGCCTCTGCATGAAGCTTTTTTAAATTTTTTTATTATTTTGAGGGGCTTGTCATACTTCTTATGGCTGTGAATCATTGGAAATCCAGTCAGGATCTATTTGACCTAGAGAGACGGGATAGGATTGGGTTTCAGCCTTCCATCCAGTCAAGCTGCTACAGTTAGTGTGTCACAATTCAAAAAAAACCTAGTGGGGTCAGTATTGATATTTTTGCTTTCTCCTCAGACCGGACCACTGGCTTCTCCTGTGAACATAGACATCCCCATTTTCCAAAGTCTTTAGGGGGGAGAGTTGGCTAGGTTTGCCAAACCCTTGTTGATTGAGTTGGTGGTGGGGTTGTCATTGTCATTCTATAGGAGTTGAGGAAGGTGAGTAAAGTTATATCTATTCTTTTTGCGCCTCCCTTTTCCCCCAAAATAAGGTCAAAGCTGAGAGTAGTGGCACACACTTTTAATCCCAGCACTTGGGAGGCAGAGGCAGACAGATCTCTGTGGGTAGTTTGAGGTTAACCGGATCTACAATATATATATATAGTGAGACACCTCCCCCCCCCCATGAAAAGAAAAGCATTGTGGCATATTTGCATGTATGTGTGTGTTAATTTTTATCAGAAAGCTTACCTTGCAGTTTGAACTTTTAAAATAGAAATTTGGGTTCTATTGTCAACAGTGAATTTATTCAGAGCTCACTGTTCTCTTGTAACTTATCCTCTATGCTTTCATGTTCCCTCTGAATAAAACCCCTTACCGCCTAAAATGCTAGGAACTTTGGTTTGTTGAGTGGACAATGCTTGCTTCTAAGTTAAGATTTTAATGGTTAATCCTCATACCCCCACCCCTATTCCTGTCAGTCAAAAATACATTCCCTGGCTGTTTGAAAATAAGGGTTTACTATGTTGTGGTTTCCACAAGGTAAGGCTTCATATTTATACATCAACAAGACTGGGCAAGCTTTAAATCTTTGGTAGTTTCACATTTTGGAGCATGGATACACATTGAAGTAAGATGACTGCGACTTGTTTATTAAATAATTGTTAAGTTTTCAGAACAATTTTTTTTTATTACTGAAAGAGCTAACAAAATAACTTTAAAGAGTAGGGTTGGATCCCCAGCATGTAAAGCAAGGGGAGAAGGCACGAGGGGATGCTGAATTAGTGGTCAACTGGAATTCACAACTGTGATGTGCTTCTGAAAGAATGTATTCTAATCCTTGTGTTGTTTTAAAGACATTTTAATACACTGTCTTCAAGAACGAGAGCTGAATGCCAGTGCATAAAACTTTAACAGCAACAATAATAACAGCTGCTGGTGTAACAGGTGACACACTTTAGGGCAGTGTCATTTTCTATCCTGTGTGGACTCCACTGGGCAGGGCAGGTATGCAGACTCCTTTAGTAACATTATTGAGCAGCCTGAAATAGTCAGAGAGAGAGAGATAAGTTATTTTCCGTGTAATACTTAATGATAGAAAGAATATGGAATACACAGCGATTTGTATGCTTTATTTTGGTAAGAGACTAGGTCTTGGTTTGTATCGTTGACTAGCTAGCCTGGAACTTGCTGGATAGACCAGACTGGCCTTGTGCCTGTGGCAGTCTTGCTTCAGCCTCTTCAGTGGCAGTTAAAGCTTCTCTTTTGCATACTATTTTTTCTATAGCCTCAACCCTCTTAGACATTTGTCTGAATCTTGGAGGAAACTAGTTGGTTTCATTAAACCAAAGTTTTAAAACTTGATAGTTTTTTATGAACAAACATGTAAAACATGAGGGTGGGTGGGTAGGGTAGTTCTTTGCTTCATTTGTTTCAGCATTGTATTTTCAGCTCTATTGGAAGAGTAATGTAAAACGAGTATATTTTCCTTTTTAACAGCTAAAGAAACACAGACTGGGGGTGTGTAGTTGTTGTTACGATTCATCTATAAACTGATAGACTAGAACTACACTTTGGTTTTCCTGGTAACTATTATTGTTCCCACTAGAACACTTAGAGCCAAAGCTGATGGGTGGCCTTCTGTAATCCTAGCATGCCAGTGGGAGATAGAGAATTGTGAAATGCTGTCTCCAGAAAAAGGAAAAGAACTACATCAAGTAGATGGCTGTCCTTTTTTGCATTGTATTGTCAGGTCTTGATTGTTCGGTTCACAAAACCCCTTTGGATTTTGTCTGCCATCTGTAGGCTTTTAAACCAGTATGTTTCTGGTTTACTTTTAACTGACAAAAGCCCTGATCCAGCATGCATGCCTGTAATCTCAGTTCTAGGAAACAGAGACAGGAAAATCCACAGGGTGTACTGGCTAACTAGTGTAGCCAAATCAGCAAGAAAGCTTGCCTGTGTCAGAACATAAGGTGGAGAGCAAGAGAAGGTGACATTGCACAAGACCTACCTCTATACACATGTGCACACGATTGTGACTAGATCTAAATATAACAGTGTCTATTATACATGATTTAATTGAAACATAAAAATAGAAGCAGCACTGTAGTGCTTAAATGTTAAATTTGGCATTAGCTTTAAGTGTTAAATTGGCAGTCATCTTCATCTTCACAAGTGCCATGCTGTTCCAATGGTGCTATAATGCTCAGAAACACAGTAGGTGTCAGAGGATTGCGTGTTAAAGCCAGATCGAAGCTGCCTAGGAAGACAGGATTAGAGGTTCAGGGCTGGTCTTTGCTACGTGAGACTATATCTTTAAAACTAAAACAAGCCCTACTTGGAAGTACTAACTACTGTTCATTCAGGTGAATGGCTCAAATGAAAAAGACTGCTAGTATCCAGTGTTATGGATGGAGAACCATCACAGTGTTTAGGCTCTGCTGGAGAAAGAGTGTGAAATGGTATAATTGTGTTGAAAAAAAAAAAATTGGCAGCTTCTCAAAAAACTGGATGTAGACTTGCCATAGATCTCTAGCTAGGAGAAAAGAAAACATATGTCCACAAAGAGTTATAGTTGGTGCTCATTTCGGCTTTCTTTTTAGCGGAAACATGGAAAAGGCATAAATGTCTATCAAAGGAGATTGGGTAAACAACAGGCACATGACATGGATGAAGCTCAGAGACCAAGCTCAGTACAAGTAGATATACATTTGAAAAGTATATGCTATGTCATTTGTGTACAGCCAGCTGGAGGAAAGGGTGGATCAGATCAGCATATCAGATCTGTGGTCTCAAGGAGCTGGGGAAGAGAAGTGTCAGGGAAAGAGATGCAAAGATGGGAGATGGTAATCACTCTGCTGTGTACCTGTGGTGCAACTTCTTAGACTGTCCATTTGAAACATTGGTACACTGTACTCTAAGCTACTAAAGTGTGAGAATAGTGACCAAGTCGAGCAAACTGCAGTGCACACTGTCTTTTGCCCTCTTAACTGCTTTTGAGTAAATGGCAACTGTTTAAGACTGTTTAAGAATGAGTAGTTTTGGAATTATTGCTATCCTTTATCCCTGAGCTGTAGAGAGACTGAAGAGGAACCTGGGATCTCTGTTTCTTCTTCCCCAGTAGCTTTTTGCTTTTTTAGGCAAATTAACTAAGTCTTGGCTTGTGAGCCCTTATTCCTGAGGGAAAAGCTTGAGTTTCTGAATTTTTTTTCTTTCTATACCCAGGGTTCTAGGAAGCATCTTTGAGAGAGCAGATCATATAACTGAAATCTGTTCTTAGTTGTTGTGACATTTCTACCTTTGTCCACATATTGTTTGATCAAGTATGCCCTTGGAACACAATAATCTTGGTATTAGAGGCATTTGGTCTGTGCTGTATAGTGCCTGTGATATTCAAGAATCAGTCTCTTTCTGGCCATGTTTATCCTACCTTGTACTTCCAGCTAAACTAGGACATTCTTACTTTTTCTCTAGGTGGATTTTGAATGTACTGCTTAAAAATGTTAGATGATCTAATGACTATTTGATATTTATTGTAGACTATGGAACATTCAGAAGGGTGGGGTCTGTCAACGAGACAAGGCTTTAAAAGCTAGAAATAATAGGGAAGAAACTTGTAATGATCAATGTGGAAATTAAAGAAAGCTTTATATCCCATGAGATTAAATAAACATTCATACTAATATAAATAATGGTATAATAAGTATACAGGAAAGAATTTCAGTGGATAAAAGTGAATGGAGCCAGGTCTAGAGATGCAGGCCTGTATGTAATCCTAGCATTCTAGAGACTGAGGCAGGAAGATCACATATCCTAAGTTAGCTGGGACTGTGCAGCAATTTGAGGGGAATCCACATTTGGATACTCAGTCGGTGACTGAAAGTTTGAAGAAAAAAAATATTCACAAGTTTCATGGCCATGAAAGACCAAGAAGCTGCTGCAGGCAGGCAGGCAGAGGGAAAGAGTGAAAATGTGATGTGAGGTCCTCATTTGGACTCCCAAACAGAAAAAAGGGCTTGAGTAAGGAGAATGGAGAGGTGGTGTAGGGTATGGCCTGATGAACAGTATCAGCAATATTGCTGTAAGCCAAAAACTAATAGCCTTTGAAAATTGGTGAGCTATTTTACTTAGGTTCGTTGGCAGTTACTTTAGAGAGTGGAAGAGTTCTTTGCATGCAGACTTTTCCGTCATTTGTGGAGTATGGAGAATCCAGACCTCATTAGTTGCTTCATCAAGAATAAGTGGAGTTGCTTTGATGCTAGAGGCAGGTACTGGATTTGAAGTAAATACTAAGTTGAAATGCCGTATCTATCTAGATGATGACAGCCATGTGTGCAATATAACATCATTCCAGTTATCCAAATAACCCTTTATATAAGTGAAGGGTTTAGCTATCACACTGTGCAACTGGAGATCCTCTTTGTGGTATAGGAACCCCACGTGAAGCCAGAGTACTTAACTTTTGATGGTATGGTTTCTTTAAGATTTACTCATTGTACCATGCTTTGGGGGCTCTTTTTTTTTTTAAATCTGTAGGGTGTTTGTTTGTTTGTTTTGTTTTTAACTTTGACAGAGAAACAAAGAATTAAGACGGACTTGAGCTTCCTAAGGTTTTGGGGGGGTAGATTCTTAAAAATTGCAATGCTGTGGAAGAGACTGCACAAGTCTGCCTTGGTCATGAGCAAAAGTGGAAATGTGCTTGAATAGTGTGTATATTTGAGATAGGTGGGAAGGTAAGGGATTAGACCTTGTACCTCACGTGGTACAAAACTGGATTAGAAGCACTTGATACTGCTGGGATTCCTGTAAATAAACTTACTGCTTCTCTTAAAAAAAAAGCGGTGTGCAGTTCTTGCTTCCTTCCCTTTCACTTCTGTTCATTTTCCTTCTCAAGCTAATGTGGTTTAATAGAAAAGTATAAACTTTAGTTAACGCTTACTTGGGCCACACCCATAACTTTTTGGTATTTGGTTCCTTTAATGGCTTCAGAAAAATTTCTAAGACATTGTATGTTGAAAGTTCAATACTACACAGATCTTCTCGTGGAAAGTACTGTTTTTGAGAACCCACAGTGCTCCATGCTTTCTGCTAGGGAGTAGCAATATAGAAGATGAGTTGTATAAACTAAGACCCAGACAGCCAAGTATAATAGCATTATAATACAGGGTTATGCTCCGTCCTGGTTTAGTATTTACTGCACTACTTTAGAGGATATGCCTGTTCTTGTAGTAAGCACTGAGCTCCTGTCAGGAAACTTGTTTTAACGCAGGTTTGGGAGTGTAGTGCAAAATCAAAAAGGTTGATAACTTTATGAGAGACATTCATAATGTAGTAGAGAGAAAAAATGAAGCAATAAATTATGGTATGAAACATTAAGCAACGGATGTACGCCAGGGTGGATTGAAGCTTCCTGAAAGCTAGCCACAGATTACTTGCTCAGAGAGATGAGAAAACAAGTAGCTTTGAGCTTGGGTGTAAAGTCTGAAGAAGGTATCTCAGAAGCTAAGGGATAGAAAGTAAGCAAACAGATGGAGGAAGATACTTTCTGGAAAATACAAAGTACAGCGTAGTTTGGGCTTATGTGAATGAGCAGCCTGGGATAAAGCAGTGTGCAAAGAGCTTAACAAAGCTACAGAAGTGTCAAGTCCAGGAGTTAAGATTCCCTTCTGTAAGCATCCAACTGTAGCAGAGGGTATAAGTAAGAGTGTGTTAATTACCAGTGATTTAGAAGCCATTATAGCATGAGCGTTTAATCATAAATTACCTTCTCACAGCTGTTGTTTCTTTGTACTTAAGTTTGGGGGTAATTTTAAGGGTTAGGTTTGAGGGAAATGTTTGAAAAGAGAGATACGTTAATAAATCTAATTTAGCACTTCTTAATTTAATCACCTGCAGAAGGTAGTTGGGTGAATAATAGACCTTAAATTGCCTAGTAGCTTTTATATTTGCTTGAAGAATTACAGATTCTTTGTGTTTTACAAGAATTTCTTTTAGTGAAATGAACTATAATTTCAGTATGGTTACATAGATTTTTTTTTTTTTTAAGCAGGGTCTTGGACATCTATGAAGTAACTTGCACGGCAGATTGGATTGTTTTAATGTCTTGTTTCTTGGAAGGAGACTCTTGATTTACCAAGTTTATTTGCATCGGAAACTGTATTTGCCTACAGTTGTCCTTGTGGTTTTGCCCACCTTTAGGAAGAAAAAGATTCTGGTCACATCCAGCTTCTTGTATAATGATTGTTAACATGTTACAGCTGACTGTAAAAACAGGCTAAATGAGTTGGTGGCAGTGTAAAGCTGCACTTCACTTAGGCGTGTTTATTAAATATTGAATGCAAATGTCTCAGCTAAAGCAACTTCAATGGTGATCGCTTACTACTCCACTTCAATGTTTTCATCAAGAAAACAGAAGTTTGACCTGATGATGTAGCATTCCCACCCAGATCAGAGTACACTGAGCCAGAGTGGGCTTTGATGTTGCTACAGGCCTTCCTGCATTAGGTTGGGCAGGTGAGAAATGAGCCTGTTCTCTGCTGGTCTGGGAGCTTCAGTTTAGGCTGCTGTGGGCGAAGAAAGCAGCTGGTTTCAGAGAAAGGTCTAAGTGGCTACTACGGTGGGTCAGTCGCCAAGAACACTTTACCAACAAGCCTAACAACCTGATGTCAATTCCCAAGACCACACTGTGGGAGGAGAGAACCCATTCCCTCAAGTAGTCCTCTGACCACCACATACATGCTTTGGCACAAACCACAAAGACACACATAAAAAATCATTGTTAAAAGTACTTCTAAGACAACTTAGGAAACAGCCTTCCACATGAGACTTTTTTTTTTTTTAATGTATTTTATGTGCTGTGGGAGTATACTTATTCTGAGACATTTGCTAAAATCATTGGCACAACCACAGTTTCTCCTGGTACTACAAGTACCACAGGGAAGAGACAGGTGGAAAGTATGTATAGCTGAAATGTTTTGCTTACTGTTGGAATGATGTGCTGGCATTTAATAAGTTCAGGCTCTTTGTTTTCAGAGTTGATGTTTGTTATTTTACATGTTTCTTTTTGACATTTGAGTTTATCTGAATGCTTCCGCAGGTTGCCTTTTTGGCACTGGGACTTGCTTATAGTACAACATCCTTGCATAGTAACGAGAGCCTGGCTGTTCTGGAACTTACTCTGTAGACTAGGCTGGCCTCAAAATCAGAGATCTGCCTGCCTCTGCCTTAAGGGAGAAAGCAGAAAAACTAATGATACTCCAAGGTAATAGGGCCACAGCCAAATATGGTGGAGGCCTTAAATTACCTTTGTGTGAAGGTAGCTGGTTTTAATATGAAGTCATAAGTAATAGGTTCTTTTGGTATTTAAGGTATAGTAGGTCAGGAATTAGGATTAAATCAACAGAAAACAGGTGGTGCTGCCTAAGAGCCAGGGCCATTCATGTGGGGTGGGTGCTGCTGCTCAGGTGGACGACTAGTGCATTATGATGTCTCAGAGATAAACACAGGAATCACCCTGAAATGCTTTTGTACCTTAGCTGATCACAACTTGGAATTTAAACTCTTTAATTTAATTTTTTAAAGAAAAATACTTTGAATATACTACCATTTTCACCTGCTGTTAGTAAGCCTTTTGGTTTACAGGAAGAATAGCTACACACAAGTGCTTTGGTGTCTTTAGGCTAGCCGTATAAATGTGTTTGGAATGGAGAGAGGGATCAATGGTTCTCGCAGACCATTCTAGGTTTTCACTTTCCTTCAGTCAAGACATTGCTCCTTAACAGCAGAAATGCTGGGACATGGGGTAAGGAGGTGGGGTGGATAGTTTGTAGCAAGTATTTGAACTAATGAAAGTAGTAAACTGACGCTGTGGAGGATTTGGGTGGGGAAAGGAGTGATGGGTTGCTTATAACTGTCAGGGACATCATAGAGCCACACATGTAAAACACAACGTAAGTAACACTGCTTTTAGAAGCTGGGTCAATTTTCTTATTTTTTTTTTATGTGCATTGGTGTTTTGCCAGCATATATGTTTGTGTGAAAGTGCCAGATCCCCTGGAGCTGGAATTATAGACAGTTGTGAGCTACCTTGTGGGTACTGGGAATTGAACCCAGATCCTCTGGAAGAGCAGCGAATGCTATTAGCCACTGAGCCATCTCCCCAGCCCAGAAGCTGGGTCGATTTTCATGGTTTAATATCGAATGCTTTGCTAACTAGTCTTAATTGCTTTTGGCTTGTATAACACAGACATCACTACCTGCCCACACAGTGCTGTGCCTATGAAAGGATGAATGGGCCATCATTTATTCTTTGTATGTATGGATTTTGTCCTGTCCATAATGAAGCTTGTTGCCTGTGCTGAAGAGTTAGAGCATATTTGCCGATGTGTTGATTGCCTAACATTGGCACAGGTGTTTAAGGCATCTTACCTGTTGACTTGTACATGAGAAGTTGTGTGTGCTGCCCTTGTCTGGACTCATGCATCCTGGAGAAGCCAGAGAGCTGGAGCTGTGCTATTAGTGCACTATCTGGCCTTCACAGGTGGTTTGAGAGTTCAGGAGCTTCCTTTCTCTGTATTCTGTCCATCTCTGCTGCTCCTTCTGTATGGTGACATTAGTGCACATGCCTTCCAGCAAAACAGACACCATTCTGAACTACATCTCTGTCTCAATTCCACAAATTCTGCCCACAACCCTACCCTCACCAAGCTCTTATCTCCACTGCCATTGCTGACAGCCTGCAGTTCCTTCATTTTTATAGCCCTGATCTGTAGGAGTGGCTAGCTTGTAATTCAGCTGAGTGGAAACCTCACCGTACACTTACAACCTCACAGTGATTATTTGTTCTTTTTACTTGGCATGGAGGTGTAAAGGTTAGCCTGGTTAAAGGACACGACAAAAACGTTCCTGGGTTCTAGCATGAGGCTTCTGGGTCTCTATATGGAGTGTTCTGCAGGTGCCTCCCCTTGGCCTTGTGTTCATTTTGTATGTAGTGGGCTTAATTGAAAGAACCCTCAAATCAAGGTGCTTTTCCATGCATACCAAAGCCTTGTGTAGCTCAGGCTGGTGTCAAATTCATTAAGTTTCACAGCAGTGCTAGGGATCAAACCCAGGGCTTTGTGTATGCAGGGAAAGCACAATACAACCCCAGCACTGAAATTCCTTTTGACACTTTGAGGGCAGGTGAAAGTATATGGCAGCTTGTTGCAAGCCTGATTTATATTGCTTGATAATCCCTGTAAACAGATGGTTTCCATTCCTTTGATGTCTGTGAAATGCCTTTATATTGTCTTTGTATTATATTTTTGTATCTGTATATCTTTGTATCTATGTCTTTGCAGCTATATATTCCTCTTTGAAAGGAAAATGTTAGGTAGGACTGCTTTGTTGTTAACGGGCAGCACCATTTCACCTAAAGATGAAGCTTTGGGTGTTTGAAGGCAAGGGCTTAGACTCAGTACATTCATAGTGGTTCTCAGCCTGTGGGTCATGACCCTTTTGGGGTTGTCAGACAACCTTATCATAGGGGATGTATATCGGATTTTTATATTATGGTTCATAACGCTAGCAAAATTACAATTGTGAGATAGCAATGAAAATAATTTTATGTTTGGGGTTCACCCTAACATGAACTGTATTAAAAGGTGGCAGCACTAGGAAGGCTGAGCAACACTGACTTAATCCTTCACATAGAACTGTACTTTCGGGTAACTGGTTTCACGATCGAGACCTGTATTGTTGGAGGCTGACAGTAAACATTCTCTTGGTGATTGTCTTTTACTGGAATTATAAGCATCTGTCCCCTTTATTCTATATTCCTTGTCCTCTACGTCACCTCTTTTCACAGGGTTCTCCAAGTATGCTTGCTTAACAATATGAATATTGCTGCATGAGGAAATATTGGAACAAATTGAGGAGGCAGTACTTTCAAGGCCTGTGCTGTTCCAGGTCCTCTGCTTGGGACTTTTTATCTGGTCAGCTTGTTTGTGTTGTAGCAGCCATTTGCTTCACTTTACTAAGAATCCATTTGAATGTTGGGCTTTGGACCATAGATTCTTCTTGAATGTCTAGTCAGGAAGTTTTTCTATTAGTGTTAACAGGTGTCCTCTCTCACCCAAGCTTCACTAGCACAGTTTCCTCTGTTGGTCAATAGTGGTAAAATCTCTGCCTGAACACAAGCCATCCCCTTGCCCTGTGTTCTCATGCTGGGTGAGCCACTTGCCTTGTCATAGCTCGGGAACTACCTCCCTTATGAGATCTACTATGTGGCCGCAGAAGAGGGTCTTCTGTGTGTAGAAACATTGGCTAGCATCCCCCCCGCCCGGAGTTGGTTCTGTAAATGGTCCTGCCACAATTTAGAAAGAAGCTACACACAGTAGTGATGAGAGAGCCTGTGTCAGTTGGAGATTGGCGCAGACATGACTATTACAGCACAGTCAATGTATCACTTGTCTGTGGTCTTTTTCACAGTGACTTCATCCCCTTGGGAGTTTGTATGAACCACAGTTACCTTTTATTGCCCTGTATGTGTTGTTCATGCCAATCACAGCTGCAGGGGAGCAGGCCCTATTTGGAATAATTAGATTGAGGAGTGAATGTCACACTTCTAATTTCATTCTCTTTTCAAGGGATTACCAGTGTCCATTTAATAAAACGAGATTAGTCCTCTGCAGCAGAAGTATTTGAAAGCTGTCAGTATAATCGTGACAGCTCAAAAGAAGCGGTTTTTAGCAGTCCTCTAAACTTACTATGTAAGATGGTTTCATATGGCTCTGTGATGTGCACCACAAGTGCATGTGGTGTTTTGAAAGGGGTGTGTGTGGGTGTGTGTATCACACACAACATTGAAACAATGGAATAATGGGCAGTTGCCATAACAAAATTATTATGAGACTGCTCGCAGTGGCTAATGCTGTGTCTTGTGTTGAATGTTGTAGGAAACCTCGCATCAATTCTCAGCTGGTGGCACAGCAGGTGGCACAGCAGTATGCCACTCCACCTCCCCCTAAGAAGGAGAAGAAGGAGAAGGTGGAAAAGCCCGACAAAGAGAAACCTGAGAAAGACAAGGACATTAGCCCCAGTGTCACCAAGAAAAACACCAACAAGAAAACAAAGTAAGTTTCTGGCTACTACATACAGCATATTATTTTGCAATTGGGTCAGAGATTTTTAAGTGATAATTTATTTTTATTTTTTTTTTCGGTTCTTTGCTTTACCATTTAGACCAAAGTCTGATATTCTGAAAGATCCTCCTAGTGAAGCTAACAGTATACAGTCTGCTAACGCTACAACAAAGACCAGCGAAACGAATCACACCTCAAGGTATGATGAAACTGGAGGGAAATACTAAGCAATGTTGATTTTAATCATAGTCAAAAGCCCCAGGGTTTCTGCATACTTACAGACTTTAGGCTGAGGAAGAGGGAAGGAGGCGCTAGAGGCAAGGCTACTGACCTTTTAGATCATCGCCAGGTGGTTCATCATCCACAGTCAAAACTTATTCTGGCCAATGCTCATTTCTTTTATTGCAAAGTGGTCAGTACAGCTGATGGGCAGCTTAGGACTGTGGGCTTGTGTGGATGCTGTCACTTAAGTGGCTCCCTTGGCATGTTTCAGGCCCCGGCTGAAGAATGTGGACAGGAGCACCGCACAGCAGTTGGCAGTAACTGTGGGCAACGTCACCGTCATTATCACAGACTTTAAGGAAAAGACTCGCTCCTCCTCTACATCCTCCTCCACAGTGACCTCCAGTGCAGGGTCAGAACAGCAGAACCAGAGCAGCTCGGGGTCAGAGAGCACAGACAAAGGCTCCTCCCGCTCCTCCACGCCAAAGGGCGACATGTCAGCAGTAAATGATGAATCTTTCTGAAATTGCACATGGAATTGTGAAACTATGAATCAGGGTATGAGATTCAAACCCTCCACCTGCCCATGCTGCTTGCGCCCTGGAGAGTCTTCTGTGGACGACCTTGTAGTGATGCTACCAGGAAAGGTTCTGCTTGCCGTGGGCATCTGGCTACCAAGGAATTTCGTACCCTGACAGTTACTCTTGACACTTTTATGTATTCCATTGTTTTATATGATTTTCCTAACAATCATTTATAATTGGATGTGCTCCTGAATCTACTTTTTATATAAAAAAAATCTGCTGTGCACAATTTTCCATGTACATTACAACTGGTTTTCTGTTTCTGTTTTGTTGGGAGGGGGGAGGGAACTTTTATTTATTGTGTTCACAGACTCCATCCTGTCAGCATATCCTCTTAAATTTAGTTCTTTCTTCCAGCTATACTCTGTACTATCAGTTTTGATATAACTATATATATAAATATAAAATTATATATAAAGGGTTATTTGAAACCAATCCATGGCAACGCTGGTGCTTGATACACTGTGAAGTGAATACAACATTGAACAGTTGACACAGATCTGGGACAGTCCTTCTATGAAAGTGCTGAAATATAATTAAAATCAGTCTTACATGAAGTATGTTCCAACCTACGTGGGAACTTGACTCTCTCATCTGTCTTTTAAGAGTACTGGATGGTATAAAAAAATATATTTTTTAAACAATGTGATCTCAAATTTAAAGACTGCTCCAGATAGCCTGCATTTGCGATGGAATAATTGACAAATCACAAGTGGTTCAGTTGGAGGGCTTTGACCATTCAGAAGTAACAAAACTAGCTCCAGAATGCCAAGTATTTGTGTAAATTATGGTTACATGTTAACATTGCTGTTTTTATTAAGCACTCATGAAAATATGGTGTTCTGTATCTCGAATTCCGGCCTTTTTCCAGACCTCTGCTCGTGCCTGAGGTATATCTAACAGCTGTCTCTTAGTTCTAGGGTTACGGTAGTGCATTTTTAATCCACACCATCTAGGGAAGCAGTCCTGTGTCTACTTCCCCTGTGATACTGCAGTGGTGGATTTTGTGATCATGGTCCGATTGCCCCTTTCCCACCCCCACTCTCCAAATCCTCACCCTACCAATGCAGTTGTTAGATTTTTTTTTTTTCTTCTTTTTAAAACTTGTTATGGTTTCCTTTATTAAACAAGGGTTATCAACCACACTTCCTGACCTGACACAGAGACCTTGAGGTCTCTGGAGTCATTTCTCAGCTCCTTGTGTGGAAAAGGCCTTGAGGGGTGGGTACTTGAGTGAGCTATAGGGAAAGCTCACTTCCCAGGAGATTGACCAGGTAGTCTTTATCTTCTCAACAAGAGAAAGCTTGACTAAACTCTGTTTTCAGTTTTTACCATTTTGGGGGCTGAGGGATAATTGAAGATCACTGATAAAAAAAACTTATCACCCCATCTCATCCCAATTTTGGGTGGGTCTGCTTTGCTCTTAGATTCAGGATATCTCTCCTATCTGACTTTACCTTCATATCCACTGAGTTTGTAGTACTTAAGTCACTTTAAGCATGAGAACGTGGTGTTAACCTTCCTTTATTTTATCACACTCTAAGGACTCATGGGAGAGCATGTAAGAAAACCACATCTTGGTGTTAAGAACCGGATTTGCTTAATAATAGAAGTAATTTCTATCTGTGGAGGCAACAAGTTAAGAACATGAACAGCTTGAATTGAGTAGCCAACAGGAACGGTTCCATTCACATTTACATTAAAACCAGTCATTTGATGCGCCGTAGTTCTGTCCGCAAAGGCAGTGCTATTTATCAATAGGCTCCTGTTCTCAGACGCATGGACAATGCTCCCTTTTTAAAACAGTGCTTGTGTCTGGGATGCAAGCTGTACTTACCTTTTTAAATACCTTTTTAAAGTATTTATTAATGAACCAAAGGAAATCAGGTGCTTTCTGTAAGCATCAGAATATATAATACATAGTGATTTGACTATGAATTTTAAATCCACATTTTAATATTAGTGGGGTATTGCAAAGACATTCCTTCTAAAGTTTTAATATTCCTTTTATTAAGGGTCTCAGGGAGGGTTAATTAGTCAGCCATATTTATTTTCCAGAGGTGTAAGGAATTGCTAAGTTTTTTAATTAACTTTTTAAAAAAATTTAATGCCACCAAATTCATGTGGATTGCACTGCTCTTTGAACCAATAAGTGTTGGTATGCACTTTGTTCAGAAACACTGTGTACTTTTTCAAAATGAGTTTCATGTAAAGTGATTGGACCCCCTAGATTAGTGGAAAAGGCTGATTTACCAGCTCCTCATAGGCTACTAATTCATTCATTGCCAGTGTCTTGGTTTTTCAGTTTTGCCTCCATGATAAATTAAAGAATGAGGAGAGGTGAAGGGAGGGAAGGGCCGCTTCAGATGAGTGGAGTGAACTTGCCTTGAGGTAGAAACCGCAGTGGTGGAGTCTAAGCAATCAGATGCTCCTGGCCACCCTGCTCAGCTGTCATGGGCTCTGTTGGGGTGAGAGGTGGTAGGTGCTACACGATGACATCCTCAGGCATGCATTCTGGAAATGGAATTCCTGTTAGCTTCCTGCATTTACAGTTTGCCCTACTCTAGTACTCAGTAGGTAAAAACACTAGTGTAGCTTACAAAGAGACATTGAGAGGACCAGAAATACTTGGTATTCAGTGGCACAGAAAGCAGATTAAAACAAAAAGCACAGTGTTAAGGCTTACAAGTTTCCCATATGTTTAGTACATGCTCTTTCACACTCGTGTGCACACGAGAGCTGACCTGACATGTTCTGCCCGAGTCATGCAGTTGGGAGGGGGAATAAAAAGACATCTTGACACCCATGAAAATATTTTAATCAAAACCTTTCAGTTTGGATCTGGATGCTTCAAAACATTGGCAGAAGCTTCTGTGAGTTTAGCTCCACCAAGATGTCTCGCCTGCCTTATGAAGACCATTCTCAGTCTACATTTTTAAGCTACCGTATCTTAAATTATTGAGAATTTATTAATTGCTGAATATATAATAACCTTTGCTTGTATGTTACCGAAAATGGTTTAAGAGCCAACATTTAGAGTGTGACAATGGAGCTGAACAGTTTCTAACGCGCAAGCAGTTCTGTTCTTGTGTATGACTTGTAACCTTAATTTACTGTGTAAAGATGGTTACATTATTTCCTTAGCTTTGTTTGTTGGAGACAGATAGCGAATGCTTGTTAAGTATGTCAGAACATAATCTTCCCTTGTGAACTTTTGTTAATGTCTTATACGAGCTCTATTTTCCATTTGCCCAGAAAGATGGCTTGTATAACGCTTTGGAAGTTTCTGCTCCGTCCGTCTTAGCGCTGACAGTCTGTTAGGTTTGTTTTCTCTTCATGCTAAAGTGTCGGTGGTTTTGTGAACTGGTCAGAAATTCACAGGTCTTAAATGTTTGGGGGAAATTTATATTGGACACTGCTCTTTGTCTAGCAAATAAAAGATGTTAATATATTCCTGTTATTGGCATGTGCACGACTATGTTATTAGAAGCCACTTTATCATTTTCCTGCTTTAAATAGAAATGTCTATTTATGAATTCTGCTTGTAGTTTTTTCACAAATAAAATAGTAAAATTTACATTGGAGATGATTTTTGTTGTTCCATAGATTTTAGCCCTTAGAAAAAGCATAGTTCCATTTTTCCCCCCACTTGTGAGATGTTTCCACTGGGGGGATAGAAAGCACATTTCCTTCAGTACTTGAGTTACCACAGCTGAAGTTAGAGTTGTCTTAGTGTGCAGATCACATAGTACAAGAAAGAACTGAGCCAATGAATTATCAAAATTTGGAAGAAAGTAATTATGTCTGTGTGATTTTCAGATAGACTGTGGTGATGTAAAGGAAGGAACTGGAAATGTGTTCAAGTGTTGGAAAGCCCTCAGACAACCCCTGCTCTTGCTCATTAAATCTGTCAGGACCAGGTGGAGTGGAACACCTTGTCTAGGCGGCAATCCCCAGCAGCAGTGCTGGGTGCGGAGCTGCTGCTGCTGCTCCCGCCTACCTTGACGATTCATCCGGATTCACACTCCTCGTCCGCTTCTGTGCTTGAGCTGGCACTCGAGAGTGCAAATGGAGTCTTGCCTTCAAGAAATGCTTGCCCGATGGAGCAGAACAATTCTCTGTCCTCTCCTCCCATGCCTTCCAGGCCCTTTGTGGGCATGCCTACTAATAGTGGTAATGGGAACACTTGTGTGACTAGAATCTCCCGTGTGCCATGTTTGAGCACTAAAGCAGCAGGAAGAGTAGATCATTGACCTCATGGCCTAAGAGGACAAAGCTGCAGCTCAGCTTTGTCATCATGGACACCAGCTGTCCTGACCTGAGAACTTCTTGCCAGGTGTGTCCACAGTGACGAGAGTCGATTGCTAAGGGATTTGCACAAGGCCGGAATGGTGTTAAAGGCGAACAATGCCTGAACAACCAACTCTTTCCTAGAGCAGAAGAAGCCTGTTGCCCCTTTACCCAGACCTTGGCACCATGGAAATAAAAGCAGGGAAGATGTAGAACCTTCCTGGAGGGAGGCAGCCTGGTACCTTCAGTCAAGTCCATTTTGCTTGACATTGAAGGAAGCCACGGCCTAGTCTGGTTTTACAGGAAAGCATCTGATTTTTTTTTTAGACCATAGGCCTACCCAGGAATACAGTCTCTGCGGGGCCCAGGCAGACCTTGGAGTGAAAGGTACACAGGTAGTCTCCCTAGCACAAAAGGGGGTGATTAGAGGGGCTTTATAAGGTGTTGGGTTCTATGGCTTTAGTTTTGGTCCTGCATTTACAGGTTGCTAGGGGCGAACAGTGGAGGTAGAGAGGACCATAGACTTGAGAAAAGCCTACTGTGTAGGTGCTTTCTTAGCCCTATGTTTGGTGCTGGCAGTTGCGTATCAACAGCCTTGTACATGGCAGATGAGTTCCACTACTTAGCTGTGTCCCATTTTTTTAAGGTTTTATTTTTTTAGCTGGTTTTCCAGCAGATTTTGAACTTTGATCTTCCTCCTCTGGCCTCTTAGAGTATCTAGGATTTGAGGCCTTTACCACCAGACCCAGCTACAGATGCCTTTGACCTTGACCTTCAGGGCAGGCACATAGGCTGCTGGAGCTTCTCACCATGTGCTCATTGGAGACATAACTAGACAATCACTTTTTCTTTTCAAAGCTGAATCCATAACCAGACTTCCCAACACAGACACTGGTAACCCATGTTCCCCTGATGTAGAACCCATTTTTGATCCCTGTCCTGGACAGAACTCACTCAAAACTTCTGAATCAACATTTGAGTCAACTGAAGCTAGACATCCAAGGAGGCCAGCCAAGAGGCTAGGAGGATTCAAGATGGAAAAAAACTACCCAGAACCTCACTCTTCAAAGAACCCGGCTCCCTGTAGAATATAGCCAGATCGGAAGAGTCCTAGTTACTGCCAGGATTGAGCTCTGCAGTCTGAAGAGCAGTCCCAGACTCCTGATCCGAAGGCCTTGCAGTCCTGAATGCATCATTTAGTCCTGATCAGGACCTATGCAGGCTACATGGCCCCTGTTCTGTCAAACTCAGCCATAAATCATAAACCAGATCTGATACTGACTGGATGTCACTCCTGAGGAGTAGATGGAGCTGAGAGACTTACCTCCAAGGATTGAATGGTCTTGGGCAAGTCAGCCTCCCAGGCATATTGTCCTTGCTAAGACAGAAGGTGCAGTCTGGCCTTGGTCGCTTGCCAGGTCAGTAGCTGATGCCCTGCGAAGTGACATTAAAACATTTCTAGTAACGGGGTTTTCTTTTCCTGAATTTCATTCTCATGTTCACTTACTTCACTGATACAAGAGTTTGTTTTATGATTGGTTTATTGTGCTTTTTAGCTGGTACTATTTTTCC
Organism: Psammomys obesus; assembly: GCF_907164565.1. Taxonomy (NCBI): domain Eukaryota; kingdom Metazoa; phylum Chordata; class Mammalia; order Rodentia; family Muridae; genus Psammomys; species Psammomys obesus. The sequence goes on from NW_026596101.1 coordinate 13,750,520, forward strand.
TGGCCCAGAGGCAGGACCAGTTGGTTCAAGGCCACGAATAAATAAGTGAAATCCAGGGGTGGCTTTGACAGCTGCTCTGTATTTCTGTGGCAACAGTGTTATACCCAGTGTGGCTTTCCATTAAAAGTGTGACTTTTCAATGATGTTCATTGTCCCATTAATATTTTGTTTGATTGTCAGTGTTCCTGGTTTTACTAGTATATATCTGTTGAACAAAACAGGTTTTGTAATGACCTTTTTTGGGACTTTTTTAATTTTTTTTTTTAATTTTATGTGTATTTAGTGTGAAGGTATCAGATCCCTTGAAATTGGCGTTACAGACAGTTGTGAGCTGCCATGTGGGTGCTGGGAATTGAACCCAGGTCCTTTGGAAGAGCAGACAGCACTCTTAACCACTGAGCCATCTCTCCAGCCCCTTGGGACTTTTAAAAAATTAGTTTTTAAGTTTTTGGAAGTTTCTTATATATAGTGTGTTGTGCCCCCACCACTTTTATCCCTTCCCATTCCTGCTGACCCCTTCTGCCCAACCCCTTGGCCTGTGCTGGTGGTCACAACTGTTGTGTTCTAGTGATTGCCACAGCCACGCCATGTCTAAAGGACATCATTTTATAGTATTCCTTTCCATCCTGTCTGCCTCAACCTCCATGTCTCCTGGCCTCTGGGTATAGCAGCAGGTTGTATTTTTGTTTCAAGAGCTCCTGTACTAAACTTCTTCCCAAATGGTCCCTCTTCTGTTTGTGTGTGTGTGTGTTACATTCACAAATTTAACACATTTCTCTCCATGTGAGAGAACATGCAATGTTTCTTTCTAGGTCCAGTTTATATTGCTTAACATTACATCCAGTTCCATCCATTTTCCTGAAGATGATATCATGTCATTTTTGGGAATGAATAGAACTCCCATTCTCTTACCTTCTTTTCCTCTTCATAGTTCTGAAGGGGAATTAGCAATCTAAGTACCTGCCATCATAGAGCCATGGACGTTTAACCCACAGGAGTTGCTGAGGTTTGAGCCCAGGGTTTCATGAATGCTAGGCAAGCACTGTACCAACCAAGCCACCTCCCTGCCCACCAGTAAGATTTTTATTAGAACAGTAACTGCCAGAGTATCCAATTGTCGGAGAAGTCCTGCAGAGAGAAATCCATTCCCATTTCTTCAACCTGCTAGTTTTAAAGCAATCAAAACCACCACCTAGGTGCTCTCCACGCATTGTCCTTGGTTGGGGTATCATTCTCTTCAGGACCTAGTTTTTTTGGCTCTGTTGGTCTCCTTTTAGGTCCCCTCCAGGTCTTTCTGTCTCCCCCTTCTTTCATTAAGATTCCCTGCACTCTGCCCAAAGTTTGGCTCAGTCTCAGCCTCTGCTTCCTTACCTCGATCAGTAGAGTCTTTCAGAGGCCATCTGTGGTAGGCTTTTGTCCTATTCCCTGTCTTCTGCTTCTGATGTCTATCACATTTGCCCTTCTGAATGAGGATTGAGCATCTTCCAGGGTCTTCCTTGTTTAGCTTCTTTAGGAGTATAGATTTTAACATGTTTATCCTATATTACATGGCTAATATCCATTTATGAGTGAGCGTATACCATGTGTGTCTTTCTGCTTCTGGTAAAACCCTGGCTCAGATGTAGCCTTCAAGTGGGGTTCCTAGTAAGGAAAGCAGGGGCTTTCTCTGGCATGAACTCAGTGGTAGGCTCTCATCACCTCCCCCCTGGGGGGTGCAGCCTTGCCAGGCCACAGAGGAAGACAGTACAACCAATCCTGATGAGACCTGATAGGCTAGGGTCAAATAGAAGGATACTAGGGGAGGGGCATAGGGGGAGAAGAGGAAGGGAGAGGGGGATTGGGAGGAGATGAGGGGGCCACAGCAGGCATACAAACTGAATAAATTGTAATAAACTATATGATGCTGGGGAAGGCTTTAGTGAACAGAGCCAAGGCAAACTTGTCCAGCCCAAGTACATGGAGGAAAGCACTACATCTCTGTGATCTTTGCTTTGTGGGGTGGTCAGATATTTGCGAGGCTTTATGACCTGCTGAATTCTTGCCTCCTGGCAGATGTTCAGAATATGCTGGTTGTCTGCTCTCTTGAGCTGTCAATGAGGCCCTCTGGACACTCTCCTTTTGGTCAGACTGCAGCTTAAGTGAGTCCTTCCCCACTCCACAAGCCTTCCTGACAGCAGGTGAGAGAGATGCTGGCCCCGGGCCACGACTGTCCACCTCATTGCCTGTGAAAATCCTCTGCCACCTGAGACCTGACTTCTGAAGACTGCTTCAAAAGGGAAGAAATGTTAGTCTTGGGGAATCCCACCACCATGAAGGCAGGTGGCTCTGTGGGGCTTGCCTTACCCCAGGGGAAGGTGGGAATGTTAGCAAAATAGTGGAGTTGGGGTGACATGCAAATTCAATGGGTATTTCAGCATCAAAATCCGAGGTCTCAGAAGGACCCTGTTTTTGTCTGTCTTTTGTCTGTCTCTCCAAGTGCTTCTGTTAGGAGGTTCAAGAATGGTTGCCGCTTTTGTACCTGCCACTGAGTAGATGGAGAGGGAGAAATATTAGTTAATCCTGACTAGGCTATGATGGTTCATGCCTTTAATCCCAGATCTTGGAAGATAAAAACAGGCAGATCTTCATGAGTTCAAAACCAGCCTGGTCTACAGAGCCAAGCTTCAGGACAGCCAAGGCTACAACGAGAAACCCTGTCTTGAAAAATCAATTAAAAAAAAAAATTGCTAAAGAAAATCATCCCTTGCCCTCTTGATGTTTGAGTTCATAAAACAAACTCAGTAGCCAGATTAAAGAAGAAAATCTATTTTAACACCATGCTTATGTATGGGAGTATGACAGCAAACACATTCCAAGAGGGACCTCATGACTGATTTTTATGTAGCTATAAGGAACAGGCTTGGGCTTCAGGGAATTACTGAAGACCGCTATGGGAAGATGAGGGGAGCAACACAGTGAGCAGGGGTGCTCGTTGTGTCGTTCTGTCGATAGAGTCAGTCCAGTCATATAGATTGTCCCTCAGAACTAGGAGTGGTGGTGTATGCCTGTAATCCCAGCACTTGGGAGGTGGAGGCAAGGAGGATCAGGATGTCAAGGCCAGCCTCAACTATAGACTGAATTCTAGGCTAGTCTGGGCTATGTGAAACCTCTACAAAACAAAGCAGGACCCATGGGTATAGTGGCAGCCCAAAGCAAAGTCTGTGGTGTCAACCTTCAGATTTCCCCGGTGGTATGATTACTCCCTTTAACCTGCTGAATAAGATTCTCAGGCAAGGGACTTTTGACAATCCAGGCCTGTTTTAGAGACTGTCCGTAGGTATGATAATCTTGATTGTCAATGTGTTAAGATTCTGAATCACCATGGAAACACCACACTGGGCTTGTCTGTAAGGGAGCTTCTGATGTGGGTGGAACCATCCTGTGTCTGGGGTCTTGGATGAACACAAAGGAGAAAGGTATCCCTCTGATTCTGGCCCCCTGGCTGCAGACACATGTGGCCAGCTGCCTTAAACTCCTTCCAGGATGGACTTCCCCCAAACCGTGAGCATGAGTCTTCCCTTCCTCGGGTTGTTGCTGTTTTATCATAGTCATGAGAAAAGTAGCTAATCATTAGGTAAGTAGGGCAGGTTAGAGAAGGGCCTCCCTGAGCTCTCTTGGACCAGCAAGCTGTGCTGAGTATGCTGTGCAGGCACCAGAATGTGCTGAAGACCCTGCCTCTTGTCCACAGATGCATCTTACTTTGGCACATCGTTCTCTAGGTAGCATCAGTGAGCTTTCAAACCCACTCTGTTTGCCAGTGGGCTGTGGGGGTCTAAGCCCAAGAATCAGATCCGAACATTCTCTCCAACCTTCTCCTCCCCTTCTAGAACTGCAAGATCTACAGATCCACAGATTGCTGGCCTTATGGGGAATTTGGTTGGTTCTTAATTTTTTTGCAACTTGGTTTGGTATTTGGCTTCCTCAAGGCAGTGGTGACCCACACCATCTATTTTCCAGCTTCAACTATTTTCTCAGTGTTTCACTTCCTTTTCCCCCCGATCTGTGGTTTTATTTTGTTGTTTTGTTTTGCTTTGCTTTAAAAATAAACAGGGTCTGGAGAGAGGGCTTCATACTTAAGACCCTGGCTGTTCTTCCAGAGGACCAGGGCTCAATTCCCAGCATCCACGTGGCAGCTTACAACCATCTGTAACTCCGGTTCCAGGGGATCTGATGCCCAAGGCTTTCACAGGCACTAGGCATGAAACAAAGGAAAATCCATCTTTACCTGAAAGTATTAAGATCTGTTTTTTGTTTTTTGTTTTTTGTTTAACTAATACTCACTTTCCTGATAGTGCAATAGGCTACACATGGTAAGAAACTTTCAAAACCTGACAAAGAACATCTGCGTAAGACCCACAGACAGCATCACTCTGGTATCAAAGACTCAGGACCAGCGCATGGAGGAGGCCCATTCTCACCAATTCTCTTCATCTCAGCTAGGATTCTCGCCAGGAAATCAGGTAAGAAAATGCAATAAACGCCATCCAGATGGGGGGGGGGGGAAGTAACATTGTCTGTCCTTAAGCATGACTTCATCTTTTACATCCAAAGTCCAAAGCATTCCCAAAACAAATAAACCCAACCGTGTCATGCAAACAAACATGGCAACAAGTTTAGGGAGGCTGCACGTTAGAAGAACAATGTGCAAAAACCCATGCATTTGCAGTGAACACAGTGGGAACGAAACGCAGAAAGATAAATCAAAGTGCTGGGCATGGTGTCACACATTTGTAATCCCAGTGCTGGGGAGGAAGAGATGGGAGGGTTGCTTGAGGGGGCAGGGGCGTGGGGTCAGTATTGCTGGCCGGCCAGCCTAGCCTACTTGGTGAGCTGCTGAGCAACAGGACAGTGAGACTTTGTCAAAGAGAAAAAAAAAATGTGGACAGCTCCTGAGGAAAGCAGCAGAGGCTCTCTTCTCTCCAGCATGCAGTACACGTACACACGTACACACACACACACACACACACACACGCTGAGGAACACCAAGCAAGCCCACGCTATACATGCTTGAAGTGCTGTCTGGGTAGTCTCAGTTGCATGGCCCATCTGGGAGGCACCTACATCTGGGGTCTGTCAGAACCAGAGAGCAATTTCACTAAGCCTACGCCCTTAAATGTGGAATTCACGGGATCCTCCTGGAAAAAATGAATCCAAAGCTTGCAACAGGGGACCTTTGGAAGTTGGGGGTAATTAACCTTTCTGTGTAACGTGAGCTTTCTCAGCTAAATGGAGGGGAAAACTAGACCAATTTTAATAGCGAACAGATTCACGGTCGTCTCAGTTCCCATGTGCTGTACAGAGCTGTGGTTGCCACATGTGGTCTGGTATGTGGGAACAGCCACGTACAATACCCTACTGGGTCTCATATTGTGTAGCCCAAGCTGGCCTGAGACTCAGGCTGTATTCTTAGCTAGCCTAACACAGCGCATCTCATGCTGTCTTTATCACTATGGAGCTCAGGCTGGCTTCACACTCACTCTGTAGCCCAGGTTTCACCCAGACTCTCACTCTGTGGCCTCAGAGTGAGAACTAGTGTGATGCTCCCGCCTCAGCATTTCTAGTGCTGTTGTTACAAGCTGGGCAAGCCACCATATCTCCTCTCAAGGCCCATCCCATTCCCCCATATCCCCTCAACCCCTGGAGATAGAGTTTCTCTGTGTAGCCTTGCCTGTCCTGGACTCTTATTTGTAGATCCGCCTGTCTCTGCCTCCCTGATTGCTGGGATTACAGAGGCCGGCTGCCCATCTCTTTTTGACTTTTCTCTTCTCTGTGACAAGGCCAGGCCTCGTCCTGCTCTGCTGCCTTGGAGGCAGCCTTACCACTTTCCCAGCACAGTTGTCACAGCAAAGTCCTGGCTTTGTCCCTGTTGTCATTTTGCCTGTGACCTCATGTGCTCCTCTGCAAGCCATAATTGAATTCACATTTGATCTGCTTGACCTCCGCTTCACCAGAACAGAGTCCCTGGTGGACAGAGCTCTGGGAGCCTATGAGGTAGTAAGAGTAGCCACCTGCCCTCTGGGGCCCAAAGAGGCCTCAGGCCAGTCTCATTTGATCTGTCTGAGGTTGAAGAGGCTCTCTGCCTTCCTCTGTGTTTACTCGCCAGGACTGCTGTGAAACCTGGGTGGTTAAAAAACACAGCTGTCATCAATTGTCCCTGCTTCTGGAAGCTGAAGTCTGACAGAAGGGCTGGGTCCCAAGAGGCTACAGGAAAGGAGCTGTCCTAGGCCAGTCTCCTGTGGCATAGATGGACATCTTGTCCCCGTGACTTCACACTGTCTTCTTCTATCTAAATGTCCACTCACCTGTGCCTTTGTTTGATTGGCTCTGTGTCTTGTGTTTGTTTCAGCCTTCTGGATTCCAGGCTGGCTTTGAATTCTTGAACTCACTATGCTGTGGATAACCTTGACCTGTCCCTCCTCTTCCTTCTCCTGAGTGCTGGAGTTACAGGTGAGTGCATTGCACCAGTTTATAAATGTCCCCTTTTATAAGGACAGCAGTTACACTGAGGGATGCATCATGGCTTCCCAGAGACAATAACTCTGATGGACCTCTAGAGGGATGAGTCTTTTTGTTTGTTTGTTTCCTTGTTTGTCAAGACAGGGTTTCTCTGTGGAGCCTTGGCTATCTTGGACTTACTTTGTAGACCAGGCTGGCTTCAAATCCACAGAGATCCACCTGACTCTACTTCCCAGAATGCTCGAATTACAGGTGTAGGCCACCGCACCAGGCTTGGGATGAGTCTTAATTGTGGAAAGTTGACAATTTCCTGGGCCAGGCACTGAGCTTTTTCTAGTGTGACAATTTTTCTTGTCAACATGACTGGGTTTGGAATTACCTAGAAGACATACCACTGGGCATTCCCAGGTAGGATTAACTGACAAAAGACCCACCCTGAATGTTAGTGGCACCTCTCTATGGACTGGAATTGTGGAATGAATAAGAAAGCAACTGCCCAATAGCATTTTCCTTTCTCTGCCTCCTGACTGTGGAGAGAGAGTAAGGAGCCGCTTTACCATACTCTGGCCATGCTTTCCCTACCATGGCAGGCTCAATCTTCTGAACCAGGAGCCAAAATAAACGCTTCCTCACTTAAGCTGTTAGTACGTATTCTGTCACAGCAAAGATGAAAAATAATGCATCTGGAGTAAGTTTTCCTCTCACCACAGGCTCACAGAAGAAGTGCCATGACTGATGTTCTTTTTGTGGGCGAGGAAACTGAGGCACATATTCAGTAAGGGAGAGGCCCCTATGCACTCACTCTGAGTTCTGCCAATAGCATCCTAAAATTAACCCTTTCAAGGATGATAGGACTGAACTGGGCATGCTAGTGCACTTCTTTAATCCCGAGGCAAGAGGCAGGCAGATCTTCATGAGTTCAAAACCAGCCTGGTCTACAAAGCAAGTTCAGGACAGCCGAGGCTACACAGAGAAACCCTGTCTTGAAAAGCCAAGCAAAAAAACAAACAGAGTGATGAGACTGAGATTGGGAAGTGGGGTGACTTGCTTGAGGTGTGTGACTGCTCTGGAGGCCCATTTTTAGTACCTTTGCACAGATGAGGAGAGGGCTAAAGCTGGCACTTGTCAGGGACCAGAAGGGTCAGCCCAGCCCCAGCTGACCTGGGTTTGAGACAATGCCCTGGGCCTTCCCAGCAGTGAGCCTGTTTCCTCAGCTATAAAATGGCATGGGTAACAGAGGTGTGACATTGCATCTCCCTTAAGTTTCCCCAGCCCTGCATTACAAGGCCTGAATTTTCTAGGGCAGTGTTTGGCCCTGATCCAAGCCCCGTAAATGGCAGTTGGAGGGCCTGTGACTACTCCCACCCCAACACCCCTATCCCCTATAATTGGAGTCTTGTCGGTGAGTTACTGGCTCAGTGTTTTTATAGGCTCCCCTACATCCCCTCCCCACATTGCCTCCAAACAGAGGCCTTGTGAAGACCCGAGCCAAAAACATAGCTAAGAGGACGTGTGCCAGTGACCCAGCTTCTACAAGGATGATGTAGAGAACTTTCCAGGGCTGGGCCTGTTCCTGTTCTCCCTCTAGCAGCTCCTGCCTCCCTCTTCCTTCCACAGAAGCCGCTCTGTCCCCTCAGACTGGGCCAGCTCCCACTCAGTTCTCTAATGGTTCTGGGAAGGGTAGGGGCTGTGTTTACATGCCAACCTGGAAGCAGCCGGCCAGGAAAGTCAGTCAGCCTGCCATTGTCTCACAGTTGGACTCTGACACGCAGCCAGGCCCACACAGCAAGGCACAGCCTATGAGTCACAACCAGCTAGCCAGTTGCCTGGCCAACATCAACCAGTCTGCCCATTAGCATACTCTGCCAGGCAAGCACTTGGCTGCTGCATGACAGCCAGACTTGGCCACATTGTCAGGGACACTCAGTCATGGCTGCTCTTGTCTTCCGATCAGTCAGATGTCCAGCCAATATCAATCTGCCAGACACTGTCTATTACAGTCTGACACCACAACTAACACTGTGAGTCAGTACTATAGTCAGCAGGTCTGGTCATCTGAATCTGCCAGCCGGTAGGCATCAGTCACCCAGACAGCTACTTAGAACCAGTCAGCCAAGTAGTCAAGCCAGTTGGTCCCTAAGGATAGTATTTCACAGCTGGACTCAGTTTCCCTGTCACCACCATCCAATCAGCACAACCGTTCCCACCGTGAGGTACCGGTCAGAGAGACAAGGCAGGACAGCCATGTGGCCATTTTTCAGTAATTCAGGCAAGTGGTCAGGCCTGTCAGATGGGCACAGTCGCTTCCTGTCTGCTGAACAGACAGTCACATCATCAGAGGCGGCCACAGCCTGTGGCCTGGTGTGTAACTCTCCCAGGATCAGACATGCCATCAAGGCAGGCAGGCAGACACGCAGTGACACAATTATCATGAAAGGGAAAGCCACACACATACACTTCCACCACCACCCCACTCCACCCCCCAACACACACACACACACACAGCCAGCTAGCCTGTCAGTCACAGCCATCAAGCCATCAATCAAATTCTTTACTGAGCACTCTTAGGAGCTCACATTCAGTCTGTCAGTCATCCATCAGTCAGACAACCAATTGCCTGGCTATTTAGTCAGTGTGAGTTTTTCAGGCAATGAAACCAACTGACCCACTGTCATCAACCAGCCATCCAGACGGTCATGTAGACACAGAGTACACACCGAGTCAGTCTCCTGATTCACTCATCCTTTGGTTGGCCAGGCTCACTCCATTAGTCCAGCTGCAGCTGGCCATGATTGTCACAGTGTCACTGTCATAGGCCTGTTTTGCTTGCTACACAGTGTGCTAACTACTTGAATGAGAAATATTTTACCCTTAAATTTTTTTTATGTTTTTATTTTGTGTGTGTGTGTGCATGAGTGCCCTATCATACACGTGGAGGTCACAGGACAACATGGATTGTCAGCCTTGGTGGCTGACAACTCCTTAAACTGCTCAGCCATCTTGCTGGCCCAATTTATTCATTTTTGAGGCTGGTGTGAAGCTGAACTGTTTTTTTTTTTTTAGTTTTGTTTTCAAATTGTTTATTGCCTGTGTATAGACACCTTTACCCTATGAGCCACCTTGCCCACTGAAGTAATCCACTCTTGAGGCTGTCTAGTGTAAGGAAACTGAGCGGAGGGCTCAAACTGTCTCCCTGGATTTGCAGAACAAAGAAGTGGGGAGGTGTGAGATGTGGGGAAGGACTCAGGATGTCTCTTCACATCTTCACAGGATGTGTGTTCAGAAACGGAGGCATTCCCATGCTGGAGAGTGGACTTCTGGCCCTTTGATTCCAAAGGTTCATCGGCCACTGGCACAGGCCCAAGGGAAGCCTCCTGAGTTTCAACCAGCTTAAGCTGCCTCAAAGTTCCTGAAAAGCAACTTATGCAACCCCTAGGGTAACTCTGTGTCTGTGTTAGAGGGTGTCATGCTGACAGGAACATGTTGTTCAGCTACCCCAGCACCAGCATCTGGGAAAAGCATTAATCATTAAGTAAAGCTGGAGGGTTCATTCAAGCTTCATTCATGTCAACAAGCTACCCCTATCAGTGGCCTGGTTAGTCCTACTCACAGCCTGTCAGTCACCACAATATTGACCATTGACCATTGACCATCGGTCCATCTGTCATCTCCCTGGGACACACTGAGTCCTTACAGTGTTCAAATGAAGCAGGAGCAAACCTCTGGCAGAAACAGAAAACCGAAAACACGGCTTACCGCAACCTTCGACATGTCAAGGGCTTGGTGGTCCCCAATGCAGCCCCCTGTCTCTGCTTCATAGGGACAGGGAGGCCAGGACAAGCACACTGGCGTCTGTCAGACAGAGGGCCACACAGGCAGGTGCCCACAGGCAGGGGCGGGGGAAACTTGGGCAGTTTTCTATCAGACCACCCAGATGTTCTGGGAGGACTCCAATGGCCTTGTAGACCGGAGCTTTCCTCTCCCTTTCTCCCGCTGTCCCCCCCTACACACACTCACACCCCTTCCTGTACCTTCACTCCCTCCTCTCAGTCCTTCCTTCCTCAGCCCTTTCCTGCCTTCCCACAGGGCCACCCTCCCCTACACACTCACACCTCCATACCTCCCAACTGTCACACCCCACACACATGCTCTGTGCATATACAACACACACAGAGACTCACACAAGCACACTACACTCACACAGACATGCACACATGCCTTACTTCTTGGCTGGCTTCCTCCAGGCAGAAAGTCCTGTTCCCAGCAGCCTCAGCAGCTGCCCGGCCTCCTCCACTCTTCAGTCAGGACTTCCCCCTGGGAAGGCTGGCCTTGGGGGCCACTCTGCATTTGACTCTTCCTGGAGGTTCTTCTCCACAAGATGACAGGGAAGGCAGGGAGGAGCCCTGTCACTCCCTTCCTGTGTCCAAGGCTGGTACTTTCCAGTTCTCCTTCTCCAAACCCTGGCCAAAGTCCAGTCAGCATAGCAAGAGCAAGCCTGATCTGCTAAGCCCCAGGGAACAGCTTGCCCATCCCTCAGAGATGGGGACTGCCTTCCTTCTGTTGGACTGAGGCAGAGAACATCACCGTGTCTCCTCCTGCGTCTGGGGGAACTCAGGGCACTTTAAGTAGAGTCCTGGAGCTCTGTACTTCCTCTTCCACGTGGATATGGTGACAGCCACCTGCTCCGTGGTACCCAGATGGGGAGATTAAGGGGGTTGAGGTGAAGAGCTCACCAACAGAGCCTAGGGCAGGGGCTCCTGGAAATGATGACAGCTGACCTGTGGTGAATTCATAACACCTGGGCCTGCTGGTGGTTCAGGCTAAAAGGCCCTCCCCTTAACCTCCTTCCACGTTTGGTCTCCCAGACAACACACTGCCTTGGACACGTTCACCCTTCGTCTTCCTGGAGTCAGCACCTCCCCTCTCCCCACTGCACAGACAAAGAGAGGGCTCTCGGAGTTGAAAGTAGTGATGGCCAAGCCAAGACTGACTGGTTCCTGGTACTAGAGTGATGTATTCTTCTCAAGGCCTAGGTGCCTCCTGCCCTCTGCACCCAGCCCTGGCCGTGGGCTGCCTCACTGTTTCTTCTTTCCTTAGAAATGGAAACTCCAAATAGCAGAAGGCACGGGGCACAGCCAGATCTCCTTGGGTAGAGAGAACCCCCTTTCCTTCTTTGCTGCCACGCGTTGCCCTTCCTTCCCCACTGTGGTGGGGTGTGAAATGGAAGCCTCTCTTGTGTTTGTCTGCAGCAGGCTCCCCACAGCTTGTCTAAGGTCTACATCTGGCCCCAGTGCAGTTTGGTGGCAGGTCTGTGTTCCTTGGAAATGGCATTTCAGAAAGGAGGGTGCAGCCCTGGCCAGGACACTCGCTCAGAAGTCAATGACTTCCCCTACCCCTTCCCCCACAGAACCAATCCCTGTACTCCAGCCAGCAGGGCCTCCCTAGGCTGTCGGCTGCAACCTGGTCCGAGCCTCCGCCTCAGACCCCAGAGCCAGCTCTCTGTGAACAGTTCAATGTCCTCAGCAGACTCTTTCCCTTAGCCCTCACCCCACCCCCACCCCAGTCTTCTCCCTCCCTGCCCTCTCACTCACTTTGCTCATTCTGTCCTTTTTCTGCCCCGCCCCCACCTCCCTCTTTCTTTCTCTTTTTCTCTCTACCACAGGCCGCACCTCTTCCTCGCCTTTTTCTTTCCCAGCAGGTCCCTCCGCCCTCACCTCTTTTCCTCCTGCAGCCTGTCACTCTCTGTCCCATGCTTCTTTTCCTTGGGGTTTCTTCCTTTCTTCTACCTCTGATAAATGTGCTGGCCTTTATCCAGGTCTGCAAGGGTCAGGCTATTCTGCAGGACTGCCAGCCTGCTGACCTGGAGGGCCACAGTGTCTAAAACCCTCCAGCCTGCACACTTCTAAGCTGAGATGAACTCCAGCCCCCTCAAGAGCACCTTACTCCTCACCGGAGCTGCCTCAGAGGACATCACCATCTTTTAAGTCTCCCAGGGGTTCTGTTCTAAGGTAGCTGTGTGATATTAGGGCCTTCGCTCCTCAGAGATACTATGGAACAGTCATCTCCTAGGGGAGCCCTGCTTATCTTCAGGCCTAGCTGACTTCTGGAATCGGCCTCTTTTCTCTAGAGATTTCCTTATCTAGATTTTACAGTATCTGTCAGATAGGCTGTCTCAGACCCCTGCAGGAATCCTAAGGGCCTGGCTACCCCCAGGGGCATGCCTCATCCAGCAACCAACAAGCATCCCGATCTTCTCCAGCAGCTGCCTGAACACACACACACACAAACGGGGGTGGAGGGAGAAACCTGCTCCTTGAAATACACACACATTCCCTCCACCTTCCTTTTCTGGGCTTCCCAACCTTCACTTTTTATCACATTCCTCTTCTATTCTGTGGTCCATTGGCCACACCTGCTACCAGTCTGTCCTGTTTGTCCCTGCCTGGCACACTGCAGGCTGAGAGGAGCTCCTCTAACAAGCCAAGGCTTTTCCTGTCCTGATGGCCACCCAAGCTTCCAGACTTTCTGCCTGGGCTCTTCACAGCTCAGCCTCCACTTGCAGAGTCTTAAGGTTTAAAGACAACTTAAGCTCCCCGATGAAGAGCTAAACAGGCCTTGAGGTAAAAGTGTGGAGAGGGAAGGGAGAGAAAGGGGGAAGGAAGGGCTGTTTTTCTCCTCAGCTCCTCCCACACAGGTCTCCAGGTGGGAGAGTTGTTGGCCTTTGCTGGTTTGGGGCTGGTTTATGTAGCTGAGTGGCTATCAGGGAGACACACTAGAGGAGGGTGATGATTGAAGTGACTTAGTGTGTGTGTGGGGTGGACAGGGACTCTCCAAAAGAGTGTGGTGTGGTTATAGACTTTGAATCTAGGAAGAATATAGCAAAAACTTTCCAGGCAGGCACGGTGGTTATGTTTGTAATTCCAGCACTCCAGGAAGACAGGCAGGAGGAGTTCAAAGCTAGTTTGGGCTACACAGTACAGTTAAGGGCAGCCTGGTCTACAGGAAGTGAGACTTTGCCTCAACAAAACCAGACTTTGGGAGACACTAACTGGCTTTCTTCTGAGGAGGGAGCAGAGGTAAGAGTGGAATGGCTTCAGGTTGTGTATTCTTGTTCCCATCTCCCCTGCCAACAGCAACTCTTTCTAGCCCCATGGGTCATAAGGGAAAACGTCTTCATTTATAAACCAGGGACCTAAGGGAGGCCACACCTGAGCTTCCCAGATGGGCCAGAGGGCCCAGGGCACACACGCTGCCAAGGGGCAAGAGACTCATGGGAAGAGCCAGCCTGCAGCCCTTCATCAGCGAGCCTTTATTTGAAAACACTCTTTGGAAGGGCCGCAGGGTGGGAGTCACAGCAGAAGCCCTTCATTCACGGGCGGGAGGGGGGCTTTGTAAAGACAGTTGCTCTCCTGCTGAGCACAAACCCACCATTTCCGCTCTTCTTGCTCCCGAAGAGGAGGGCCTGGCCACTGTGTGAAATGTTCTTAGAGACCTCCTGCTGAGGTGACAAGGCTCAGAGCAGAGAGCAGCAGGCTCCCCACTGGCCCCAGGATGACATCCAAAGGCCTGCCAGCTGCATGAAGAGGCCACCCTCAAGTCTGCCTCACTTCTGCCCAGCCACAGCTCCAGGCCAGGCCTTGGTCCCTGGGAGCCATTCCTAGTCACTTAAGTTGCTGGGTCCTCTGGGAAGGTCTCCTAGCCCCTAAGATGCCTTTCTGTGGCGCGTACCCCCTCACCATCTCTCAGCTGGTACTTCATACCCTCAAGATGGCCTTTCTCCATGAAGCCCCAGAATGCACCAGGATGCCAGTGGGGAACATAACTGAGAAGGGTTAGACACCTGCCATCTGTGTTCCTTTGTTGTTGTTTGTGGCTTTTTTTTTTTTTTTTTTGGAAGCAGGGTCTCATTGTGTATGTAGCTCACTCACTATGGAGACCAGTTTGGCCTCAAACTCACAGAGATCTGCCTGCCCTGTTCCCAGAATGCTGGAATTAAAGGCATGCACCACCAGCACACCAGGAAACCCGTGTTTCTTTCTTGGGGGGGGGGGGTCATTGAGACAGGGTTTCTCTGTGTAGCCTTGGCTGTCCTGAAACTCACTCTGTAGACCAGGCTGGCCTCAAACTCAGAGATCGGCTTGCCTCTGGAGTGCTAGGATCAAAGGCATGTGTCCCCCCCCCACCACCACCACCGATGGCCCCACAACCTGTGTTTCTATCATCAGGCTTCTAGAAGGAACTACTCCACCCAGGAGCTGCCTCTTTGTCTCTGTGTTGTCTCACAGTTTGCAGTAAGGTTTCAGCTGAGGGAGGGTCTGATAGCCAAAGTGGGTCCCTGGCTGGGGTATGGGCTTCTTCCACGTGCACATCTTTTTCTCACTCTGTGCCTTTTTATGAGGATGTCACTCACAGCGGACGGAGGTCCACCCTACAGACATTAAGTTGATTCGATTTCCTCTGCGAAGATGCTTGCTCTAATAAGGTCACATTCTGGGGTGCTGGGGTTAAGACCTGGGCACATGTTTTATGGAGAAACACAATCCCATCCATAGTACTCACACTTTTGACCTTGTGGTACTTAAACATCACAGAACCTTTTGTTCCTTGTTTGTCAAACTAGGATTGTGAAAGGCAGAGAGATTGCCAAGAGTTTGATTGGGCTTGGCTGCCCATCAGCTTTGTGACCCAGGGCAGTCACTTAACCTCTCCGAATCAGTTAGAAGTCGACTCCTCATCCATCGCCAAAAGGAGGTGGTGGTGAGAGTTAGCACTCTGTACTCTGATTTGTGAGCCAAGAAAACAAATTACACTCTAAAAGTGGTTAGACCCCATTTCACTGTTTTCTAGACACACCTGAAAACTCGTAGAAATGTAATTGGAAATTACTGATGTCAGCAATGTCATCTTCAGGATTATGTGGTGAGTGTGTTTCAGGTATGCTGGGAGGACCTCGACCCTGGGCAGTCACAGGAAATCAGGTCATAGAATACAAGCTTCAGCCCTCTCTGTGACCCTAGTTCAGTGATGGAGAGTCTGAGGGTCGGGAGGTGAACTGTTTTATCCCAGGTCCCAGAATGAGAAAGGGGCAGGCAACTGACTTCTGTGACAGAACCTGCTTCCCCTTAGCTCTTCCTTCACTGGGGCTATGCATGTCGTAGACGAAATCATGATAAGAGTCACTTAATTGAGAGAGGCAGGTTCTCTCATAGCTCAGCACCAGCTGTCAAGGGCTGCTGTGTGGCTTGAGGGTAGGTCAAGGGTTACCAGGCTCTTAATTTCTGCAGTCCTGGCTTGGGTTCCTGTACAAAGACTAACTGTTGTGTCTTCATGAAAAATTACTTCACCACCTTGAGAGGCCGTTTTCTGTCTGGAGGAGTCGGCTGAGGCTGCCAGCTGTGCTGGAGTAGTGCCTGTGAAGGCATTTGTATTGGGCTGGGCCAGCGTGAACCCTGCAGAGAGACATTGGGGTTTTTTGGTTTGTTTTGTGCGTGTGTGTGTGTGTGTGTGTGTGTGTGTGTGTGTGGTTTTTTTGTTTTTGTTTTGTTTTGTTTTTTCATATCTACTGTACAGCCTTTGGGCCCCTGAGATGAATCTGCTGGCTGCATTTGGGCCCACAGGATTCCCCATCAGTGTCTGCTGACCCTAAGGCTTGTGTCTTCTAGAGATAGAAGTTGAGGCCTTTGGAAACTATTTTTGCTCATACAATGGCAGCTTGTAAGGGGAACCTGACCATACATAGCAGGAAGAATTGGGTAAGAGGAAGCCTTCATGTGTTAGACCCAGAGCCCTCAGAAGCACCTGAGGTAAATGTGTGATAATAAATAGTTTATTTGGGAGGAGCTCAGGAAATCAGAAAAGGGTGTGGGAAGTGAAGGCAAGAAGGGAGAGCTGGCTGGGTATTTAACTTTTTTTTTTTTTTTTTTTTGTTTTTTAATCACTTTAATTGTAAGGAGGAAGGATAATTCAACCAAATGAAGAAAACATGTATTTGTTTTTTTTAAAAAAAGAGGATAGGAAGATTTCTAGTGTTCAAGTGCTGATACAGTGTCTAAACCTGTTGATCACCAGTGATGTTAGAGCTCACAGCACAAAACCTGAATGCTAAAAAGTGCAAAGATGCAGGCTGAAGCAGGAGGCTTGCTGTCCTGGGCCAGCCTGGGCTATGAGCTTGTCTCCAAAAAAAAATAAAATAAAATAAATAAATAAAACAAAGAGAAAGAAGGAAGGAAGAAAAGAAAGAAAGAGAAAGAGAGAGAGAAAGAAAAAAAGGAAGAGAAAAAAGGAAGAAAAGTCTCAAAATGGTGCCAATTATGGAGAAAAAGCAAGGTCCGGTACAGAGCCAAGGAAAAGAATCCAACATCCAAGGAAGGGACTATAGTAGCCAGTCCCCTCTCCGGTGGAAACCCACAGAACTGTTGCCCTGGGACATGATGAGGGAACATGCACGGGTGTGTCAGCTCTACAGACGTCCAGCTACAGCAGCCTGGGGAACTGTGTATGCTTGAGGAATGTTACCCAGCTGGAGGGGCTCCTCTGGGACTTGGGGATGTCTAGAGAATTACAGACACCCCTGGGCCTGCTTTGTCCTAATCTGCAATGCAACCTTCAGCCTGGCGTTCAGATATCTCCAGGAGAGTCCCTGGAAGCCTTCTAGAGCCGAGGGAAAGTTGGATGGCGCCCCCCCCCCCATCCCATGACACAGCGTTGGATGAGAGGTCCAGGACATTAGAGTCCTAAAGCCAGGCTGTGCTTGCAACAGATTGGGTGCCCTCTTAGTGATATGCCCCAGACCGAAGCAGGAGGAGCTGGACTCCTCTGGGGGGCGAGGGGAGATGGGTAGAGGGGGCTGGACACTTAGAGCACCGGGTGGACTCTGGAGTGGAGGGTGCACCTGCCCAGGGGACACAGCTCTGCTCCAGGAACCACTGACCTGGTTGCTGAGGTTGCAGTTAGCATCTTCTAGTCTGCATCTTAAGAACCAAGACTATACTTGGTGTGTCTTCAGGTCCTGGCAGCAGGGACCTTGTCAGCATAGCAGTCTACCCTGAAATGCTTCTCTGGCTCTCATTGCGGATCCTCACTAGTTTTTATCCTGGGGACTCATAGATACAAGGGATCCTAGGTGTGCTGGATAGTTGTCAACTTGTCACAAGCTAGAGGTATCTGAAAGGAGGGAAACTCCACGGAGAGAATGTCTCCATAAGATCTGGCTGTAAGGCATGTTCTTAATTGATTGATATGGAAGGCCCCAGCCCATTGTGGGTAGTACTATCCCTGGACTGGTTGGTTCTGAGTTCTATTAAAAAAAAAAAAAAAAAAAAAAAAAAAAGCAGGCTGAGCAAGCCAGTAAGCAACATACCTCCAAGACCTCTGTATCAGCTTCTGCCTCAGGATTTCTGCCCTGTTTGAGTTCCTGTCCTGACTTCCTTCAGTGATGAATGGCAACAAGGAAGTATAAACCAAATAAACCCTTTCCTCCTCAACTTGCTTTTCAGAGATGGTATTTCATTGCAGTAATAGAAACCAGAACTAATCACAAGCTATTTGTATCTTGTCTCCTCTGTTTTGGTGCCTGTGGTTATTTAACTATCTTCAGCTCCCAGGTGGGAAGGCTAGAGACTGCTCCTGGGAAGGGTGCTTCTATAGTCTCCATGTGGCTAGCACAAAAACTGCAGATAGAGAGCTCCTGGGTACAGAGGAACAGTGCAGGTTCGGGGGACAAAGCTGAGGTGCCAAGGAACTCACTCAGGGGCTCCCTGACCGACTCCAGGTTCTTCCAGAGTAATCCATGATTCTGAGGACCATCAACTGTGAAGCTACCCCCTCCCCCCCATTTCATTAAAACTCTGGTATACCGCTGAGCTTCTCTGTGGCAATGGCTGTTCCATGGTGAGCTGCAGGTGGGAGACTGACTGGGACCAGCTGGTCTTCTTCCAGCATTTTGGCTCTGGGTCACTGGCCTGCTGCTTGACCTTCTACTTCTCCCTGCAGCCCTAGATCCTGCTCAGCTGATGGAGAAGGAAAGATAAGTCACCCTATTCTGTGGGACGGAGGGACATGCTGTCTGCCCAGCAGATGGTAGGGCCTGGCATCTGAGTTGTGCCATTTCCTGGTGGTGTCTTTGAATAAATCTCCAAGTTCATTCTTCTTTGCTTAAAAATATGGTGCGGTTCCTGATACTACCCTTGCTGGGCTAAGGGATCAGCTGTGGATTTGATCAATAAATAAAATGTGGAATCAGAGAGTGTTTCCTGTGCTGGTCTGTGCCCTAGGGGCGTCTCCCAGGTTCTTAGAAGATTCTGGCATGAATGCTGTTGGCTGAGATGCTGGGGTCCATTCAGCTACCTTGGCATTGGGGTGTTGGTGAAGGGGCCTCTCTAGAGAGCCCAGGTGGAGAGCAGTGATGTGAGCAGAACTGTGGAGGAAGGGGGGAGCTGGTGTATGCTCCATGCAACAGGGTGGTGGGCCCTGGGAGACACAGCCCGGGGTTAAGTGAAAGGGAACAGAAGATGGTGAGTCGTGTTCGCCATGGGGGTAGGCCCCCTATCTTTACCTACCGTGCCTCCGGGGATGGGTAAAACAACAATCACAAGCATATAATCCCAGCAGGGGATTAGAAGTTCAAGGTACAGAATGAGTAACAGAACAAACAACCTAAAACCAACGAAGCGAATATCAATACACACACACACATACACACCATATCTGCTGTGTCTGTTCCTTGGAATAACTAGCATCACAGGAAGAGGCTCTCTGTCCCAGGGGGATAAGATACCAGGCAGATAGCCTGGATTTGAGCCCTGAGTCCCCTTTTCGGTTCGGAGGATGGAGCCTCAGACATGCTAAGAAAGCGCTTTACTGCTGAAATGGATCCTTAGCCCTTTAAGCACTTTAGCTGAAGAGGTCTGACCTCAAACTCTGTGTCTAACCCAGCTGGCCTTGAACCTGGGATCCCCTGCTTCGTCCTCGTCCTGGTTACCTGGGACCACAGGTGTGCATCACTCCACCTGGCCTCAGGATGTCTTTAAATCTCTGTGGGCTTCGGTTTCCTCGTCTGCAAAATTGAGCAATTTGTGTTTTCATGTTCTAGCAGTCTCACGGATGTAGGTGAAGTACCTAGCGTTGCTCTGGCTTGCAAAGGCCAGCAGCACCAGGTAGCAGAGTCCTTAATCCCTACCAACCCTCCTCCTGAGGCACAGACTCCAGAAATGCCAGGTCCCGGCTGGGGCCACCCCTGGGCTGCTCAGCCGGAGTGGAGCCTGGTCTGAGATCTGGAAGGTGGCAGTCTCTGAGCTCCCGCATTGGCTTCTTCTTCCTTCCCCATCCCCCAGGCTTTTTAATGAGTTTAGTATTTTCATCAAATCATTCTTCCTACAACACAGGGCTGGGGGAGGCTAAAAATAGCTCCCCAAGTCACATGACGGCTCCAAATGCGGAGGCTCCCAGCAAAGGTACAAGTGCGACGCCCTGTTTCCTAGGAAATGAGAGTCATCGCGATGCCTGGGCTGCTGCCACCGACGCAGCCAGGGCCTCTCAGGAGCCACATTGTTTTCTGCGACAGCCCTGCTGTGACAGGCGCCGGGTGGGGGAGGGAGGGCAGGACACCACCTCAGAGCTGGCAGGCCCGCAGCCTGGTGCCCTAGGGTCCAGAAGCCACTGTGTCCCTTCAGAACTGAGGGGTCAGGAAGGTGACAGCTGTCTTCTCTGCCTTCTCCGTGAATGGCCTGACCCTGTCCCTTCTCCCACGAGCAACACGGACAGTGCCCACCTGAGCTCCTTGCAATAAGTTTTTTTATGATTTGTGAATGACTTTAGTATGTTGACGGGCACACTCCCTCCCCCGCCCAAACCTTCCCAGCTTCCACCTGCCTCGCTGACTCAAAGGTGACTCCTTGTCACCTACAGTGCTGGCTCTCACATGCTGTATCCCAGCCCCAGAATCTCATCTAGCTCTGCTGAGGCTGGGTTTGAGAATTTGCGTCTATCGGCTCTTCCTATGTAATTCTGGGCTCCTGGGAGGAGAATGAGACTCTAGATGTCTTTCTCTGTACCCCTTCCTTCCCGTCCTTTCCTCTCGCACCCTTCCTTACAGCTACTGTAGTTTTACTTTTAGTTCCTTCAGATCCTGGCTTCTGCAGGAGACTGCCTGGACTCTGGCCTTGCTCTCGCTCTTCCTGCCTGCCTGGACAGCTCTGTGTCCTCAGCCCCTCGCTTGTTCTTAGTGGTAGCAGTCTCTATCAGTTTTGCATGGCAAGTGCTGTCAGTGCCCCGGTTCCACAGCTGAGGAAGACTGAGACTTGATAGAAAGTCGAAGCCCCATGTCACAGGGGGTTTTAAGGTGGATTTAAGGTGGCTTGACTTTCAAGTCCCTGTGACTAACTCAGAAGCCTTTTTCCTCAAGTTTCATACACCACAGCGCTTCCCAGGTCCCGGGACAGCCATCTAGGGACAGGTACATTGTTTTATTTAGGTTCTCTGTTGCTAAGAGACTTTGTTTGGATCAGTACCCCAAGTGTTGGAACCAGGGTCTGCCATTAGTAAGAGCTCAATAAGCATCAGATTTCTGTCTAATTGATCCAATAGTGTTGAGAGGATAAATAAATGGCCACTCCCAGGTCACTGTCAAGTGAACACATTGACAAGGGTAGACAAGTAAGATCCTCCATCCTCTGCACACACTGGCTGGTTGAGTTAATGAATTGACAGTTATTATTAGTGCCTGTTTTCTGCATAAATTAACACACATGTGAATGGCCTAAGTAAGTACCCATTATGTGTTGATTACCCAACTGAGTAGATGGATAGAGAAGGAAGTGGACAGGCTGGGGGCAGGTGATGTGGGGGATGGGTGAGTGGATAAATAAGCCAGTAGCTGGAGGTATAGGTGCAACTGAGGTGGGGGATGGATAGACAGGTGAATAGATAGATGGGAGCAGGGGAAATGGGTAGATGGATGGGTAGGTTAGTAGATGAAGGAATAGGGGCTGTGGAAATGTTAGTAGGAAATGTTTAGATCAGTGGTTCTCAACCTTCTTAGTGGCACAATACAGCTAGCTCCTCATGCTATGGTAACCTCCTACATAAAATTATTATTATTTTTCAGACAAGGTGTCTCTGCATAGCCTTGGCTGTCCTGGACTCTCTTTTGTAGACCAGGCTGGCCTTGAACTTAACACTGATCAACCTGCCTCTGCCTCCCCAAGTGCTGGGATCAAAGGTATGTGCCACCGCACGCTGCCATAAAATTATTTTCATTGCTACTTCATAACTGTAATTTTGCTACTGTTATGAATCATAATTTATTATTATTATTATTATTATTATTATTATTATTATTATTATTATTTTGGAGATAGAGGTTTGCCAAAATGGTTACGACCCATAGGTTGAGAACCACTGGGTAGGTAGGCATACAGAAGTGGGATGAGGAAGGAGAAGTAGATAAATGGAAGGGGATGGCTAGATGGATGGTAGGCTGGCACATAGGTGAATGAATACATGGAATGACAGAAGAGGCGGAGGATGAACAGATGGCTGGATGAATGGGTTTTGTAGCTGAATATATGGAAGGATGGAGCCTGGGGAGTTGGAGAGGTCATGCTAGGTGGGAGGTAGACCTTGACATTGTCACCATGGGACACTGTGATGTTATTTCTGCCAGCTAGATGATGAGTGTCTTTTCCTCAGGACCCTGGGGCAGGTGGTGCCTACAGCTGGCAAGGTAGCCTGAGCACTCTCTAAGCTACCCGCTCTGACTTCCAAAGCCAGATGGATGATGCCTCCTGAGCATCAGGAGGGGCGTGGAACTGCTTTAAATGTCAGGATGTCACCCAGCTGCAAGGCTGGGGCTTGATGGTTGTCATGTTCCTGGAGCACTTGTTGTAATGATTAATTATTTTCCCTTCTCCTGACACGGCTCCTTGCGAGGGGAGCCAGGGAACTTGGCTGGAAGCCCAAGCCTGGTGCTCCACAATTGAATTCACTAACAAGCCAGGAGTAAATTAACCCCGACCCTCCACCAGGTGTGCAAGGTGTGCACCGAAACCTGCCGGTTGGGCTCTTAGCTCCAGCCAGGTGCTGCTTGGTTCAGAGACCCTGCCGCCAGAGCAACAGGGCACCTGCAGAGACCCCACCGAAGGAGGCCGAGCCCAGGACGATGCCTGAAGTCGGGGAAAGGCAGCTGGTTGGTTGAAGAGTTTCTTGATTTTGATCTACGTGAAATGATCTCTCATTTTCAGAGTACTCACTATGCATAGACCATTCTAGAAATGTTTCACTCCAATTCTGTCATGGCATCCTTTCAACAGCCTTCACGTGAAAAAAAAGCACACATACGTATAAATATATATTACATATATACGTGTTTTATTATTAGAGTGTGTGTGTGTGGCTATGTACCATGTGAAGGTCAAAGGGCACCTCTTGAGCCTTCTCTTCTTCCACTGTGGATTGGAAGAAGGTTGAACTTGGGTGGTCAGGCCTGCTGGCAACGGCCTTTACCCACTGAGCCATCTCACTGGCCTGCAACAGCCTTTTGAGGCAGACGGCTGCCATCCTCACATCGTCATCTGGCAGATGACACTGAAGGACAGAAATTGTTATAGACATTGTAAACCCTGTCTGTGATTAAGTGGTGACATGTGATCCCTGAGACCAGATTAGAATGAGGACAAAGCTTCCACCTGGCTCTGGCTGTCTTGTGGTATGTCTTTCAGAGCCCTGGCAGGAAGGGGTCAGGCTGTCCCCAGGTCACCATGTGTGAAAGCAAGTACACTGGGAGCCAGAACGATCTCAGCCGTTTGCCTCTGTGAGCTGCTTCTGTCCCCGGCCCCTTGCCTGCCTAAGACAGCATGAATGACTCTGAGGAAGAATGACCCAGCTGAGGCCAGCCCGGTCTCAGAGCTCCAGTGACGATAATAGATAATGGTTCTTGCTAAGTGATGCGGCTTTGTTTTGCATCTATGTCTGGAACAATGGTGCAATCAGTAGCCTTGGATTCAGCAGGGAGAATGGAGGGGCCTGGCTGGGAGCGGTGCCTCACCATCTTGGGCTAGCATTGTAGTAGACCCCACCTGTTGGGACATAGTGAGGTCACCTTCTTCTCTGGTTTGCACATGACCATGCTGTGCAGGGATTGGAGACCTGATTCTCAGCCTGTAATGCTTTTGTGTGACAAAGCTTTTCCTGGGAAAAACACGTATGTCTACTCACCCCAAATATCGAACCCATGACAGACCAACGTACAGATACTACTGAAGTCCAACTTGGGGGAACCAATGCCAATGAGGTTTTTGTTTTGTTTTGTTTGTTTGTTTGTTTGTTTCTTGTTTTAGTTTTTTGAGGTAGGTTTATCTGTGTGGTCCTGGCTGACCTTGAACTCGCAGGCGACCCACCTGGTTCTATCTCTCAAATTCTGGGATTAAAGGTGTGCACCACCACTGCCCAGCTAAAACCAATTGAGTTTTATTGGGGTTACTTACTTTGTGAGCTAGAAACCTGGAGCATCCTGCGTAGTGTGCAGACAGCTTAACAGGTTGAAAAGAATCCTTCCTGAGTGCCTCAGTTGATCTAAACCTCTTCCAGGTGTCTGGGCTATTTTCTACTTGCTCCTGGCAGCTGCTCTGGTCTGAGAGTCTACTTTGCATCTCCACTCTTGAGCATTAGTGGGGAACTCTTGGCTTTTATTGTTTATTCTGGCAGGAAGGGGGCTAGTGAATCTGATCAGTTTCAGGGACTTCCTGAAGCAGTTTTGAATTATTTACCTTCCTGTTTAAGGAGTTTGCTGTAGGAGAGAATGTTTTAATCTCAGAAAAAACATGCACGGCTACAGAGAGTTGCTACAGAGAAACACTGGGAGGTCCTCCGTGATCTCCTGATCTCCTTTGAGAGCAGCTTTATAGTTACAGGGTCATTGGCTGGCTGTTGCTCTTCTGTATCTGACGTCTTGTGACCTCTTTCTCTCACCACCATGAAATGACATACCTGGAAAAGGTAAACTTTTCCATGCTGGACTTATCGGCTGAGATATGTGCTTCTGTTCTTTATAAATTTCCCAGCCTCACAACCACAGAACAGAATCCAGACAGCTAATGCAACTTGATCCCTGCAGCTCAGCTGGAAACCTAGGGCTTGGTGCACTTGCTCTCTAAGGCTTTCTTACAGGCACAAAGCTAGAGGTAGGTGTGTCCTCCTGGCTCCACTTTCCTCCTTCTCTGTGTGTCCACATACTGGTGGGAGCCAGCACTCTTCCAAGAGGTCTCCCTGCTTCATCTTGGCCTCTTCTGTTTCTTTTAAACACATCAGCCCAGGATTTCCCAACTACATGGAAGTGGGGCTGTTTCTCTCCTGTACCTCCGATCTTCCAGTGATAGCCTATTTCACTAAGCCTAGTAGAAACAGAGTACTTTTCACGGAAGCCAGCCCTAAGGACCTTAGGCTCTACCACTCCACCCTGCTTGGTACACACCTTGTTCTCCTGCCTGCAATATGGTCCCAGGTTCTCTGCTCCGGCCTCCAAACTCCTGGCTTTCCCAGCAACACACCAGGCATGGTCCCCCTTAATGCTTTTCCCCAGCTGTTTCTTCTGCTTTTTCTGTTGCTTTCTACAGGCTCTCTGTCACATCCTCTTCTGAGACAGGATGGCCTAGAGCTTGTGGCAGCCATCTTGCCTCAGCCTCTCAGAATGCTGGGGTTACAGATGAATCAGCATACCTGGCTCTTATATTTCACCTCTTGTTTTTTTTTTTTTCTTTGTTCTTGGCTGCAGTTCATACGAATCTTCTCATTGTGTCATGTCCCTCACTACCTATTTAAAAGCGACCCCCCCACACCATTATGCTATCAGACTCCCCTTTATATTTTCCTTCATAACACTTAGCCCAGTGCTGCACTCGACCTGTCCATCAAAAAAACAACAACAAAACAAAATAGCTATTACTTGTCTATTGTGTGTACTGGGGTAAACACATTTATTGCATGCTTGTCAGAGGGTACCTTTGGGCAGCCTTGGGCAATCAGTTCTCCCCTTTTACGTGGGTTCCAGGAATCAGACTTATGCTGTCAGGCTTGAGCCATCTAGCTGCCCCCCATTTTTTTGAGACAAGGTCTTGATATGCTGCTCAGGATAGCCTTGAACTCTTGATCTACTTGCCTCAGCCTCTTTAACCCTAGAATTACCAGCTATGCTACCATGCCCTGCTCCCAATTCCCTCGGGTGGGTCGGTGGGGGGGGGGACTTGGAAAAGTGGGTTCTGAATTGGAACATCAGCTATTCAGAACAGTGGGAGTCAGGTTCACAGCCTCAGCCCCGGGGCCTCGGCCAAGTGGGGAGCTTTGAGGGCTGAAGCAGCACCTGCTGGTGGGATTTTCCACATGGACATCCTCATCGTCATCTGCATGGCCCAGTATAGTAAGAGTGAGCCACTTCTGTGTCGTGTGTGATGGCACTAGGCAGTCACTGCTTACTGAAGACAGGACCGCAATTCTGCTTAATTTAATGGCTGCTTGGGGCTAGCAGCTACTGCTCTGTGCCTTCTGGCATTTAGCATGCTGAGAGTCTTGCTATCTCAGCTAATGGAGGCCTCGTGCCTTTTTAACTGCTATGTACTATTCCATTGCACAAGTGTGGCATGAGTTACTCAGTCCATCTAGGGCTTGGATATTATTCTTTTCCTACCCCGTGGGATTTTAACATACAAACCATGCTTGTATGGACCTTTGCACACGGGCAACACAGGAGCCGCAGGAGCAAAGACCATACCATTCTGCCTTCCTCCTCTCCTGCACATTTCATAGCAGGAGTGTAGCTCCTATCTCGTGGGTGTGGGTTTAGCCACATGACCTGCCTTGCCTGAGAGGATGAGGGCACAACCCATTGGTGGCCACTTCTGAGCTCAGGCTGAAAGAGACTTGCCTCTTACAGGAAGTAGTCCATGCCTGGCGACACTGCCAGCGATGGAGGAAGGAAATACAGGCCGTTTTCTCAGCAGAGGCTCTAAGGACTACAGGGTGACCTTGTATGACATGGGAACGCACCATAGTGCAGCTCCAGAAGCCACCGTAGCATGCGGCGTGGTGTGCTCCGATTCCTTCCAGGAGTCAACCGAAGCAACTAGACCAAGAAGCTATGAGCAGTGACTTTTCTTAGAACCCTGCTTTCTGGAAGGGATTTCCTCCTTTCAGTAGACACCGACTTGCCATGCTGAGGTTCAGTCGTCAGCAGCTCTGGTTGGGGGGACATGTCATGATTTGATGTGACTTGACTTATATCCCCCTGGTTTCCAGGGGGACCTGGGATGTGATGTGGCCCCCTTAAGAGACAGAGCCTCAATAGGCATATGGTACATGGACATGCAGGCAAACAGTCATACACATAAAATAAAAAGAAGCCTTTTTTTTTTTTTTTTTTTTAAAGGGGAGGAGTCTTATGAAAATCTATTGGGTCCTGAGAGTTCAGCCCCAGGAAGGCCAGACACAGATCTTCCAGAATGATTAGCCCTTGTGAGGTCTGATACCAGGAGAGCCTGGCCTGTTCCTATTCTCTGGCTTCCCTCCCTCCACTACCATCTTCTTTCTTGTGTGTGCTCCATGATGGGACTCACCTCATCATGATATAATTGCCATAACTGACAAGGAGGCCTGGCCAGAGCATGTGCTGTTCTTTGAGTCTCCAGGAAGTAGACTGAACAAATTCTTTTCTTCCAGTGTTCCTATCTTCTGGTATGTTGTTACAGCAGCAGAACTCGGGCTAACACAGGGTTGTGGGTGGTGGCCTCGGGGAAGCCTGTATCAGCGTGGCACCCACCCACCCCAGCCCTTCTCAGAACTACAGCTCTGGGGTCAAACGTCCCCACAGCCACGCTTGGTAGGACACCCGCTCGTGCCTATCTGGCTGCCACCAGCCATTGATTTCTTTCTGTCTCTGCCATCTCCCAGAAGCCTTTCTAATCTCAGGGTGCTGCCGGCACCCAGGCCCTAGATGGGATCTCATCAGATGAAAGCCTGTGAAGTGAAGGGTTCCCTTTCACACTGAATGTGGCTGGTTTCCACTCAGCCTTATCTCTGGCAGCCTTCCCACCTTGCCTCCTGCACTGATGGGATGAGGATATGCCCTGGGCTGGCTGGAGGGGTGTGTAGCCCGCCTCTTTCCTCAGCCTTATCCACGAGGCTGTGGGGAATAAAGCCGACTCCAGCGCAAGGCCTGAGAAATTTGTCTTTAGTTGGGGGGAAGCCCAGATGGAATGCGGGCCTGGGAAATAGATCTGCTTGCTGGCTGTCCCTCCTGGCCTCTCAGCTCATCTGTCACTGTTAGCTCGGAGCTCATGATTCTGCTGGGTTGGAGCGCTTGGTGGGTTTGGCAGTGAACTGAGCTGAGAAGGATTCTCCCCCAGAAGAAACTCACCATGTCCACAGACATTTGCAGTGGATACTGACACTGGAGCCAGGCCAGGGATGACTTGTCTAGGGGTTGGAGCTGTGTGGGCCTATCATGCCTGGCCAAAGTTAAGGATATCTATGTATCACCCATAGGAAAGAGACCAAAAGTGACTCCAGCCCCACTGACTGTCCTATGATCCACATCAGCCTCTGCTAGGAATTCTTCTATGTCAGCCTACTCTTTCCACCCCACCCCCCTGCCCCCACCGGCTGCACAGTATTCCTCTGCACATATGGCTTCTTTGTTGAGGAGGGTGGCCACTGATCATCAGGAACACATGACTGTTAGAGATGCTGCTTGCAAAACCCTACCCAATGGGTGTGATGACATTCTCTTCAGGACCAGAATACCCTGGTTCCGCTGCACTGGGAAGGGAGCAGAAGATGTGTACTCTATTCCTCATGTTGAAGATGAGAAAGCTAAAGCGCAGAGAGGTTAAGGGATTTGCCCTGTATCACACAGCTAGGAAGTAATGCAGCTGAATGCAGGCCCAGGCTTGTCCAATCCCAGTCTGCCCTTCAAATGCCTCCCTCCCTTAGGGGAAAGCAGAGAGGCCTTCGGAGTCCTGGGGGAGTATGTTGGAGACAAGCTGTTGATAAAAGAACCAAAGAGCGGTAATCCCAGCACCTCAGAAACTGAGGCAGGGGGACTGTGTGTTTGGGGGCCATCCTGGGCTATGCAGCAAGACCCTGTCTCAAACCAAATAAAAAGTCCTTAATTGACCTTCTGTCTTCGAGTCTCTTAGAGTTCCAGATTGACGATAACCCTCCCTGTCCACATTCAGCTTTGAGGGACCACAGTGGGATGGCTCGTGCTGGTGACAGATAGCTAACCCTCTGTGGCTCATTGCAAAGCTTTTGGCTTTTGGTTCTCTGCTTCTGCCTGACATAAGCAGATAATTATAGCTGCAGTGGGTCCTTCAGCTGGAGGAGCAACAGCAAGCTGACTCCCTCCCTCCCTCCCTCCCTCCCTCTCTTCCTCCCTCCTTCTGGCCCAGGCCTTGGCTCTACTGACCTCCCTCTGGGCAGCTCACTGTCAAGGCCAGTAGCCCGAGCTTGGGCCACAGTTTCAGCTCTCATCCTGCTGTGATGACAAGCCCCTGACTGGGGCCTCAGAGGATGCTTGGGGGTGGGGGTGCCGTGGGCCAGTACCAGTTCCCTCTCCATCCTCCTTTAAACAGCCAGGGATATAAGAGAGGCAGCCTAAGGGGCTCCCTCTGCCCTGTGGCTCCTGGCAGCCTGCGTCTGTAGGCTCCAGCCTTGGCTCTCCTGCACGCAGTTCTCGGGGGCTGGGCCAACACTAATATTTACGTTCAAAGGCAGGCTGTGGCTCAAGGCCACTTCCCGTCTCTGGCCCTGTGGCTCTGCTGTGCCAGGGGATGGATTTGCAGAGCAGGGTGTGGGGAGACGGCTGAATGGGAATCCCTGAGGTGATAGGCAGGGCGTGAGCCCCACAGCCTCAAGTAGAAAAAAAAAATAATGATAACCTAATGACAACTACTGCAATGACATGGAATGAGCCTGCCTATGTCAGATGCTAGATGGTCGTTCCACAGGGCTCCAGGCCGTTTTAGAAAAGAGAGGCAGAAAGAAGCAAGGCACCAGCCCCAAGGTCGCACAGCCAGGAAGGGGCTGCTCTGGGTGGCTCTGCTGCAGGGTTTCTAAAGGCGGAGGCCTGGGTGGGTCATCTGGGAGCTTGGTAAGTTCAAGGCAATAGAGAGTGGGGGTAGGGGCTGGAGTGTGCTGGCCAGGGTCCCCCACTCCACCCAAGGTCATCTTTGCTACAGTCTGTTGTGAGCCCCCTGGGGCTTACTTGTCTGGTGTTCAGAAGAAAAAAAAAATTAGCATGTTTGTTTCTGTAACTGGGGACTGGGGGCAGGGAGACTATACGTATTTATACACCTACAGATTTTTATTCCAAGCCTTCCAAAATTTAAACGTTGGCAAGGAGTTCCTTTTCTCAAACAACACGGCAAGAGCCAAGTCAAACAAGCAGTCTGGTGACATTTCTGCTGGGACTACTGAGCTCAAGTGTTAGCGTTCGCTGGGCTTCCTCCCATCCAAGGAAGAGGGAGATATCAGTCCACGGGTCACCAAGTGTGGGTACAGGCCTGGACAGATACCCACTGTCATCCAGACATGCAGGGCCCTTGGCTTCTTCCAACTAGGGTCCCATCTGTGAAGTGGAATGCTTGCTGGGTCTGGAGACCCTGGCATTCCCTGCTTCAAAGGCCATGAGCCCACTGTGAAACTTGAATGGCTGTTATCTGTCACTGAGAGAAGTTTTGGGAAGTAGAAGTCTGTCCTCATTTCCCCCACTTCCCTTTCCTTCCTGTCCTCCCCCCCCCCCCCCACACACACACACTTTCCTTTTTCTTCTCATCAAACAGCAGGGTCTTGCTGTTTGGCCAGAGCTGGCCTTGAACTCCAGAGTGCTGAGAACTGGCAGCACATCATCTGTCCTGTGTCATGGTCTAGCCAGGTCAGGGAAGACTCTGCTTCTCCCTGGGCTCTGAGTCCAGGCAAGATGCTTCCCCCTGGAGTCAGACTGACATCTGTGGTTGTCTGGTGATGGTTGAAGGCTGGTGAGGGCTGGCAGCCGTAGCACCTGCATATAACAGCTCAACTATCTTAGTGTTTAAATTTTTACCTTTATTTATTATCACTGTGCACGTGTGGCATGTGTTTGTGTGAGTGCAAAAGGAAGCTTTGAGGAGTTGGTTCTTTCCTTCTACCCTGAGTTCTGCGAATCAAAGTCAGGTCATCAGGCATGTGCAGTAGGTGATTTTTACCTGCCTCAAACCTTTCCCTGCATCTAGACAGTCTCCCTTGTAGCCCAGGCAGGTGTGGGCCTTGCTAGTTTCCTTCTGCAGCCTCCCAAGTGCTGGGAGCACAGTGAGCTCCATCATGCTTGGCTGCATGCAGCTCCTGCCTGTGACTTATCCTTCCTCACTGCCTAGTATTGGAGTGCTAAGAGCAAGCACCCCAAGAGGGAAGCAGAAGGAAGCTGAACCTTGTGTTGACCTCATTAAGGTGGTGACAAAGGTATGCCAGGCTGGGTACCAAAAACACTGTCTGCCTTTGATGGCAGGTGGATAGGCCACATGTCAGTAAGAGCTGGTGGGATGGGAGGCCTTCTCTGAGCATCTTTGAGAAATGTCACCTGCAAGGCTCCATTTTCCCTTCCCTGCATCCCTCCCTTCTAAGTCAGAGTTCCTGGAAAGGAGCTATAACTACAAAGGCTGATTGACAGACCAGAACCTCAATGATGTAGAGAGATTGGAATGTTACAAGCCCAAAGCCAAATTATCTTGGGGCATCTTTAGTTCCCCCTAATAGCCATTTATCACCCTTCTCTGTAGGTGACCTAACATCATTAGGACCACAAGGGGAATCCTTAGGAATGTTTGAACAGACCTCTGGTTTCCACCAAGCAAAGAGCTCAGCTGGTGTCTGAGTCTGCTGCGGAGTTTACCTGCTTTGCTCTAACCTGGCTACCTAGTGTAGCCACCAATGTATTGGATAAATGTCTTTGTGTATGGCTTACTTTGCTATGTTTTTATTAAAAAGTCCATTTACTGCTGCACCACTGAAATGTGCATTTGGGGAAACCTAGATCTGTGTTTTGGGGCCATTGCTCACTTGTACTTGGCTCTAGAATAAAGCCCCCACCCCCTTTTTAAACTTTGTGAAAGCTGTTTCTTTCGTAGGTACCCCAGATGGTGGACCTTCTTTGGGCAAGGCCCAGGGGTTTGTTGGAGGTTAATGGAAAGAAGTGGAACCCAGGCTCTGTCTCTCTGTGCTGTACTGAAGGCCTGCTGCCCTAAACAGGACAGGGCTTTCTGCTTTGCTTTGAAGCTTCCCTACTGAGAGCCACTGGTCTGTAGATACAACAGAAATCCCTGTGGGGCTCCCAGAAATGCTGAGAACTAGGACAAAGAGCTTGCTTCATGGCGACTCAAGTGCTGCCGAGCATGTCTTCACCAAGGGTAGAAAGCACGCTGGCATTTGCCACGTCCTGTGAGGGGCCATGGGTGCCCCCTTCTTACAGGAGCTGAGGTCTGCAACTGAAAGGAACAGTTCTCACACAAGGAAAGTTGTTGGGAAGTCTGGGCTAGGCTGCAGGCCCAGCTGCAAGAGGAGGTCTCAGCTCGGCAGAATAGCTCACCCAGGGACCCTTGGAGCTGCTGGCTGTGGCCCAGCTAGGAGTTATGATGCACTCAGTTGTTTTACAGCCCACATACAGGGATTTTAAAAAAGCTCTCCAGGGTTACTAGTGTGCAGCCAAGCCCAATACTCAGGGGAGAGCTAGCCGGAGAGGAAGACTCATCAAGGGGCTGGCTAAAATGAGGCCAATAGGCCTTGAAAACAGGCATGTTGGCCTGTGTCAGTAAAGGAGGAGCCTGCCATCAATCTTATAAGCTATAGACTGGAAGTTTCTCCCTACCTGGGACCAGGGGCAAGGGCTGCAGGCTAGCCCCCAGGTACTTGTCTTCTTGCTCATGGGGATTGCTGGCTGCCGATGATCTCCTTAATGAGGCCAGGGACCACATTCTAAGGGGTAGAACCCAGCTGGGAGCCTTCCTACGGGTGGTAAGATTATTTCTGGAATATTCTTATGCCGAATTGGTAAAGCTGGCTCCTTAACGCTGGCTCCTTAACGCTGCCTTTCAAAGCAGCTCAGACTCAAAGCCCATTTAAGTTCCTGATGAGGAACCTTGATTAGCTTCAAGGCTACTGCCATGTCTGCCCTGTCTCCATCGAGGGTGACCACCACTCTGTTTCACAGACAAAGTGACTTTGAAAAGCTGCAGAGGTTCATCCTCAGATAGACTCAAGGGTGGGAGGACTCCCTTGCCACTGGGCGTAGGGGCTGGCTCAGTGGATAAGGCTCTTGCTGCATAAGCATGATGGAGGCGAGTTCAAATCCCCGGCAGACACATAAAGCTAGGCATGGTGGCGTGCACCCATTCCAGTGTCCCTGTGGTGACATGGTGGGTGGAGACAAGACCATCCCTGGAAGCTTGCAGGCCACCCAGCTCAGGCACGCGGTGGCAGACAACAAAGATGTCGCAAACGGAATGGAAAACAAAAACGAGGACCTGAGGCTGTCCCCCGACCTCCACATATGCACTATGGCCTGGATATATGCATGTATACACACGTGTACCACATTACCACCACCAAGCCGTTACTACCCCAGGTGATGCGGGGCTTTGGTTTCTCTCACCACCTCCTTTGACAGTTTGGTGTCTTGGGATATATGCTAGTCAGTTTTACTTTACTTCAGCAAAAGACCAGAAGTGATAGAGTTTTAAAAAAAGAAAGAAAGAAAGAAAGAGAAAAAAGATTGTTTTAGATCATAGTGTGGGAGCTTGGTCAGCTCTGTTACTCTGGCCCTGTGGTGAAGCTGTACTGGGGTGTACATCGAAAGAAGCTGTTCATCCTGTGGTAGCCAGGAAGTGAGAGAGCAGGGAATTTTCTGACTTCCTAATATCCCCTTCAGACTTTCTCCTCAAGGCTCCAGCACCTCCCCCATGGTACCAAACCGGCCATCAAGCCTTCATTCCGTGGGCCTTTGTGGGACATTTCGTATCTAAACTATGGCAGGACACAAGGCAGAGGAGATGCGATGTTTAATCCTGATTGTCAACTTGACAAGATGTAAAATCATGAGACACACTGCTGGGCATGTCTGGTCTGTAAGGTTGAACTGGGCAGGGAAGCTTAGGCAGAACCATCCCATGGCTAGGATCCAAGACTGAACGAAAAGGAAAAAAGGAAAAAGTAAACTCCGTAACAGCCTTCATCTCTCTCTGCTTCCCGACTGTGGATACAATGTAAGCAGCTCCCTCAAGTCCCTCTCGCCATGTGATGGACTGTATATTTGACGTGGGAGCCAAGGGACCCTTCCTGCCTTCCTTCAGTTGCTTTGCAGGCATCTTATCTCAGCATTAAGAACAGTAACAAACGCACCTCTTTATATAAAGGTTGAAAGCAGCTGGCACAAATCTGCAGGGTTAAAAGCTGAGATAAAATGGGGGTGCCCTTTGCTGAGGGTTTTCTCCTTTGTAGGGAGGGGGAGGCACACAAGGCAGAGCCTATGTCTTGCCTGTGCTGATCTCTCCACTAGTGCCTTGTTGCCTGAGACATGATTTTCATGTGGTGAGACATCCCCACAGGTGTAGTTCAGTTTTCTGTGATACTGTCATCCTCACGGGGACTGACGTAACTTTGGGTGTGGGTATGGGGTGGGGTGGGGTGGGACAGATGTGTTTGTGTTCCTGGTGTGTGGGTTCTTTCTTTCTTTTTCTTGCTCTCTCTCTCTCTCTTTCTTTTCCACACTTGGCCCTTCCTCTCTCTGCCACCTGTACGGTCTGCACTCATCGCCTGGGGGAGAGGATGACTAAGCAGAGACTCTTGAGAGGGAGGTGTGTTCGTTCTTGGTTTTGGAGATTCAGAAGCCTAGCCTGGGGCTGGGTGTGGAGTGCTGGTGGTATCGGTGGGAGGATAGGTAGATTAAATTATAGGCAAGGAATACTGAGGAGGTTGGCTTTGGGTGTGGGTGTTGGACAGAACTCTCTGGATAGGGAAGGTTGAGGGAAGGGACACCATGGCAGAATGATGTCCTGATGAGCGCTCAGCAGCCCAACCCTCCTTGAGGCTGCTGCGGTCACCAGCCAAGGAGCTTCTCCACACCTGAAGACTCCGCACTACTCCTGACGTCACTGCCCACCAGCAAGACCTGTGTGACTTGTCCCTCTGGTGGCTGGCTAGTGAGGACCCTTTTTGGGGAGGTCAAAGGTGAATTTTCACTAGGGTCCCATATGGATACCCTTTGCCCTATCTGAGGATACGGAGGACATGCAAAATGTATGTTGGCTCCCTGGATACCTGCCTGGGGTGACAGTGATGGAGGAGGCAGGGCCTCTGGCCCAGCTGGACACTGTTGTGGTGCCCCATGAGGAGAACACTACTGACTGTGTGGTCTCAGGAGCATTTCTGTCTCAGCCCCCAGAGCTTGAGATGGGCTTTGAGGTCCTGTGAAGCTAGGGACCCAGCTCCAACTCCACCTGCAGCCTCTTAAGTGAGCGTAATGCCGTGTGTGACAATGTCAGAAGCCTCCTACTCCTTCTGCTCTGTCCTCTCAGACCCGACAACGCTCTTGGAGAGTTTCTCCCAGCCCCTGCCTTGTTCTCCCCCCCAGCCTTCAAATCCACAGGCGTTTTCATTTCAGGAGCTCATCGCTACAGGAACCAGATGGAACAAACACAAATGGCAAGGGTTTCAAAGGGTCTGGAAGCTCAGAGTCATGTTGTCAGACCCATGGCTAAGGGCCTCCTGGGGGTGGGCCTGAGAACATTGAAGCCGAAGCTGTGTGAGCTCCTGGGGGATGGGGTGCTGAGCAGGTCTAGGCCGGGTATGAATTGCCCTCTGTAGCTCTCACATCAGGGTTGGGGTTAAAAAATTACTTTAGAGAACAGGATGAGACTCAGGCTCCGTCATGATGGTCTAGGATGCAGGGACATGAGGTAAGTCTCATCAGGAGGTTAAAGTGTGTCCAAGAACACACTGCTATCCAGGAGCAGACCCAAGCTTCTGAACCAGTCTGGGACAGACTCCCACCCACCACAGCCTGACCAAAGTCCTTGATTTTTTTTTTTTCTTTTATGTTTTTTTTTCTTCAAGACAGGGTTTCTCTGTGTAGCTCTGGCTTTCCTGGAACTTCCTCTGTAGACCAGGCTGGCCTTGAACTCAGAGATTCACCTGCATCTGTCTCCCAAGTGCTAGGATTAAAGCCATATGCCTTTTAACTTCTAAGAACAGTAAAGAATTTGGAAGCTTGGTGTAGTGGCGCATGCCTGTCTGCAGAGCAAGTCTAGGACAGCCAAGGCCACACAGAGAAATTATCTGGGGGGAAGGGGAGGCAGAGGCAGGTGGATCTCTATGACTCAGAGGCCAGCCTGGTCTACATAGGGAGTCTCTGAGGGCAGTTAGGACTACACAGTGAGATCATGTCTCGAAATAATAGAAAAAGGAATAGTAAAGAACAGTGTGTGTCTTTCAGAACCCCCCCAAGTTTGCACATGGGTTGAGCTAAGATGGACACTACAGAGTTACAGGAGCCTCATCCATAAAGAGAACATGTACATGGATTTGATCCCATTATTGCTGTAGTTGTCAACGGACAGAGGACTTTGCTCCTTCCCCAACATTTGGCAGTGTCTGGGTGATTTTTTTTCCACATTATTTACTTATTTATTTATTATTCATGCAGTATGTTTGTGTGTGGGCCTGTGCGTTGCAGTGCATATTTGGAGTTCAAAGGATGAATTTTGAGAATCAGTTTTCTCCTTCTACTATGTGGGTCCCAGGGATTGAACTCAGGTCTTCAAGCTTGGTGGCAGGCACCTTTACCTGCTGAGCCATCTCACAGGCCCTTTATTGGCCTATTGAGGACAATAGGGCCAGACTAAGGGGGGCGGAGTCCACGAACTTGGAGCGTGGAATACATGACTGCAGAACCTCAGCAGCTGCTGTATGCTGTTCAGCCTGCCTGCCTGCCTGTCTGGACCTTTGGAAATAATCCAGTATGATCCAAGACACCCCCACTCCCCTGCTACTACCGGACACCTCCCCTACCCTCCCACCTCTGGCTTGAAACCAGTTCCCAAACATCTGGCAGACCTAGGAGGCACTCTCCTTGAAAGTCTTTGATTTAAAAACTCCCCTGGCTTCTGATTTGTGCCCCTATTTAGGAGACCAGTTGCTTGCTGGGCTGAGCCAGTATGGGGTGGTAGACAAGCTCTGCTGGGCAGAGAACCTGACCTGTCCGGATGAGCTCCCATCTAGCCAGTCCTTTCTTATTACTAGATCCCAACTTATATGCCCTGCGCCTTCCTGCTTGGCTCAGCACTGACTGCGTTCAGGCAAGCATCCCTGTGAGGCGAAGCTTTCTGATAAGCCCAGGCTAAAAGAAGATATGGCTTGTCCTAATCTCACGGCTGGAAGCACTGGCTTAGCAGGGATTCTGATCCAGTCACCAGAACCCATCTGAGATCCACTCTGCTGCCCTGCATACGAGTGAGCTTTAAAACCTAAGTTCCAGCTTCTGTAGACAGAGACCCGGGGTTCTTTAGCCACAAGGACACGGCTTCCCACCTGCTTTTCCTGCTAGCTCGCACTGCTACAGCTCCACTCGCTGTCTCTTTCCTGTCTCTCCTGGCCTTATTGAGATATAATTCATTTCACTTAAGTCCTCTGCATTTACAGTGGAATGGTTTTAGCATCTGGGTGGACTTGTGCAGTGAGTTTTACCATTTCATCAGGGATCTTCATCGTCCTTCAAGAGACCCAGGCCCCATTTGCAGTCACCCCCAACCCCTGCACTAGGCAAACGCTGAGCTACTTCCTGTCTCAATAGATTTGCTGTCCCAGTCTTCTGTACATCTGCAAGCTGTGGTCTCCTGAGTGTGACTGCTTCTTGATATCCGTGTTATGTCATAAATCAGTACTCCGCTCCTTTTTTACAGCCAGATAATATTCTGTTGTATGGATGTCCAGATCTGTTCATGGTTGGGTGTCTTTTGCTTTGGGGTTATGAACAATGAACGCTGCTGGAACTGTTTGTGCTTCCTGTGGGGGCCCCTTCTTGTGGGGTTCCTTGACAACACTGAGCATGCTTCCTTGACAGAAGCCTTTGCGGAGCACATCTTGTCTGCTTACCTCTCCACATTCCGCTCCACACCTCCACCGGTATTACACCCCAGCAATCACTTGCTGGGCATTCTCACCTTTTGCCAGCTTTAGTGGGGGGGGAGCGGAGGCTGGGTTCACTCTGTAGCCTAGGCTAACTTAGAATTTACTGTATAGCCCAGACTATTCTGGACCTGGCAGCGATCGTCTTGCCTCAGCTTGGGTGCCAACACCGGCCACTTGGGTGTCTTCATTGACCTTGGCATTCCTGAGATTATTATGCACTTGTGTGAGCAGGATGTGTTCCGTCTGATTTGGAAGTGGACCTTGTGTGAGAGCAGGGCTCTCCTGCGTCTTGCTCACTCTCAGTGGGGCCTTCGGTGGCTGCATACAGAAGGTGCTCAATTAGCACCCAGTGAGCAATTGAATGAACGAAACAGAGAACTTGAGTAAGGCTGCTCCAAACCATCCCAGAGTTCTTTCTCCCTTACTCCCACACAGCGTCTCAGTTTCGTCCTCATTCTCGTCCACAGATGCATGGGGGGTTCAAGCAACAGCCCCGCAGGGCATCGTGGCATGAGGCGAGAGCTCCATGGAGCCTGTAAATTCGTGCCTGGGCTGGAAAGGTTACTAGAGTGGCCAGGGTGTGAGCCTGAGCTCTGGAACCCTCATAAGCTTGGCTTGGTCACCCCAATAGGCCAAGTAAACAAATAAGCGATAATAAAAGCAGAGAAAAAAATTTTTTTTCTTTCACCGTGGTCATATTAGGAAGAGGAACAAATAAAGAGGCCCAGTGACGCCCCAGTTCCACCTTCAGGGTTCTGGGTTCTGAGGTGAGGGTGAGAGGTATGCATAGCTAAGCAGTCCTGGTCAAGGTGATGGTTCCTAGCCCCCTTCACATACACTGATCCATCCTTGTCTAGGTCCTGGTGCCCCCTGTCAGGTAGTCTAACAGGCTGTCAGAAATCTCATCCTGGAAAACAGGCACCCCCCACCCCTCAGGCTGGCACCAGGCCTTCTTCTGGCATGAGGTTCGGGGGGGGGAAGTTACAATTCCTCGGAGCCCATTGTTTCAATAATCTGATAGCCAAAAGCAAGGTTCTGAGTTTGACATCAAAATATCCTCTCTTTTATCAGAACGGTTTTAAGAGCTGCTTGGGACCTCCTTCGTCCCCACCCATGTTTTCTTTGCCTTTGTCTTCCCATCTGTGTAATGGGAGAGTTAGGCTATCCTCCTTCCTGGGTGGTTCTGAGCCTCAGCATGGGCAGGTGAGTACCACGTTAGTGCCAGTTTCAATGTCTTTGCTCTGAGTCTTCCCAAAGCTGGCAAGGGAGGAGCCAGAGCAGAGAGCTGGACAGGATGGAGTCCAGATCAACTACAACCCCTGAATGGGGAGGCAATGAGAGCACCCGGATTGGCCACCGAGGAAACTGCCTCTCAAGGGGACTCAGATAAGGCACCCAGCCTGCTTCCTTCCTGTCTCCCGGAATCCGGGCTTGTTTCTTTATCCTCCTCCTCTGTCCTCCTCCTCTTCTCAGGCTTAATTGGGCAGCTGTGGAAGCTCCACAGGCACTTAACCTTCTCTGAGGCCTCTGGGGAGAGAATTAGCGCTAATCCTGGGCTGCCTCCCCGCCTGGCTCAGGAAGTGTCAGAGGGCAGAGCCAGGCCACTGCCTCCCAAGGAGACAGAATCCTTGCCCCTATCTATGTCCAGCAGCAGTGGGGAATAAGGCCCAGCCAGTCACCTTCCTCTTGCCTCCTTGTCCCTCTGAGCTCCAACCTGTCTGAAGAAAAACACAGTGGGTACCGGGATCGGTTCAGTTTCTAGTGGAAACACCAGGAACAGGCTAGGGAGGTGAATGAGTTCGTAGAGCGTTTCCAGTGGGAGCAGGAGGACCTGAGTTCAGATCCCTGCCACCCAAAGGACGATCTAGGCACAAACCTGTGATCTCATCACTGGGGAGGCAGAGATGAGGGAGTCCCTGAAGCTCCCTGGCCAGACAGCCTAGCCCCGCCCATGAGTTCCAGGTTCAGTGAGAGACCCTACCTAAAAAAATAAGGGGAAGAATGACTGAGGAAGACATAATCTCAAACTCTGCCTTTGACACATGCGTGCACCCCTACCTGTACCCCTGCATTTACATACATGAGCATATGCCACAGACACACCCCATATCGCCCAGCTGAGCAAGCCTTTAGTAACACATTATTTAACCCAGCATATCTCAAGACGATCTTTTCAACATATTGCTAATATACATAGGTGTGTGTGTGTGTGTGTGTGTGTGTGTGTGTGTGTGTGTGTGTACATGTGTGTGTATACCATGTGGAGGCCAGAGGAGGATCGGTGAATATCTTTATCACATCCTGTCTTATGTCTCTGATACAGGGTCTCTCACTGAACCTGAAGTTTCCAGTGGCCAGTGAGCTCCTCGGATCTGTCTAGCTTAGTCACCCAGACTCTAGGGCTACAGGAATGCCCAGCCATGCCTAACTTTTTATGTGACTACTGGGGATTTGAACTCAGGTCCTTGTGCTTGCACAGCAAGTGTCCTTACTGAGCCACCTTGCCAGGACAGTTTTCAGGACGATAACCTCCTATTCTTCATTGCATACCAAACTTTCAAATTTGCTGTGTGTCTTATACTTTCACAGCAAATCTCAGCTTGTATACTCATTTTTTTCCCCTGGGAGTATTGTACCTGTGTCTAGCTCTCATAAAGCTGAAATAATTTTTCAAGAGTACTCAAATCATCCCAGAATGACTTTTCTATTGTGGCATCAAGCATAAGTGTTTCAGGTTAATTTTAAATTAAATATGATTAAAAATTCTGAGCATCTCAGCTCATCAGTTATACTCACCACTTATCAAGGCTTGGGAGGCCCTAAGGAGCTAGCCAGTACCGTGTGTGATGAGACAGTTCTGGTCTTAGCCTACAGTTCCTACAGCTGTTCTTCAGCTGGCCTCCCCCCAAAAGTGTGAGGTACAGAACTAGAAAAGGTGGGAACTCGGCCTCCAACTTGCTGTATGACCTGAGTAAGCTTCTTGGTCTCTCTGAGCCTTTTCTTTCCCAGCTGTGAAACCCTTTCATTCAAATGCAGTAAGTTCTTCCAACTACCCATAGCTTGAGCTAGGTTTTTGGGGTGCACTGCGCAGGACCCTCTGTGTTCCTTACATGGTTCCATTATGGGGTGAGAGACAATGATGATAGTGTTGGCACTAATGTTTGTGGAGCCCTGACTATGTGGCAAGTTATTACGAGGAGTCCTGACATCAGCGAACACACCTTTTCATTACCAGGTACCTTCATGGGTGCTGGCATCTCGTATGGAAAAAAATCTGGCTTCACAGAGAACCCAAGGTGCCTGAGGTCACTTAGCCTGGCAGCAGGTGAATTTTGAACCTGGGCTGCTGGGATGTCATATACGGTCTGTGTCACCCCTTGTTCCCAGGAGGACTGGAAATGGTGGGGGCTGGGAAGAGGAAGTGGGGGTGGGGGTGCTGCCGTGGTAGAGAAGGGCCTTCCCTCACTATCTCTCCTGGCTCTGTTCAGGGCTATCTGTGCTCCAGCTTTTGAGGTGGAAGGAGGCCTGCAGTAGTGTACAATGGGCCACGTGGCCCAGTTCAGATCTGCCCTGAAGTGTGGGCAAGTCTGGTCACAGTTGCTGGCACAGCCAAGCCTGCCAGCCCAATGTGTCACATGGGCTGGGAGCAGCAGCTGGGCTAAAGCCCAGGAACTGGGCCAAGACTGCAGCCAGCAGGGCATCAGGCTCCTGCTTTGAGCCATGATTCTGCCTCTGTCAGTGTGCTTTCCCAGTTGGGGCCATGTCTTATCCTTCCGTCTGACCCCCGCTCTTGCCTCCTGTTCTGTCTCCTTCTCTTCTTCCCACTTAACACAGGTTAGCTAGATGCTAACCTTGACAAGTTCTGAGGATGCTAGAAGATGCTCCAGTCCCCAGTAAATGTTACAGTTCTGTGTGTGTGTGTGTGTGTGTGTGTTTGAGCTAATGCCATGTAGCCCAATCCAGCTGAAAACTTTCTATCTAGCCAAAAATGACCTTGAAGTTCTGATCCTCCTGCCTCCACTTCCTAGGAGCTGGGATTATAGGTGTATGCCAACACGATCCCTTTATGCAGTCCTGGGGATTGAACACAGAGCTTTGGGAATGCTAGGCAAGCCCTCTATCCACTGAACTGCTTTCCCATTACAGTCTGTTTGGATGGACCCACGAATAAGCCTGCAATGTCAGATTAGAAAGGAGACATGAACTCTTTAAGAGTAACATTAGATTTGGGGAATTAGATGTGCACCATATACGGAAACACTAGAGACGGAGTTTGTAGACAGATAAGATATTGGACAGATGTTTGCATGTCTGGGATGCACAAGGATCCGGGTCCACAGATAAAGTATGTAGTTCTGGGAGTCGTCCAGCTTTCGTTCTGACTCCATTATAGCGGGGTTGCTCTGAGGGGCTTTCTCACCGCTTGGTTTATCTTCTGTTCTACATAGGACAGTCAGCCATGCGAGTGGATCAGGTGCTGTGGTTTGCACATGCCATGTCTTCCACAGGCTTGGTCATGTGCTCCTCAGCTGATGGTACTCCTTTGGAAGGTTGTGGAGCGTGTAGGAAGCCAGCCTGGTTGTGGAAGTTGGTCATAGGGGGCCAGCCTGGGTGGTTATATCCAGTTTCTAACCCGAGTTCTCTCTGAATTCTGGTTGGCTGAGATGTGACTGCTGTGAACTGTGCCATGATTTTTCTTTCACGGACTGTACACAAGTTCAAACCTTCCCTCCCTGAAGTTATGTCTGTCAGGTATTTCGTCATAGCGAGAGAAAAGCGACTTCGTGCTGCAGTGATAATGGTGTGGGGTCAAGGATGAGCAGGGGTGTGGGGGGCTCGTGGACCATTCCTCCAGAGTAACTGGCATGGGCCTAGCAACACAGAGCATGTTCAAACCCTGGAAATCTCAAACTTGAGATTTAAAACCTCATCCTGAGAACGGAAGGTGTAGGACAAAGCTCTTTCCTTGTTTCTGTGCCTGCTCTGGAGCACGTGATACAACTTCAAGGTGGTTTATCTCTCCCCATGCAAACAGAGCATCAGCAGCATCCTAAATCCCAGACAATGAGACAACACACCTACCCTCAAAGCCCCTCCCCACTGCGCAAGGTTTGTAAGTCCCCCTTTCACATGAAATAAAGTGAAGAACCCCTGAGATTGGCTGTTTACTCTGACCTGTAGCATTGGGGAAAGAAGGGTCTCCCTTCTCCCAAAAGAATTGATCCTCGGGACTTTACTGCTGGCCAGGACCTGTGTTGGACTCAGCCCTCGTTGCCCTATGACCTGGTCTTATGGAGCCTGAGCTCCCCACTGCCAGCAACCCAGCTAAAAGAGCAGTAACGCTTATTTTGGAGAAAATCTTTTCCTGCAACACAGCCCTTTCCTCACCCCTCCGCCCCATCCCCGGAGATCTTGTGTGTTCACTTGGGACCCTGAGCTTCATCCTTTTCTGCTCGGAGACCCACGGTTTGGACCTTCCGGTGCCATAGGGGTGGTCCTTCTACCTACCCTCCTTTCTTTTCCCCTCACCTTTCCCCTCTTTAGCTGAATCTAGTAGGATCTCCAGGGCTCTTGAGTACAGGATGGGAGACCTTATTCACTGAATCAATGGTTCTTCTGTGGTAAAGAGTAGGAAGGGCAGGGCAGGTGCCGAGAGCCTGGAGCAGGGGCCTGACAAGCGGACTTTTTCATGAGGATTGTTGGTGCTAAGAAGGAAGGGGCCGGGGAGGGGAGAGGTTGCAGCTAATGGAGCTCCAAGACATTAACAGAAGCTATCTGGCTAAAGAAGGGAAGGAAAAATGGTCCAGGGAGAGAGTTAACTGTGCAAAGGCACAGAGACAGAGGAATTTAGACCCCTGCACACTCCTCTATACTGTGGGCACGTAGTCGTTCCTTGTAGGGGTCTGCCTCAAGAATCCTGAAAAACTGATAGAGGGAAGATACATGGGTCAGATTATGAAGGGTCTGGTAGGCTTCCACAAGGAGGTTGGATGTTCCTAGAGAATCCCTAGGAAGCCTTGGAGCAGCTAAGAGCCACAGGGTGAAGAGCTTCAGTCAGAATTCTAGAAAGATTATGTTGTCTTTAGTAACAGAGTGAAGAGGAAGGGAAGGCTGGGAGGCTAGGGAAAGGACAGTTGAAAGACAAGGGCAGACTGGTTATGGCCTGCAAGGAGGAACTGGCAAGGGAAATGGAGAGATGGACAAACGTGAAGATGGTTGGGCCTCAGCTTCCTTGTGTGAGCAACTTCGAGGGTTAGCGGGGGTGGGGAGACGGAGACCCTGGGGATCTTTGTGGACTCTCACAATGGTAGCTCGGTAGCGTGACAAACTGAAGCTGTAAGGTCCAGAGCTACTGGGGCACAGCCTGCGAAGTGAGGGAAAGGTGGCAGCGGTTTAGGGATAGGTGTCCTATGAGGGCCATTCAGTTCTGAGACAGAGTCCTTATGTCTTGCAAGGATTTGTGTCATTCCGAGGGCCACTCTGAGGCAGAGTGCCTGTGTCTTGCACTTGTCTGTTATTGTGAATTTCAGACACCCATTCTCCTCTGAGACGTCATTTTACTGCCTGTAAAGTGCTAAGACTCTGATCACAGACTTTGAGCATAGGCTGGGTGGAGTAGGGACAGGAGGCTGTCACCTCTTTCTTCAGTAATGGTAGTCCCACTGTGCTTTGTTTTGCCGTCTGGCCTTTCATAAGCTTTGATTTAAAGTGAGGGACTATGACTCAAGAGTCTGCTGAGGAGATGACTTCTCATCTCCATGCCCTGCTCGGGCAGGAGGGGGGAAGAGTCCCAATGCCAGGAGCAACTCTGAGGAGGGACGAAGGACGTTCCTTTCTAACTGCATTTGTAATAGGTGAAAAGCTTGCTTGAGGTTGCACACTCGCACACACACTCACACTTCAAGTCCTCTAGATTGTATCCAATCTTTTGTTTTATTTGTTTATTTATTTATTTATTTATTTTGTTTTTCAAGACAGGATTTCTTTGTGTAGCTCTGGCTGTCATGTAACTTGCTCCTTAAATTAGACTGGCTTTGAACTCACAGAGATCTGCCTGCCTCTGCCGCCTCCCCAGTCCTGGGATTAAAGATGTATGCCACCACACCTGGCTTGTTTTTTTTTTTTTTGTTTGTTTTGTTTTGTTTTTTTTGTTTTGTTTTGTT
This sequence comes from Psammomys obesus, assembly GCF_907164565.1. Classification (NCBI taxonomy): domain Eukaryota; kingdom Metazoa; phylum Chordata; class Mammalia; order Rodentia; family Muridae; genus Psammomys; species Psammomys obesus. The sequence continues at coordinate 13,795,375 of NW_026596101.1, forward strand.
TTGTTTTGTTTTTTTGAGACAGGGTTTCTCTGTGTAGTCCTGATTGCTCTGGAACAACCTGGCCTTGAACTCACAGAAATACCGCAGCCTCTGCCTCCCAAGTGCTAGAATTAAAGATGTTCAATGTTTATTTGTTTGTTTGTTTATTTTTATGTACATTTGGCATACACATATATATATATCTACACGAGGGAGTCAGATCCACTGGAATTTGAGTTACAGACTGTGAGCTGCCATGTGTATGACGGGAATTTAACCAGGGTCCCCTGGAAGAGGAGGCAATGCTCTTATCTGCTGAGCCATTTCTCCAGTGCCCCAATCCGTATTCTTAATGGAGACACACACTCACCTGTTCTTTACGGTCTCCAGAGTTTCTAGTGTGCTTTCTCTTCTCTCTTCTCCTTTTGTTGAGAACTTCAAAGGTCCCTCCTGGCCTAGTTCCCAGGAGACTGGTCACTTCAGGAAATGAATAGGCTGCGCTCTGGAGGAAGCCAGACTGCTCAGTAAGTTCCAGTCTTCCAGAATTAGAAGGTTAGTCATGGCAATGAGGTGGGCTCAGAGACAGGAAAGCATTAGGCTTTTTTTTTTTTTTTTTTTTTTTTTTTTTTTTTTTGCTGAGACCCCAGGGTGGGGGCCCTTGCTTCTCCGGGTCTCCAAGACTATGCCAAGGAGGCAGCGACTGGGAGCTCTGAACCCACTGTGGGTTGTAGAGCCTGGTGGTACCAATGAGATAGGAGTGGGACAAAGAAAGGCGTGCTGCTCCTTCCTAGGGAAGGAACCCCTCCGGTGCCATCTCCACACAAAGATGCTCATCACAGGACCAAAGCAGGTGTCCCAGGGAACATGGGAAAAACCAGAAACAGAGCAAGAAGGCAACCTAAGCTACATTCTGCCCCAGGCCACAGGTATAGGCTTTACCCATAGGTGTCTGTCCCACAGAGTGGACCATGGCGATGTTGGAGGGATGCCATGTGGCCTGCTGTAGTGGAGCCAGGCCAGGGGGTGGCCTGTGTGGGGGCTCAGGTGGCAGCTTTTACCAACCCAACTGGGAAGGGCTGAGTTATTATCAGCCTGAGCTGGTACTTGATGGCAATTGTCAGCAGGGGCCACTCACTCCTTTGACAGTACAGTAGATGGGTGATGGCACAGGAGAGCTGCTGAGGATGGGTTAGGTACAAACTCTCTCCAGATGGCATTCCTTTCAACTTTTTTGAGCTCTGTGGGCTGGGCACACCCGGATGCCTGCTCCTTTATCTTTGTTTATGAGTGTTCGAGAGTCACGACAACGAGATGTGGAGGTGTGTCTGGACCTGGAGGCGTGACGGAACACCTGCCAGGTGGCAGGGTGCTTCGGATTTGATAAGCCTCTCTCAAGGAGCTATTGAGGATTAAGTTAACACCTGGATGTGGAATGATGCACAACTGATTGTTACAATCATTGGTGTGTCTGAATGTTCTTTTAAAAAGCAGTGTTTAGAACAGGGAAACCAGGACGTTCTTGCTGATTTGGAAGTGCGGGGTCTTGAGACATTATATCTTTCTAAGGTTCTTGAACTTGAGCTTGCATTGGCATTACCTAGAAGGCTTGCTAAAACACGGATTTGGGGTCCCCACCCAGGAAGCCTGGAGTAGGGCTGGGTACCTCCCACAAGCTTTCAGATCAGCAGCTCCAAGTGGCAATGGCTTTGAGCCTTGTCTGCATGCATTTGACCTCAACTGTGAGAACTGGTCCACTCTGGTCACATGATTTTGACCAAAACAAGAGCTGGCCTAATCTTTTGACATCAGACCACAGAACTTTACAAGGAGAGGCGGTGACTTTGCGTCTTAGTGTACTGATAACCATCCTGCAGCCAGGGCTGGGAAACCATCTGATGAAGGGAGGGCAGAAGTAGGCTTTTAGAGCATCTCTGCCAGGAGGCCTCTGGCAGCAGCTTTAAGCCACGGACCCTCTCCTCCATTTGCTTGGGGTCCCTGAGCAGGTGGTCCCTCTCCTTACTCCAGCATCTCCCTACAGTCCAGTGCTCCCCTGGCCTCTGCCCTTGACTCAACAATGCTCTTGTGTGCATTTTTCTGTGTTGATAAATATTCTCCCACAACACAGCTCACTGGTTTGCATAGTTCTCCCTTGTATGGATGTGAGAGAGAGAACAATGTGAGCCAGTAGAACGGGAAGGGGGGATTTAGCCTAAGGGGGAAGAGCGCCTTGGTGACTGTAATGAGGGACGCAGGAAGCTAAGAAGATTCTGGAATCTCTTTCCTGTAATCTGCTCAAATATGCCTATGAAAGCTGTGTTCTGTCTTCAGCTGGAATTTTTTGTTTGTTTTGTATAAAAAAAAGTTTTTTTTTTTGTTTGTTTGTGACAGGGTGTCCTGTCCATAAACTCAGTACGTAGCCAAGGGTGACCTTGATCTTCTGCTTCTTCTGCCTCCATCTTCTGAGCCCTGGGATTAAGGTGTGTGCCACCATTCCCGATTCATGTAGTCATGGGGACAGAACTTGGGGCTTTGAGCATGCTCAGAAGACACTCTATCCACCTAGCTGAGTCCCCATCCTGTCCCCTGGGTTTTTGCTTCTCTCTGTCCACATGGCTTCCAACATGGTTGCCTGCACTCTCTGGTCTCTAGGCACAGGTCCTGCCATGTTGCAGGTCTGTTTGCTTCTTAGTCTCTAGCGGCCTGTGTTAACTGCCTTTCTTACTGCTGTAACAGAATAACCGAGAGAAGCAAGTCTATGATGGTGGGAAAGAAGTGACAGCCAGGTAGGTGAAGAAGTTTGGGCTATGGTCTTGGCAGATTAGACCTGGAATTCAAGCCTCACCTTCAGAGGCCCATTTCATCTAGCCAAACCGCAGTCTCAAAGGTTCTGTAACCTCCCCAAATCCTTTAGAGACCATCTGTTTATGCGGAGGAGCCTGTAGAAGATGTCTTACATGCAAACCATAATATAACCCTACAAGGGCTCTTATTGGCTCCTCTAGGATTATGTGATTATGCACGCCTGTACAATGAAAGAGAAGGACCACACTCCAATATGGCTGCCAGGTGCTAGGGTAGTGAGATGCTTATGTCAAAGCCGGTCATGGTGACTCCCAGTGATCTTGTCCTATACACCTTCCATTTGTCTCTCCATCTCTCCACTTAAATCTGATTTCAGTGTCAAGCTAGTGAATCTGCTTGGTTTCTGTGGACTTTTCTGGCCTCCAAGCAGGGATTTGATGGACTTAACCCCATCTCTTATCCATTAGGGATAATGGCCCACAGCCCTGTGACAGGTTTGTCTTTTGTCTCAGAACATTTAATCCGGACAGTGGGATTTCAGGAAAGGTAGGTTTCACTCAACAAGGTTTATTGAGTACCAGCAAGTTCGTTCATGATCTGAAATGCAGCTGAAAAAATAAATATAATTAAAAAGCTAACTCAGGCCAGCGCTCTCTGATACTGTTTCACACGGGTGCATAATGAGTGCTAAGCTCAGTACGTCGGCGCCAAAAAGCAAAATAAATTCTTGGAGTCGCTCTGTTTCCTGCCTGCAATACATTTGCTGGGGCCAAACAAATGTATTTGTGAATACAACACAATTAGGAAGGCTGAGGCAGTCAGAGCATTGCCTGTCCAGAGAGACAGAACGTGGCTTCTATGCGCCCTGCTGGCTGGAGCCAGGGTCTGAGTGTGTTGTGACCCAGTCAGTTATGGCTCTGGGTGCCCTTGCAGTCCTGCCAAGACATACTTTCTCATCTCTTCTACTTACTCAGAGTTCAGTTTTCTCATTCTTACTGATAGCCCTTGAGGCTTTTTTTGGCATTTGTGATAATCCTGGGATAGTTCCATTTTATAGATAAAGAAAACTGAGGCTCTGAGAAGCCACAAAGCTTCTATGATTTCACACAGCCAGAGAGCAGCTGAGCTGAGATTTAAATGTATATTATAACTGCTGATGCATACAGGCACAGAACCTAATTCATTGGGGTCATTAAATGACTAGAGACTGAATGGCCACTGTGAACTGATACCCTGATGTGAGTGTCAGGCAGGGATTGATCCAGCCACTTTAATCATGTCTCCAAGAGCCTGGTTTCTCTTTGCACTGCCTGCCTTCTCCCTCACACATCCCCCACACTGTTGGGTATTAGAGTCCCTGCTCTAGCTCCGTGAAAGGAGCTTTATGAAGGGAACCAAAGCAGCTTCCTGCTTTCCATCCCTGAGAAAGAGGGTTACCTGGTGAGGACCGTGAGAGAAGGAGGATGTTCGCCTGGTGTCGCGCTTGCTTGGTTTAAGCGTATTGGTTACTGTTTTCATTGCTATGGCACAAATAAAAAAATAAAAAAAAACCCTAAGGAGCGAGAGTTTTGTTTTTGGCTCACAGTTTATTGTGAGTCCAGTCCACCATGGAAGGGAAGTCTTAAAGACAGGGTGGTGAGGCAGCTGGTCACATCCACAGTCAGGAAGCAGAGAGGTGGGCAGAGGGACAGAGACAGACAGACAGAGATAGAGAGACAGAGACAGACAGAGACAGAGAGAAGGCTGCTAATCAGCTCTCTTTCTCCACGTTACTCGATACGAGAACCCAGGGAAAGATGCTGAACCATAGTGAGCCCTCTACTTCAGTTAACCTAATTCAGAAATCCCCTCACAGACATGCCTGGGGTTTGTTTCCATGGTGATTCTAAATCTCTTCACGTTGACAGCCAAGGCTAACTATCACAGTGTCCATCCTGAGCTCTATAGCACATGGCAGAGGCATGAGACGCAGTGGCTTTCCTGGGCCTATCAGGGCTCTTCAGAATTGGGAAGAGTCTTCAGCTTCCCACACCTGTGCCTGAGCAGCAGGAAGTTGGGAGTTCACGCAGAGCAAACAGTATCAAAACGGGAAATGGGCAGGAAGAAGGTGCCCTGGCCATGACCATCTACTCAATACAGACACACATTTGGGGCAGATGCTGGCTCAAAGCCCTCTTCGGTGCTTTCTGACCCAAGCTGAGTAGCATCAGACTCTTAGCAGAATCAGCAGATCCAAGTGTGAGAGCACGGATTGTTTGTGTCAGACCCATGGGGGCTCAAGCCCGCTCCCCTCCTCCCCAATTTGGTAATGTCACAAAATTGTTAAGGAGGGTCGAGAGAGTCCATATTCAGAGTGACAGGCCTGTGGGTACTGGTAAAAATGGAAACTCACCCAGGGAAGGATCTGCTACCCAAGCCACACCTGAACCTCAGGGCCCTGAGAGTTGGCCGGGGGCTTGTCTTCTCTGCACAGCAGAGGCTGTGTGTTCTGCCTGTGCCCTCCAGTACCCACAGGGACTTTAAACACCTTGATATCCTGGCATCGGTTCCAATGCATTCCGTCAACCTGTCTCTGGGGAGATCAGGGATCTGGGATTTTTCATAGCTCCCCAGACAATTCCTCTGAGTGGCCGAGGTGGAGACGTAGTGTCTCATACTCTTTGCCTTCTGAGTCACTGGCTGTAAGAAGTCTCCGCTTGGGTGTGTGGCGGGAGTCCGTGGACGGTGAGGGTTCCCCTCTCTAGACCCCACTCAGCCCTGATGTGGATGAACTGGGAGGAGGAAGTGTTGCTGATAGTGTCCTGCTGATGGAGTTTAAGCTTTAAAGCCAGGGAGCAGATGGCCAGTCACCAGGAGCCTTCATCACGGGGTGGGGGAGGGGTTGGGGGGAGCAGTGTGGGACAGTTGGTCAGCTCCATTCAAAACATTTAAAATCATCTGTGTGTCTCAGATGCCTGAGCACCTGGGAAAGACCCCAGATCCTTCATTTTTATCTTACGACGTGAGAAAGAGTGAGCTTTGGGTTGGGAGTGTAGCTCAGTTAGTAGAGCACCACCTAGATTGCTGAAGCCTTGGGTTCGAGTCCTGGAAGTTGGATTGTGATCGTGTAGGTTTGAAATCACAGTGCCCAGGAGATGAAGGCAGGAGGATCAAAAGTTCAAAATCATCCTTGGCTATAGAGTAAGTTTAAGTCCAGCCTGGGCTACATGAAACTCAAAACCAAAGTGAAACAAAGACCGAACAACAGCAAAAGAGCTGCCAAGCTATTAAAAAGAAAGTACACTTTGTTATAGCATCAGATGTTAAGCTCTGGCAGTGAGTCTGAGATCCCTGGGTGTTGGCACAGTGACAAGAGAGGTAGATAAAAGAAATGTGCCTATAATTCCTGGTCCCTATAGAAGGAAATAAGTGGTTTCCATTAGGGACAGAGTCACAGTTGTTGCCAAGTCCCCTGTGGTATGCTGTTTGTTCTTAGGAACATGCTAGGTTTGGGTCAGAGGTTAGATGAAACAATGGGGCAAATTTTCTCTGCTGAACTGTGTCCTAGAGTCTGCTCAAAGACTCCTTGGGTTCTGTGGCTTCAGACTAAGGACCCTTGGGTGGAAGATAGGAGCTGAGAATAAGGGACGGCCTCAATGCTGTGATGGAAGTCAGAACCCCACTTGTATGGTTTTTTTGTTTTTGTTTTTTTTTTTCCCATCGGAAAACCTTGCCTGGGTCCTGAAAGCTGAGACCCCCTAAGAAATGTGGATGTCCGAGGACTAGGGTATGGAGAGAAGGGACCTGCAGTTCAGAGTGTACTGTGGCAAGATCCCTTGGCTGCGTGGCATAGTCTCTTGGTACCTCTCTTAGTTTATAAGCAGGGGTCCTAGGATAGGAACATAGATTGGTTGGTAAAGTGCTTGGTGTACAAGCACGAGGACCTGTGTTTGCTCTCCAGCACCCATGTTAAAAAGCTGGGTGCAGCTGTCTGCATCTGTAACCCCAGCATGGGTGATCTGAATACAGAAGGATTGCTGGGGCTCACTGCTAGCCATCCTAGCTGAGTTGATGGGCTCCAGGATCAGCAGGAGGCCTTATCTTCAAAGATAAAATGATGGAGCTGGAGAGGCGGCTCAGCAGTTAAGAACACTGGCTGCTCTTCCAAAGGACCTGGGTTTGATTCCCAGCACCCACATGGTTGCTCCAGGGAGCTCTGACGTTCTCTTCTGGCCTCCTCGGGTGCAAGTTGTGAAAAGATACATGTAGACAACACATCCGTACGCACAATAAAAAAATAAATATAAATCTTTTAATGTAATAAGCTGGAGCTCACTAGAGGAAGCTGTCTGATGTCAACAGACACATGATCACATTTGCACACACACAAGGAAAAAGAAAAAAAGTGGTCTCTCATTGCTCACCTTGAAGGTCTCTGATAATGGATGACCGATACCTAGCCTGGTAGCAGTAAACTTGCTAATTACACCTGCTGGCCTTGGAACCTTAGACAAGTCCCTGACATCTCTAGGTCTTGGTTTTCATAGCCATAAGATAGGCTAATGGCCCCTTCTGTGCTGTGCTGTGGGATTCAAAGTCTGATTGGGGAGACTTAATAAGTGTGTCCCTTAGGGGCCTGTCTCAGAGAATTGTAAGCACTGGCCATCATCTGGGGCTTCCGGCATCCTGGGGCTCCAAACACAGAGGCTTTGGACCTGTGTTTTCAGCCAGATCTCCACACTGGCTTCCCCGTGCAGGCCATCTTAGGAAGATTTTTCAGGAACCTTGACTTTTCAGACAGCGTGGTGTGTTCCTACAGGGAGGGCCCTGGCCAGGTGTGTAGGGTTGGGTGAGGAGAACTTAGGTGGGAGTCTGAGAAGGCGTGTAAAGTTACTTCAGTAGGGCCCCTCAATTCGGCTGTCGTCTTGGGGTCCTACCTAGGACCTTACACTTGGTTCTGAGCCCAGTATGATCATGGTTCATCTGAGGTACTGGCCAGACCAGACTTTTGCTGCCTGGGACCTGAGCTTGGAAGAGAAGTTAGCCGGGATACCAGTGGCATATCAGGTTGATGGTTATCACTCTTCATCTCTGCTCTGCCATCTCCCTCTGTCTCTCTCTCTGTCTGTTGCTTTGGATGGTCCTGCGCCTTGCTTCCATCTCGCTCTCCCAGACTCTTGCCTGCACCCCTCCCACCTCTACCTTTACTGGCTTCTTCCCTAATTCCCACTTCTCTCACCACACCTCTGTCCCACCTTCTCTCTGTCAGGATGTCACCATCTTCCCCTTGTTCTGTTTCCATCTTTGTCCTCTCTGTTCTGTATCTGTGTTCCCTCCCCACATCTTCCCACCCCTTCCTCACCCTGCACCCAGTTGACACAGGTCTTTGACACAAGTCTTTGGTTAGAGGATGGAGTCTCCTTCATCCCTGTCTCTCAGGAGATACCCTTCAGAGGAGCAGGTGGAGGGAGTATGTAGCACATCTGTGACTTCTGAGTGTCCTGCCGGGTCACTTTAACAACGCACAGTAACCCTGAGATCATGCATAGACGAGTGAGGCCTAGGGATGCAGTTCAGTTGGTAGAGCGTTTGCCTGGCAAGAATAAAGCCCGACACCACATGAATGCAGCTCGATAGTGCACGCCTGTAACCCTTGCACTTAGGAGGTAAAAGCAGAGAGATCACAAATTCAAGGTCATCTTACACTGTAAGTCTAAAGCTAGCCTGGACTATAAGATGTCTTAAAACAAGACAAACAACAACAACAAAACCAAACCAACCAACCACCACCACCACCACCACCACCACCAACAACAACAACAACAAAAACTCAAAGAAGGCAAAACCAAACCAAAGCTGCATTCCATCAGGTAAAATTAACTCATATGAACTCACCACCCCCTTTGGCGACTGGTATCTGTGGAAAGAGGATATTGAAGTGTGCGTTGTTCCCTCAAATACCTGTAGTTCTTTGGGCTTCCTTTGGCTACTCTGTAATCCTCATCCTTCTATAGTCATTACGCCTGCTGCCTCAGAACCGCCAGAATCACCAGAATGTGCCATCACAGTTACTTCCTCAGTTTCTTCTTGGACACCCCAATTTCTCCAGGGAGCCTGTCTGTCTTCAGTAGGCTGGGTAATAGGTCTAAGCAGTAAGCCACACCACACCCTTTTTTTTCTCTTTCACCATCCAGCTAACTCCTCTCCTCACAACTTGCTTATGAGAGGGGGAGGCTTTCTTTGCTATCTCCAAGCTGCTTCCCCAAACCTGTCCTTAAGCCTTAGGACAGCCTTCTGAGGTTTGCTGGCAAGTGAGTGCTCTACTGCTCAGCTCCATCTCTAGCTTTGGGCAGGAAAAAAGTTGATTTTGTGAGACATTGAAAAGACCACACAAAGATGCAGGCAGAGAAGGGCCACCTGGGAAGCCACTCCCAGACAGGAGCTGGTAGGACCCGGCTTCAGCAGAAAGCAGCACAGTCTTTTCCTGCCCTTTAGTCTCTACGTTTGATGTGTTGGTACACGGCCAGGATGAGCCCCAGGCAGAGAAATGCTACCTGTTGAGACCTGCGGCTGCCCGATCTCACCCCCTGCAAAGGCCTTTTCAATAACTGCTGGTGAGATGAATTAATGAGACTTGTGTAGGTGTGCCGCTTGCATTCTGCTGCCCAGTTGTGATGAGTTTCCCTCCTGGGCTGGCTGGTACTTCCTCGGGTTTCCTAACAGGCCTTTGTGGGTTGCCTTGAATGTCTGCCATGCCAGGGAGGCCGAGCATTCCTCTGGCATGCGGCTGCCTTGCCTAGTGGGGCTGGAAGGAAGTGTGCTGGCAGCGTCCCTTTGTGAGGTGGCAAGCCTTGTGGGAACTGCTGTTCTCATTCTGAGCATCTCCCCCGGAGCCTCCGCAGCCCACAGAGGCGGGCTGAGATAAAGCCTCCCGGTGCAGCAGGCGGCATTTAGGAAGCGCTGCTTTTACCAATGCTTTTATAGTTAGTTGCCTGTAACTTGGGAGATAGCGGGATGAGGGAGTACGGGTTGGGGGAAGGTAAGGAGGGAGGTGACGGAGGGGGGCGATGATCTGGCATGACCTAGCCTTGTAGCGCCTCACGTGCCCACCCAGGATCACATGTGAGATACTGTGGCAAGGAGAAACAGACGGAAGGGATCCTGACTGTGGCTTAGAAGTCCCCAGAACTTCTTGGAGAGTTGTGAGGGTGTTTTAGGGTTCAGGACGGTTAAGCATGACCATGGGGACAGAAGCATCAACTGTTACTGGCTCTGATGTTACTAATTCCTTTCCATGTATGTTATAGTTAATCTTCATGATAGGTCTGTATGTAGGTTCTGTCCCAATTCTCAGTGTTTAGATGATTAAACAGACTTGCAAGGGGTCAGGGATGAGCCAAGGCCTTCTGGTAGATGTGGGATTTGAACATGGGCCCTTGAGCCAACATGATCAGTGTCCTTATAATGTTTTGAGACTCCATCCCCTACAGCCCAAGACTGGCCTTGAACTCACTATGAAGGGACACGTGCACACAGCAGGATGCTCCCTCCTGGACTCTGGATTAGGCACAAATCACACCCAAATACCTATTTTCACAGAGAGAACCTTTATTAAGCAGAGAAGAAAAGTAAAGTGACTGATTTCTGATGCAGGCAGAAAATAGCAAATGACCTTGCAGGTACAATTTTTAAGAGGAAAAAGGGGAGGCCTGTGTTAGAATGGGCTAGGATGTGGTGGTATATTTTGATTGGGCATGTTAATTGGGGCAGCCAAAGGAAGCTTTTGATTTCTGGATTTCAATGCTTTGATAGCTGTACCTTAGAGAGTCAGCCTTAGGAATGATTCTGGCATAAGAAAGTGTCCAAATAAGAGAACAGCCCTTATTTGGCTTACCTTAGGGATGTGATCTATGGTTTATAAGAGAGAGGGAAGGGGGAAGAGCAAGGCTTGCCTGTGCCATGTTTGCTGTGCCCAGGACTGCCAGAGCCCTTCAGTCTGTGTAACAGAGAATAGCTTTTGGAGGGACCCGTACTAAAAGACTTCTGATCCTGCTGCCTCCACCGTCTGAATGCTAAGCTTACAGATGTGTGCACCGCCATACCCAGTCTCATGTGATTCTGAGGATGGAGCCCAGGGGTTTGTGCACGATGAGCACTCTACCACTGAGCTCCACCTCGACCTGTGTGGTGTCCTTATTAATGGGAACAAGTGGACATAAGCAGCATTAAATAGGCTGATGATGGGTAGAGTCGTATTCCTATAAGGACTCATCACGGGTCCTGAGCATCAGCAGAACCGGGGTAAGGTAGACTCTGGTTGGTCCCTGCAAAAGTTTAACAAAGGCCTTGCCAAATGGCCTTCACGCTGCCCTCTGGGTTCAGAGCAGCAGCCTCTGCTGTTGGAAGCCATCTGTTTTGTGTCCCCGACAGTCCTAGAGTCTGAGGACAGTGCCTGGGGTGGCTTGTGCTGTCAGTCCTGCCCTCCTTCTCAAGCTGCCCTGGAAGCCGCCTGTGTGCTGTACACGGTGTGGCTCCTGCTGCTGTCCCAGGGTCTCTGTGCTTGGCAGGTTACTCGAGCACAAAAGCCAGCCTGGCTGGGGTAGAGCAGGCTGCCGTGAGTGCCAAGATGGATGTCCTGGGGTTGGAGAGATGGTGCAGTGGCAATGAGCTCATTTGGCCTTTGCAGAAGACCCCAGTTTGGTTCCCAGCATCCACATGGAACACTTAGAACCACCTTTAACTGCAGCTCAGGGGGATCTGATGCCCTTTTCTGGTCGCAAGGTCAACAGTACTTATGTGCACCCCCCCCAACACAGTTAAAAATAAACATAAATCCTTTAAAAAAAAAAAAAGAAGAAGAAGAAGGAAGGAATGTCTCTGAGCAATGTCATCCTCAGCCAGTAGGGAATGAGAATTTGTAGATGATTACCCAGATCCTTATCCTCTAGGACTCTGCCCCATATGCCCATAGTGACAATTATGTACTGGCTATTGACCTCTTGTCATCCCTATTTTCTTCTTGATTCAACTTGGTGTCACCTGCTATGTATGTACAATGCCTATGTCCAAGGTCCAGTCTCTAGCTTTACTATGGCAGAGACCCATGAGAAAGAGGGGCACGGAATGATCCTCAGTAAAACTCACCACCCTTATAATTGAAAATCAAATGCCAGCATCTTTGAGCAAAAATGGGTCCGTAGCGAAACCTCAAACAGAAGGGGCATTTGGAAGACCCAGGGCTGAGAAGACAGCTTGGTTGGACCAGGAGTGAGACTCCTGAGTCTTATATCCATAGCACTATGGAAAAGCCAGGTGTGGTAGCTCACATCTGTAAGGCCCAGTGTTGGGGCATCAGAGTAGGAGTAGAGGCAGGAGGATGTCTAGACCTCCTTGGTGATCCAGCCTAGCTGATTTGATGAGCTCTAGGTTAAGGGAGAGACCATGTCTCAAAAAATAAGTTGAGGAGTGATCGGGGAAGACACTAATTACATGTGCATGTAAACCTCCCCCCACATATACAAATGTACATACAACACATGCACACACATACTCTCTCTCTCTCTCTCTCACACACACACACACACACACACACACACACCACACAAAATAAATTTTGTATTTAAATAAACAGAGAAGGATACACTGTCCTGTCAGGAGGCCACTTGAGGCAGGGCTCATAGTGGGAGCCTGGACTCTTAAAAGATGACACAGATCCGAGCAGTGGCGAAGGGAGATTGGCCATTCTTCCTTGGGGGTCCTTCAGTCCACATTGAACTGGCATGGCAGACAGAGTGCTGGAGAAGTAGGGCAGCTGAGTGGTGAGATTGTGGGGTGGGACTTAATGTCACACTCAGGCTGGGCTCAGTGCCTCAGCCACAACCAGAATTGTGTGGAACAGACTCAAGTCACACGGGCAGCCTGTCACCTAAAGGCTAAAAACTAAAGATTCTGTGTGCCAGTTCTCTCCCTCAGACTTAAATCAGGCTAGTCATCTGTGGATCTCTGTAGCTCAGCAAGTCTCTCCTTCCAGGAGGCCTCGCTGAGTGGGCTTTGGGTATTGCAGCAGATGACAGGGAACTATGACAGTCCCTGCCACCTGCGGCTGCCTGTGCTGCTTCTGAGCAACCCACGTATCCCTTCAGGGTTTCTGTGAGGGAGCTGATCCCTGACATATCCCTTTAGGGGTTCTGTGAGCAAGCGAGCTGATCCCTGACATTCTTCTCTGCTTAAGCAAGCCTGAACTTCTTCTGTTTGGCTTGCAAGCCCTGTCTGATGAGAGCTCCAGCGACTTATGGGTCTTAACAATCAGCCCTGATTACTGAGCATTCTCCGTGCAGCTAGCCACTCCATAGCCACCACATTCTGTGGACACCTGAGGCCAGCTCTGGACATCTGACTCCAAAGCTGAGGTTTTGATCTTCCCTAAGACACACCAAGCCTTCGATGTCCCCATGGTGGTGGTAGTGGCTGACAGCTCCTGCTCTATTTTATTTTTTAATTTTTTTATTGTTTTTGAGACAAGGTCTATGCATTTCAGACTGTCTGGGTATGACCTTAACCATGTGCTTCTCCTGCCTCTGTATTCTGTGTTCTGGGATTACAGGCACAAGCCACCACTCCGAAGCACGCATGCAGGGTTGGGCATGGATCCTAGGGCAATGGGTGTGCTGATCCGTATCCCCAACCCATGCAACTGTATTTTATGTAAAAGTGTCCTGATGAACACTCCCCTCCGTCTTCCCCCCCTTCCCTAATGATGGACATGTCCAGGTAAAAGAAAAACCTGCCCAGATCTTCAGCTCAGTGCATCATATGATGAAATGCAGGAGCAGGGAAGCCGAGAAGAGATTCATTTTCCCCACATTCCTTTGCACACAGACCATACCAAAGCAAAGCTAAAACACTGCACTGAGCAATAGGCCATAAATAACACTGTAACTGACTGTACAGTGACCACACTGAGGAGGATGCTTGGTTCTAACACCCTAGCAAAGTCTTCACAGCGTGCAGAGGATCCAGAAGAAAAAATACCAAACTAACATGTGTTGAGTATGAATATTTACCAGACATCATGCCTGCGTACTTTCTCCCATTAGTACAGTTCAGATGTTATTGTTGAGACCCAAATGCTGAGTAAAGCATGCATCAGGGCCTCACACTAGAGCCGACCCCACAGAATCACGGCTGAGGGGTCAGGCTGGGAGCGTCTGTCCAGTGCCTCGCTCTTAAGAAACAGTTCAGGCTTCTGAGACAGTTTCCAGGAAGGCCTACCTTAAATCTCTCATTGATTTTTAAACTCGGGTCTCAATTTCTCAAATGTCCTGTGAAGAAACATGTTCCCCGGGGTGAGAAAATATGGAAGAAGTCCTGTCCATGACAGGGCCTGGGAAAGGCCGCCTTCTCCATCTCCATCCCTAGATGGAAGAGGGAAGTATGGGGGTGTCCAAGGAACTGATGATTGAACAAAGCTGCCCCTGGCTCACACTGCTCCTACCCGGATGGGACTCTGCCAGGTGTTGGAGAACTTGGCCCCAGGCTGGTTGGGTTCTGAGCTGAGAGTCACACCCTCATTCTCTTTTAATTACTGAGGACCTGACACACTACCTGGGAATACATCACTCAGTGTACGTGGTGGTGAAAGTTAAATATTAGAGGCAAGTCTTTTAATTAAATTTTAATGTGTTCTTTAGAACAATTCTTCATGCCTAACCACACGCTGAAACAGAGTACTTAAAAGAAAAATTAATGTATGAGGTCTCATGGGTTTGTGGGTGCAGATAGCCCTTATTTTGGTTACCTCGAAGCTCTATGTCAGAGGAAACTCCATTTGTGGCGTGGAAGTGAGATGACCAAGCATGTCTCATCTTGGGACAGCCCCAATGTGTACATGGTTGTCCCAGCATTAGTATTCATCCCTCAGAGGTCCAGCTTGGGGTAAAGCATTTGCTCACCCACCTTTGAAAGGGTTGCCCTCCTTTCCTTCTCCTAGCAGAGACCCCTTGAGGACTCCACACATGTATTTCCAAGGTGTTCTCATTATAACTCTCCAGGCAGCCCACACTGGATGGCCAACTCGTGTGATTAAAAACGGGTTTGAGAGGAACCATGCTTTCTTTCCTTAGAAGGCAATTTATATCCCGCACACATGTGCACACACACTGTGCGTGAGGGTTCTCTGAAGGAACATAACTGATAGCACGAGTGGAGGATTTATTATGCCACCCCCCCCCATGTTTCTAGAACACCTGCTGGGGACCACTACTGCCTTGAGTTGGAAATAAATACTAAGAGTTGTTTTAACCAGGGCGTAGCACCACACAGCTCTACTCCCAGCACCCAGAAAACTAAGAGAAATGCAGGTTCAAGGTCAGCCTGGGCTTCCTAAGGAGGTCTGGCCTCAAACACACAAAACTTTATGAGTCTGAAGAATGTTACCATCTCCTGTTGCTTTGCTGCCCCCTTTCCTTTCTTCCCCTCCCAAGAACTAGATGATTTAAGAATTACTGCTTTGAATTCCCTCACAGTGTTCTAACCTGCAGGCTTGATGGTATGTAAAATGAGGACAGAAGTGTGTCCTGGGGTAGCTGGCACCCTTGGTGCTGGCTGTCACGTGCAGGCTCAATACTGGTCATGGACTCTCTCCTCTCTGCCACCTGCCTCCTTCCAAAGGCTCTTGGGCTTCCTCACAGCAGGAAAACTACTGTTTTGAAAGACAGGGAGCTGTTCTTCCTGAAAGATGGGCCTGGAGCCCTCATTTTATCACGTCTTCCACAGAGCCAAAGGCACAGCAAGGAAAGAATAAAAGAGACACACTTCTCGGTGGAAAGATAACCAAAAACATTCATTAATTGCACGGCTCCTTTATGCTTCGTTCTGAGAACAAGGTAATCTTTAAAAGTGCAAAGGCGGCAGAACTATGAACACTCCCATGCTGCAGATAGATGGTGGAGCTGAGGCTCGGCGTGCCTGCAGCAAGTTAATGGGCTGTCCACTTGAAACAGAGGAAGGTCATGGCAAGCTGTGACATTCCTTTGATTTTCTCAGAGCCAGCATAGCGAGAGGCAGACCTCGAGGTCAGAGGGCACGGTCTGCACCGGGATCCATCTTTGGAAGCTCAGCTTTGACATTTGCTGCCTGATGTGTTTGGCATGTCACTTCTGCTCAGGTGCCCATGCTGTCCTAGAGTCCCTTGCAGTTACTCATTTACCTGAACCTCACCGCACGCCAGACTCTGTGCTCTCCTTAGGGGCTGCAGGGAGAATGTGACAGAGATGGCTCTGCTGTCAAGTCTCCAGGGGAGACAGTGAAGGTTGACAGCTGAGCTGAGGAAAAGGGATAGCTGTGGGAAGAGCTGTGGGAGGAGAGTCCATGGGAGGCTCTCAGCAAATGGGAGCTGACTTGCCACAGGGTTGGGACAGGTGTCCCCGAGGAAGTGACTCTTCCTTGAGATCTGATGGGGGAGGTGGATATTTCAGGCAGACACTATATGCTGCAAACAAAACCTTCCAGGAGCTCATGACCAAAGTGGCTGGTCAGGCCACCTGGAAGGGCCCATGGGCCAGGACCCAGCATCAGGGATGGATGCCCTTCCAGCTTGTTAGTGCCATGAGTCACTCTAAGAACAATGGCCAAGCATCATATTTGGGAAAGAGTGTTCAGCTGCAGCTTGGGAAAGGCGGCGGGGATATACTCAGGGACCTTAACCCCACTGGCCAATGCAGCCCACTCCCAGTTCTGCACTGGGTCATGGTCAGCTGGAAGCGGTGCAGCTGGTACTCTGCTCACATATGCCCTCTAAGGCTCCTTGTAGGATGCTTCAGAGGGTGCCTCAGCGGCTGAGATGCAAGGTCAGGAGTAGGAGGAGCTGAGAGATATCCCAGGAAATGATGCGATATGCTGCTCTCTTGCAGCCTCTAGAGAGTGTGTGTGTGTGTGTGTGTTTCCTTAGGTTGAGGACCCCAGCTGCCCCCTTCTCTCTCTGCAGTCCAGGCCCTGCCCAGATGATTTCTCTTTAGCCTCCTGTTGTGGGCAGGAAGGGAGGAGCAGGGAAGCGGTCCTTCCTCCAGAGGGTACAACGGAGGCTGTCTGTTTCACTTCCCTGTTCATGGTCCGGAAGGGAGCCTGTGGCCATGTGCGGCTGGCTGCCTGGGCTGTTGCCCTGTGATCTTGGTGCTGGGAGGCCGTGTGGGTGGCCGGTGGCCAACATTTGAAGTTCTACAAGGGCAGAAGGGAAAGCAGATGGCTGCGTCCCCCTGGCGGATGAGAGGTTTTGCAGTGTCTGGTGAGAGCCGGAGCGGCATGGGCTTTGTGGCCAGATGGGAGGCCCAGCTCTTACCAGCTCCTGGCCAAGTGGCCTTGGCTAGATTGGTGCTGCTTGAGGCGTGTGCAGCTGGCTGTGAGATGGCTGCACTGTTCACTGCACGGGGCACTGGCAATGCAGCGTCGGCCTGTTGCTGAGGGGTGCACTTTCAAAATGAGGGAAGGCTCTGGCTCAAGAGGGCAGAATGCACAGTGTATGGTGTGTCGGGTTGTTTCTAAACAACCCTGTTGCCCATCTCTCAGACGCTTCTTGCAGGTCAGGGTATCTGGCAGGCAGGAAGCCTGTAGGAATCTCAGCGAAGAGCAGGAGACTCCAGGCTCCAGCAGAATTCAGATGTAGCTCTCCCACTCTCTACTGCTTCCTCTACACCCATGGCTTCCTTCTTCCCTTTCTCCCTCCCCTCTGTCACCTCCTATCCTTCCTCCATCCCTTCCCCATTTGTGCCCTTTGTCCCACGCTGGCATCATAATCAAAAGCACTCAATTTAAAAAGGCTGGCATAAAAGAGCCTTTTAAATCACATAGTGTGGCTCAGCATGCAGAGAGAGGGGGTCTGGAGGATGTGAAGTGTCCCTTGCCTTCCCGAGCATGCACCTACAGGCTGCAGGGCCGGCAGTACCTTGCCTCCACTTCCTCCCCCTCTTCCGTCCACTCCCTTGTTTTCCTTTTCATTCTCCCACTCCGGTTTCCCTGAAAGGGGAAAGATGAAGGATAGAAGAGAGGTTGGAAGGGTAAAGAGCAGGAAGGAAGAAAAGGAAAACAGAATGCTGGGGAGCTGGGAGAAATAGCACAGGCAGCTAGGCTGCTCCTTGCATGTTCTATGAGTGAGCAGCCATGCTGTTCTGCCCAGAACCTGCTGGTCTGGAAGCTCTTGGAGAGAGGTGAGCAGAGAGTTAAATGTGTGTTCTCTATAGAGCAGTGGGTGGGTCTAACCTCACCCCCACCCCTACCCCCATTCTGATGCCTACTCATTGTGAGCCCCAGGCAGCCTGCCTAACAGCCTTGTGCCTGTTTGTAAACTGGAGTGTTCATGGAGCCACCTGTCTTCCAGGGTAGCTAGAGGGTTAAATGAATTCCCAACCGTCAAGAGCTCAGATTGTGCCTGACTCAAGAGAGTCAGGTTCAGAGATCTTGGATAGTCTGCTTAGCCCTTGACCTTGTACCCAGGGGTCTGAGGTTACAGAAATAAGAAGCACATTCCCCCCCCCCTTCACACCCTTAGTAGGTGCCTTTTCAAAGCAGCCCACAAGCCCCAGAGATGATCAACAGCTTGCTTAAAAGGCCAGGGCCACATACCGGGTCGGCGATCAGTTATGTCCCTCTTGGCATGGCTGTGATGTCCTGAGACTATGTTGTGTTTGGGGAGAAATCATTGTATCTGGGAGAGAAAAGGAATGAAGTCTTTCATCCCCATGCAATGAAAGGAAACATTCCCAGCATTCGGAGGCCAGACAGCTGCCTTCCTTTCCCCCTCGGGCCTGCCCCACACTCTCCCTCCTCTGGTTGGAGGAAACCACTGCTTAACTTACAATCACACGGTGTCAAGAGGGGCTCACTGGTCTACTGAGGGCCAGTGATTGCTTGAGAATGTGTCTTCTCTGGGGGGAAGAGACCAACAATTCTTCATCCATTTTAGAGATGCTGGGAAGGAAGCCACAGGGTGGGGAAGCTGTTTCTGTAGATCACTGTACCTTTGCTCAGCCTGCCCCCCTATAGGAAGAAGAGGGCAGAAGTATCAGCTTCCAAAGAACCAAGGCATGAGAGATTTCTGGCTTGAAATCCCCTCTCTACTGGGTTCCTTTAGCCGAGTTATATTTCCCCTTGGTTTCCATACTTGTACGTCAAGAAAAAACTTGGAAGTAGTCAGAAGATGATGTCACGTCCTATGGATGCTACCCTAGTATCCTGTGAGTGTCCTGCCTGATGGCATCTAAAACTTTGGGCACGGGCTGCAGGCGGATGTTTTGTCAATAACATTCTGTTGGAACACAGCCACATCCATTCGTGTGCATGGCGACCGGTACATCTGCTGCTGAGTTGAATGGTGGCAACAGGGACCATATGGCCCAGGAAGCTGAAAATGATTGACTGCTCCTCTGCCACACACGCCTGCTGATCCCACACTGAGATCTGATTTACTGTTTACTTGGTGTTCGGGCCTGGGCTTGGGAACATGCAGTGCTAATTTTTAGAAGATTGATAACTTGCAAATAATTTGGTCCCATCATCCGCAAATGATTTCTGTCTAATATAAATGATACCCTCTAAGAATATGGGTTCACTGACCTGGAAGACACTTGTCATCACAGCATCTAACTTCAAAACTATTCTCTAGCATACATTTTGCCTGTCACCATGTTTTATACTTTCCTCTGAGCCTTTCACACTGGCTACCCCGACCCTGCTTGCTCTTATGCTGGTGGACTGAAGAAATCCTCCAAGCCTAGCACTCAGAAGGCAGAGGCAGGAGGATCGCAGCAGGTCTGAAGGCAGTCTGGTTTATAAAAGCGAGTTCCAAGCCAGCCCAGGCTATATAGCCAGACTTGGTTTCAAAAAGCAGAAATAAAACATACGTGCACAGTTTTGTTTGTACACAAGTTACACTCATTTGTGTGTGTGTGTATGTGTGCATGCACATTCATCCCTGTGAATATGAGTGTATGCTATTGTGCCTGTGTGGAGGTTGAAGGATAACTTAGGTGTTGGTCCTTTCCCTCATCCTTGCTTGATACAGGCTCTTTTTCTGCTGGGAACCTCAGGCTAGTTGACCTTTGCACTTCCAAGTCTCCTGTTTCCTCTTCCTATCTGCCTGTAGAAATTCTGGGATTTCAGAATAGCTTGAACTGCATGCCTGGATTTTATGTGGATTCAAACTAGGGACCCAAACTTGTATTCTTACTCTTGAGCAGCCATCACTCTTATGCACTGAATCATCTCCCTACTTTTGGAAAACTATACTTTGATGCATAAATTGAAGATGGGAAGGGGCCAGGCAGACGGATGACAGACAGTGCTCTGGGGGCCCTGACTGTATATCCTTAGAATTTGCAGTCAGGGTCCCTAATTTTTCCACCAATCAGAGCAGCTCTGTGGATCAACCTGCCTTCTGTTTTGTGGCTTCAAATGTAAAATTCCTTGGTGTCAGAGAAGAAAACACATTTTGTTGCAAAGCAAAACAGGCTGTCCTACAGCCTAGGAACTGGGGGCAGTTTCCTGGGAGGCATATGGAGCAGGCAGGCCTGCTGGGGTCTGTGCATTCCTGGGTGGAGGCTGTGATGGGCCCCTGGGCTGCCTGTCTGTGGCTGGCTGGAATGCTGTGTGTTTACACTCCTTCAGAGCAGAAACAGGTCTCTGGAGACCAGACTGGAATACCAACAATTCCCGCAGGCTTTAACAGGGGGGGTGGGGGGAGAAGTGTGCTTTTCCTTCTTAATTTTGTTTCTTAAACAAATCTAAGCACAGTTCTACAAAGCATAGTCAGTGGCATCCGATTATTGGCAATTTCTCATGAGAACGTTCCGGAAGCCCGTGGGACTTCACACACCCTGGAGGACCACAGAGCCCACTGAGGACTTACTTGTAGGGTGGTGTCTGGGACTCTGGTGACTGCTTAGGGCAGAAATGAGGAAGAGGACAGCAGTTTCCAGTTTGCTGTGTTCTGTTTCCCCTGTTCATCCGGGGTCTGATTCATCTGTTTTCATCTTTATCTCATTGCCTGTAGGACTCCCTGGCAATAAGATAAAGATCCACTCCCTAACCCCTCTGGGGAGGGGTGTCTCTGGGCTGAGTGCAGTCACAGCCTTTTCGGAGCCAGCCTGTCTTCTGTCCTCTGGGGCTTCTTGAGAACAGGGCCTGTGTGGAGTGGATTAAGAGAATCTGAGCTTCGAAGCCATGGCTGTTTGTATCTTCATGGACTGCTTGGGTGAGATAGTCCGATGTATTGGTTCTCTGGTCTTCTTTGATAAGCTTTTAAAAATTGCATTTTGTTGAAGTTACAAAATGGATAACCCTCCTACACACACAAACAGACACACAGAGACACAGTCTCACAATGTAGCCCAGGCTGACCTCAGTGTTTCTGGTTATAATTAACCTTTTTAAAATAATAATGATTAATAATAATAGTAACAATGATTATTTAGTATAACAAAATTAGTGGGGGGGGGGTATGTGAATATGGGCTTACAAAGGCCATGGCTACGCAGAGGATAACTTGGTGGAGTCATTTCTCTCCACCTGTATGTGGTTCTGGGGCTCAAGCATCTGACCATCTCACCTGCCGCTGATTAACCATTCAAAAAAAAAAGCACCCAACTTGCTGAGATCTGTGTACCCATGATCCGAGAACCCATCACCTCTGTCTGGCTCTAGAACATGTCCATGAGCCTTGTATTAAGTCATGCTTCTCCGCACCGAGTCAGAGGCAGCCTAAGGGAGCAGAGGTGTTCTTTGGCTTCCGGTCTCAGAGGGAACAGTCCACCCTGGTGAGGAAGGCATGGCGTCTCTGCTGTGTGTTGCCGTGGACTTGGCAGGTCAGGGAGCACAGAGATTTTGCTGGTGCTTTACAGCCTACATCCCAAGGAACCCACAGTCTCCCGAATTTTCTCCCCACACCAGCCTGTGGGGGACAGTTCACATCAAACTACAACAAAGCCCCAAATAAACTTTTATTAAGCAGTTACTCATTGCCCCCCCCCCCCCCCCCCCCCCACTATCTGCAGACCCTGGGACCTGCTAAGCTACTTTTCGTCTCTGAAGAGTTATCAGTTCTGGGTCTTTCATCAAAATGGAATCAAACACCGTGTGACTTTTTGTGTCTGTTTCCCTTCTCTCATCAGTGTGTGTGTGTGTGTGTGTGTGTGTGTGTGTGTGTGTGTTGCTGAGGATGAAACCCGGGGCATTGAACACCTACGTACTCTACCATTGAGCTACATCTCCAGCCCCAAAGATTTACCATTGTTGAATCAATGCTTTATTTCTTTATTCTGCTCTCTGGATAGGCACCATCTGTTCGTCACTCTCGTCTTGATGGGTGTTTGGGTTGTTTCCAAACACCAGCTCTGCTGGGCAGTGTGCCAGGTAGGTCCTCTCGCCTGCCCACCCCCAGCCTTGTTTCCTGGCAGTCTTGTCACCTAGTGCTCACGCAGTGACACACGCATCCAGAAGCCTCCCCTGGGTGTCTCTGGGCATCCCTAGGCTGTCTTACCTAACTGATGCTGACTTTAGGTGCTTGGCCACGGCCTCCCCGCTCTGGTGCCCTCTGTGGTCAGACAGCCCTGAGTCCTAGCCACTGAGTTTGTCCTACGACAAAGCTTCTGAGTGGAGGATCTGCATGTGGGTAGGACATGGTGACAGGCTGTCTGGTTGTCAGAAGGCTACCCTGTCATCTCTAGGGCATTTCTTTCCTCCTCAGTGTACAGGCTGCTTGCATGCCTTGGTGAGTTTTTCTAGAAAAACATCTTCAGGTCTCAGAGGATGTGTGAAGGGTGTTTGCTCCACTCTGATTTCCCAGAATGCTTCTGGGCTTAGTGCTGAAAGCTATCTATCCCTTGTACGCTAGAACCAATAGTCACCCTGGAAGCAAGCCTGCTTTGGGGTTGTTCCTCATCATGAAGTATGCCGCGTCTCAACACACTCCTCCTCCCATTTTGGAATTAGCTGAGTGAGGCTCAGCCTTCTGTATGTCCCTCGGCCCCAGTCCAGATCTTCTTCATCTGTGCTTTGCTTCAGGCTAAATCTCTGGAGGGAGCAAGATGGGAGAGACCTGTGGACCTAGATCCTCTGAGTATATGAATGAAGAGGCCTATGTGTGTGTGTGTGGGAACTACATGACAACCTCAATGTCCTTTCTTAGGAGGTACCTGCCTTTTAGAAAAGCATTTGTTTAATTGTCTGCACTAGGGGTTGGGGCATGCACATGCCATGGTGTGTGTGTTTCCAGAGGACAGTCCGTGGGAGTCAGTTCTCCTTTTCCAGTGGGTCGGTCCTGGGGATTGAACTCAGGTCATCAGACTTGGCAGCAGGTGCATTTACCCATAGAGCCACCTTGCTGGCCTGGCTCTGTTCGTCCAGACAAGATTTCCTCATTGGTATGAAGCTCACCAAATACGCTAGGCTGGCTGGCCACCAAGCCCCAGGGATCAGCCTCCTTCTATGTCCTCAGTGCTGAGATTACAAGCCTGTTTCAAAAGTGGCTTCTGGGGACTGAACCCAGGTCCTGGTGTTTGCAAGGCAAGCATGTTACTAACTGAACCATTTCTCCTGCCACTAGAGTTTATTTTATTTATTTATTTATTTATTTATTTATTTATTTATTTATTTATTGAGACAGGAAACAGGGTCTTAACTATGCAGTCCCAGAGCTCACCAGGCTGGCCTCCAGTTTACAGAGATCTGCCTGCTTCTGCCTCCTGAGTGCTAAGATTAAAGGCGAGTACCACTATGCCTGGCAGCCACTGGATTCTTATTTAGAATTCGTAAGCCAATGCTCATTTGGATCCTACCTAGCCTGCTCTCAGAGCTACCTGCACCTCGATTCTGGATGCCTTCGGGGGCTTTGGGGACACAGCTCAATTTGCTGCTGCTATCTCTTCCCTTAGGCTAAGCCAGCTTCCGCTGCCCTAGTGCTCATCCATTCTCAGCGGGCTTCTCGTGGGACGCAGCTCTGCACGTATTCCTACCTACACGGCATGTCTCTGTCGCTCGAGCCTTTTCCTCCTCCTCCCTTGCTCGTGGCAGACTTATTTATGACTTTGTTTTCCAGTCCTTTAAGCTCGTGCCAGCAGTTCTCAGGAAGGAGCAGAGAAAAGTGTGTGTTTTATCTACCAGGCCTCACAGGAAGTCCCATTTCCTCAACAAGTAAGACAGGCGTGCAGTCAGGCCAACTCGGGTTCCCATCTTGGCTGGGTTTCTCCCAGCTGAGTGACCTTGGGCACACAGATAGACCAGATGGACCTCTGGGCGCCCGAATAAGCAGGCTTATGCCACGCCCCACATTTTAGCCGCATTTCCTCTGCTGCTTGTCTCTCCTCCCACTCCAAAGGGTCTGAGAATCTATTCAGCAAGGAAGAGAAGTGAATCCCCCCCACAGTCTTAACTTAGGCCTTTCTCCAGGGCTTCCTTCTCTCCCTTCCCGGGGCTGGGGAGCCCAGTTTTTTTCTCCAGCATCTGAATTCAGCTGGGATATCTGCTGTTGACACACCTACTCTTAAGGCTTTTCAGTTCAAAGGCATCTTCCCCCAGGAAGCCTTTCCTGAATTTGGGCCTCCACAGAAATCCCCTGGCCTCGCCCTTCCTGCTCCGGGCTAGACCATAGAGCTCAGCCTTTACGTCCACCAGGAGTTGACTCAGCTCTACCACTTAGAAGCTGGGCTCTGCTGGGCAGGTTACTGCGTTACTCTGAACCCCAGTTTTTTCATGAGTGTAGTGGGGCCCCAAACTATCACCCACCAATTCTATTTTACGGTGGAAACAATCCGTCTAACAATACAGTGGCGTGTGTGTGTGTGTGTGTGTGTGTGTGTGTGTGTGTGTGTGTGTAGGGTACTCTGTACAAAGTTTTGTTCTTTATAAAAATAATATTTTTAGATTTATTTTACTTCTATGAATGTTTTGCTTAAGTGATGTGTTTGTGCTGCACGTATGCCCTAGAACATGGATGTTCTGGAACAGGGGTTATAGATGGGGAACTGGGGTTGTAGATGGTTGTGAGCCACCCTAAGGGTGCTAGGAATCAAACCCTTGTCTTGGCAAGAGCAACAAGTGCTCTAAACTGCTGAGCCACCTCTCCAGTCCCCAAGTTTACTGTTCCCAAGTCAGCGAGGTGACTTAGCATGTAAAAATGCTCCCCTCCAAGCCTGATGACCAGAATGCTGTCCCCAGGAATCACTTGGTAGGAGAGAACTGAATCCCACAGGTTATCCTCAGATTAATGCACACACACGCACAGCCCCCTCCCCCCACCCCCGTGTATCTTGATTGAACCTCCAGACTGTATGTAAGGGTCAGACTCATCTTCCTCTTTTCAGATTTGCCACGCATCCTCAGGGACCTTGCTCACCTCCGAGTTACTGTTTTTGGAGGCAGCTGGGAGGCAAATTCCTGCTGAACCTTGCAGAAAAGGAAGCGTAAAAGGGCCTGAAATGCTGATGTGTGCCTGTGTGTGTGTATTTGTATTTATGGTGTGTATGTGTGTGTGATTTGTGTGTACAGTGTGTGCATACATGTGTATATGTTTTTATCTAGCATGTATGTGTGTAGTATTTGAGTATAGTGTGTATGCGTGTATAGTGTTTGCATGTATATATGCATATAGGGTGTATGTTGTGTTTGTTTAATGTGTATGTGTGTGTGTATGTGTGCCTGTGTTTCTGTAGTATGTACTTATGTGCATGTAGTGTTCGTATGTTCTCTGCTCTGTGAGTTTATTTCCCTCTTATCACAGAATGAGGCAGACCCTGCAGCTTTGCATCTCTGGCTCCTAATCCTGACATTGCATTAGGGTAAATTGGGGACAATCTTTTTTTTTTTTAATTTAATTAATTAATTCACTTTACATCTCTGTCATAGGCCCCTCCCTCCTGTCCTTCCAGTACCCCTCCCCCCCGCATCTCCTCTCCCCTATTCCTCAGATTAGGGGAGCCCCCTACACAGACACACCCCAGCTCATCTATTCACATGAAGACTGAGTTCATCTTCCTCCCCTGTGGCCTGGTAGGGAAGTCCCATCCAGGGGAAGTGATCAAAAGGCAGGCAACATAGTCTGTGTCAGAGAAATTCTCCACTCCCCTAACGAGTGGCCAGGGACAATCTTAAACATATTTATGCCAGGGTCTTGCCTTGAATCAGGGCAGCTGAAATTCTAGGGTAAAGTCTGATGTAATTTTTTGCCGCTGTCGTTCAATGTTAGCAACCAAGCCCAAGGTCTCCCTCATGCTAGGCATGTGCCCTACCTGCAGCCCACACCCTATCCCTTTTGGCCTGTTTTTAAAGGCAGAATCTGTAAGCCCAGGCTGGCCTCAAACTTGCCATACTCTCATGTCAGCCTCTAGAGTAGCTGTGATTCCAGGGGAAATTAAGCTGCTATGCCCAGCTTAATGAAGTCTTTAGAAGTCCCCATGTGATGCTCATGCAGCAGGCCCAAGGTCCATACTTGGAGCACCGAGGACCACCCCTCACAACCTCCTGTGCTCCTGGGAGGCATTATCAGACACCTCAGTCAGTACCTTGTTTCCAGAGCTCATCCAGTCAACGCTGGGTTGAATTTCTCCATGTACTAGAAATGTGAGCTTAGCTAAGCTCTGAATCCTGGGCTGTAACAAGCATCACTGCATGTCCCTGACCCAAGCTTCACAGAGAACGGTTCTGCCTGGCCCAGAGGAGCCAGCATACTTCTCACATGAAAAGTTCTGACGGGGTCCCAACTCAGGTCCTATAGTGAGTAGGGCTCCAAAACTACCCTCATTCCTTCAAATGATCTGGACAGGAAGAAAGACATCTTCCTAAGCCAACTTTCAGTGTTTTCCAAATGTACCCACACTAGGAATTTCTGTTGACATCTTGGAAACAGCCCAACTATGTTATCGCCTCCAGGGGAGCTGGTGTGTTAACTCTTGCAAGAGGTAGGGGTATGAGCAAGCATCAGCCTTGTAAGTGGATTGAATGCTTCAAGATGGCAAAGGACTTGTGGCTAATGCTGGTGAGCAGGCTGGGCATTGGGCCTCTAGACCTGGCTTGGGCTCCTGGCTGGGTTTGGGTAGCTGGTTTTCCAAGCTAGTGTCCCTCCCCTTGCACCCTATTAGGACTTGAGAAGATGGAGGGGACAGCAAAGACTGTGCCTGAGTTCTCTGGAAGGTGACTCATTTTTCCAGGGAGCAGTTTCCTGTTGCTGTAATTGTTTTTCTTCTGAAACAAGAAAATGGGTCCCATGATGCCTAGTGTAATTTTTTGTATTAGTTAGCTGGGAAGTGTATTTCATCTCTTTGTGTCACTACAATGAAATACCCAACACAGGCTAATCTGAAGAGGAAGAGTTCTATTTTGGTAAAGTTGGGGGCTGGGGCTGTGTAATTCAGTTGGTAGAGTGCTTGCCTATCTAATGCATGAAGTCCTAGGTTTGATCCCCAGGACTGTGTAAACTAGATGTGTTGAAACTTAATTATAATACCAGTGCTTGAGTGGTGGAGGTAGAAGTTAAAGGTCATCCTCTTCTACACAGTGAGTCTGAAGCTAGCCTGGGAGTCATGAGACCCTGCCTCAAAAGAATAGAATTTGACAGTGTAGATTCTGCATAGGAAGCCTGCACCTTGGCTGTGGGGCTTCGTGGCTCAGGTGGAAAAGGCAGAGCAAGTCAGAGAATAACCAAGTTATTCTATTTCTGAGAGAGAGAGAGGAGAACGAGGAAGAGAGAGAGAGAGAGAGAGAGAGAGAGAGAGAGAGAGAAAAGCCAGGATAGGTTTAGGCTTTGATATTACCATCCTTTCTAGGAACTCCCTCTAGAGGACCAGGGTTCCTTAAGAAGACCTGTCTCTGGTCCCAGGACCTTCCCCAACCATTGCCTTCCAGTGTCACCACCTGCAGGAACAAGCCTCCAGTCATAATGGACCCTCAGGGAAAACTCAGCCATATTCCTGTGTATCAGAAAGTTATAACAAAATGCCCTAGGCTGTGTGGTTGAAAGGAAACTTTAGTTCTTATCCTTCAAGAACTAGGTCCAGCAGAATTGGTTTCTTCTGAGACCTGTCTCTTGGACTTGCTGATGGCCACCTTCTTCCTGCATCCTCAGAGAACCCTCCCCCGGCTCACAGCGCGAACATCAATGAAGTCTTTCATTTTGTATGTTCAGATGTCCTCTTCTTGTGAGGAAATGGATTAGGGCCCACTCTTGACCACATTTCTAAAGATCCCCTTTCCACATGTAGTCACGTGAAGCTAGGCATTAGGGCTTTCGTGTGTGACTGGGCATGGCGGTAGTTCAGAACATTCTGTGAGAGTTTATTAAGTGGATAGCTGTGCAATGATGGGAAGAGACTGTGATAAGCTTCGGTTGATGGGTGGATCGCTTTGTCTTTCCAAGGACTTTTAAAGGCTCCTCACATCCTAACGTTTCTGTTTTTCCCTTCTCGTCTGGTTTCTGTCAACATAAGAGGACTCTTCAAATGCCAGGGGCTCTGGTTTGTCTGAGTGAAAGGCCCATGGACTGGCATTTTCTCTAAGGCCCTCCTCAGATGATCTACTGTGTGTGTGTGTGTGTGTGTGTGTGTGTGTGTGTGTGTGTGTGTACACATGCATGTGGGGGTAGTGGCTGGGTGCTGTTGAGCTGGACAGTGGGCACTGTGGATCTGGGCTGGAGAAATGACTCGGAGTCTGACTCTCCTGTGGACATCACTCTGGGTTTCCACACAGCTCTTCCTGCCTGCCTTTAGCTGCATCTGGATTTTTCTAGACCAGCACTATTAATGGGCCCAAGGAGGAGGTTAGAATGCAAGTACAGGCCCATGCTTGCATTAACTTCCAGCCTACCTCCTATTGCATCATCACAGCTTCACAGCTAGGTCTACCTCCTATTGAGAATTTTCTAAGACTCTGCAGTGCATAATTGTAGTTTTATAACTATAGTTTATTATTAATAAACTATAGTTTATTATTTTTACCTGTTTCTTTTTCTGAGACAAGGTTTCTCTGTGTAGCCTTGTCTGTCTTGGACTCACTCTGTAGACCAGGCTGACTTTGAACTCACAGAGATCCTCCTACCTCTGCTTCCTGAGTGCTGGGATTAAAGGCGTGAACCACCACCCTCCGGCATAATCTTAGCTTTTTATTGACTGCCGACTTGTAGGCCCTTGTCAGAGAGGAGAAACCACAACCCAGAGTTTATCTCTTATCTGCACTTTCTCCCTCTTTCTAGTCTACACTGACATTTCCTATTGGTTGGAACTCCCTCCCCTGGTTGCTTTCTTATTAGCTTAGAACCTTTGCATTCCTTCACCCTCCTTCTAATGGATCTGAGGACTGAGCAGTGTCCATTGTCTGCAGGGGTAGCTGGGAGCCAACTTTCCTGTAAGCCTTAATCTCTTCAACTTGAGCCAACTGTAGTTTCTACCTGAATGAGTGTGGGAGTTAAGTGAGAGTGCACGAATAGCACTTAGCATGGTATCTAGCAAACAAACCCCTAAACAAAGGACCAACGGCAAGTAAAATGATATCTTGGTCCAGTCACCTTTGGAATTTGCTGGATCCACTGCAGTTGCTTCCCAAGTCAGTAACGTTGTGTTGCTTCCCCTCTCTCGTTTACCTTTTCCCTAGTAATGCGAACAGAAGCAAATTAGGTTCCAAGTCATGGGGTGGAACAGAGGAACACCCCTCAAACTGTCCCACCAGGCACTGTGCTGTGCTCTCCTGACACTGCAGCTCCTGTTCTACAAGGCTACAGAGTCCTGTGGGTCCTGGTGCTTCTGGTCCTGCTGGTCCATGGCCACACTTTGATAAACATTAGACTTAGTGGTAGAAGCACACCTAGGTAGCCAATGAGGAAGAGAATGATGTCATCCTGTGCTTCTTTGGTGGTCTCTAAATGCCCCCCCCCCTTTTTTTAATTCTATTTCAGGACAGAAACTGGACGGGAATAGAGTGGGTTCCTCTAAGTGACCACAAGATGTCATAATGTCATTACATGAATTTTCCTACAAAGGTTTGAGTCTGGGTGTCAAATCACATCTCTTAAAGTCAGAAATGGAAATAGGAATATCTAATCAGGAACCAATCAGGACCAAAGTTCTCTTTCCTGGACCCAGGACAGATGCCAGGCTGATGGGAGAATCTTGGATTCAGCTACCTCCTTCTCTTCCAGTCCTAGGAAAGTCACATGGGCCTAGGACTGGGATCTGGCCGAAGCGGGCCTGACTTGTCTAGAAACACACAGTTCAGTGTTCTGAAGTCCTGTTCAGAGGGCTGCCCTTCCTAGGCATAGATCCTCCTGAGTGAGTCATTGGGGAACTCTCCTCAGCCTCATCTTATTTGAAGAAGCCCAAGATGCCCCTACATTGTCACAGGCAGTGCTAAGGCAGTCTGGCGAGTGTCTGTCTCCATGTGCCTCTCAAACACCTGTACACCCACCATTTGCCTATTCCGTGAAGATGACCACACCCCGCTTGGCCTCATGGGACTCCAATAGCAGGGACTGTGTGGTTCATACTGGAAGTAAAGACACGGCCCTAGTGTGAAGCCTGCTGTGTGGGTTACTGAGGGAAGATCAGGTAGAGGCACCATTGGCTGGGATGTTTGCTCTCCTTACTTCAAATCTATCAGAGAAATGGGATATTTCCGCCATGATGAACGCTTTGTGGACTTTTGTGTCTGTATTGGAGATACGTATTTATGGAATGAGAGAAAGCCATAGAAAATTGCTGTTGACAGAGGTTGGGCATGGCCCCATTTGGTGCTGTTAATTGCTTCCGCCTGAGCAAGGGTTAAGACAACCTCACTACATAGCCCAGGCTGGCTTACAGCTATGATCCTCCTGCTGCTTCTGCCTTGTGGAATGCCGATGACAGGGGTGAGTCACCATGCCCAGCTTCTACCCTTACAGAGATTAAGTACTGTTGGAACTTGGCACCCTCCCCCATCAGTGTGCTATCTCTGTGATGCTTTTACATCACAGCAGCATTGCTGAGGACCTGACTCGGAGCCCTTTGGAAAGCAAATTACTGTCTCTGACCTTTTACAGAAAACATGGCTAACACCAGTATAAGTGTGAGTAGCTCCCTAAACACGGGGAGGGGTCATTTTCCTGTTTTTCTGTCCCCTACCTGTAGAACTGCAGTCGGTAAAGAGCAGGTGCTTAATAAATGTTGACTGCAGAGAGGAGCCATTCACCTTCTTTCTAGAGAAAGTTGACCCTGGTGTTCCATCTGTTTCTCTGCCCATTGGCTTCTGCACTTGGCTCTCTGCAGACCTTTGGCAGGCAAGTTCTGGCTGCTGCCAGCCAAGGCAGCTTCCTTTTTTTTTTTTTTTTTTTTTTTTGTTAAGAAAAAAAAATGATTTAAGAAGTCTCCAAGGGCCTTTGGCCATCAATCAGCTAGCTCTTAGGACTGTGTGCAGGAGGAGGTAGAAATGAGGCAAACATATGGATTATATTTCCATCAAAATACACCTAGGCTCTGAGATGAAGTGGGAAAGTGCTTTGCGAGGTCACTGTACTGCCTGGCAGTTTCTAAGACTGTGTGAGGAGAGTTAGAGATGTTTGCTAAACCTCCAAGGCAAGGCGGTGTTAACCTTCCCTCCTCACACTATGCATCCAGATCAGCCTAGAGGGGGAAGCCCACACATCCCGGAGCTTTTTGAATCTAACAGTGAGTGATTGGCAGGTGCATATGCCCATGTGAGGGTATATTTGTTGAGATTTGCAGCTAGTGGCAAAATAGAGGCAATCTGTACCAGGAGGAGGAGGCGTTTTCATTTCCCTTCTGATGGGTGACTGATATTTAAAAAAAAAAAAAAAAGTTAAACCAGAGAACCCGATTACACGCCATACATGTCCATTGTCAAGGAAATGAGAGAGAGAAAGAAATGATACCTGACCGAACATCATTCAGCAGAGGTGGGATTAATATCATATGCCATGCCTCTAAGCAGAGCCGGGACAGGGTGTGGGGGAGAGGAGGTGTGTGTGTGGGTGTGTAAGGATGATCTGGCTAGTATATAAGGAACATTGGAAGCAGAAAAAACCCTAGAGCATTCTTGAGGCGGGGATGAGGAGCTGGGTTAGTGGGAGGAATCATTTCTTGTCTGCAGTGTTTTTGTTTTGTTTTGTCTTGTTTTTTACATACCCTGCCTTCCCCAAATCTCTGCTTGCGACTCTGGGGTGAGCTCTCCTTGCTCCTTAGCTCTGAGACAACATAGGTTGTTTAGCTTTTTGTGAGCCTTTTGTACTTTCAAAATACTGGTATTTTTGGCAGTGTGATGGAGGAGACAGTACTGCTGGGACGGGGTCATTTACAGCCTTAAATAGTGAAAGCCCCATTTGTGTGGGAAACATCAGACATGGGAAGAGGAGGAGGCCAGCCCCATATCCTGTTTTGTTGGTTTAATTATTTGTGTGTGTATGTGTGTGTGTGTGTGTGTGTGTGTGTGTGTCTGTGTGGGCACATGTATGCCATGGTATGACTACTCAGACAGAGTACCATTGTGGTGATGCTTATAGACTCAGCATATATATATATATATATATATATAT